>NC_041731.1:19597485-19934984 GCF_004115215.2 Ornithorhynchus anatinus | reverse complement strand
AGACTCACCCCCCTCAACTCTTCATGTCCAGAGTGTGGTCCCTGGGGTTCACATCTGACTCTGCCAGATGTTCAGAGTAATCCCTCCCACCCTGAGCATGATATGGCAGGAGAGCAGCCTGACAACTTATTACCCAGATGGGATTTGTTATAAACTTACTATGTGTCAAGCACTGTACTAAGCACTAGGATAGATCCGGGATAACCGGGTCAAACACAGTGCCTGGCCCACATAATGACTCGCAGTCTAAAGTAGGAGGGAATCCCCACAGTTCAGAGGAGGAAACTGAGGCATAGAGAAGTGACTTGCCCAAGATCACACAACAGGCAAACAGGAGAACCAGTAAGAGAACCCAGATTCTCTGAATCCCAGGCCCATGGTCTTGGCAAACCACATCTGAAGCCTGTGACTATTGTTAGAGGGCTGGAAATACTGATAGCACTGGAAACCAATGATCAGAGCCAATCAATCACATTTATTGAGTGCTTACTGTATGGCGAGTACTGTACTAAGTGCTTGGGAGAATACAATAAGAAAAATGTAACAGATATATTCCCTGCCTACAGAGAGATACTGAAGTTGAGATTCTCAAGCTCAGAGATAAAGGCACTGAAGTTTAATTGAGGCTATCAGAGCCAAACTTTGGAATTGAATCAACAGATGTCAGGAACGCCCTGAAAAATTCTACTTCAGAAAAAGCCTGAGAATCAAACAGTCAATCTATTGATTGTATTCACTGAGCACTTACTGTGTGCAGTGCACTGTATTATGGGCTAAACCAGATTTACTCTAAAATAACCCACAAATTAAGATGATCAAGTTTACCCACTAGAGCATCCTTTTATAGTTTAGATTTATCTTAGAGAGAAATCAAGTTATTGCATACAGACAATAACAATAATTCTGGTATTTGTTAAGTGCCTACTGTGTGCAAGCACTCTTCTAAGTTCTGAGTTAGACACAAGGTAATTAGGTTGTCCCACATGGGGCTCACAGTCTTAATCCCCATTTTCCAGATGAGGTCACTGTGGCCCAGAGAAGTGAAGTGACTTGCCCAAATTCACACAACTAAGTGGCAGAGTTGTGTTTAGAACCCAAGACCTCTGACTCCCAAGCCTGGGCTCTTTCCACTAAGCCACAGTGCTTCTCTAATTTGTGTTTCTAGGTGGTGCTTTTACTACCAAGGCACCTTACATTACTTAGTTATTTACTCCTCACAACACCCCTGTGAGGTGAGGTTTAGGTTTGATTACCCCCAATTTATAGCCAGGGAAACTGAGGCAAGGGGAGGTTAAGTAACATGCCCACGGCCATATAGGAAATGTGTGTCATAGCCAAAACTTGAACTCGGGGCCTCCGACTTTCTGGCCCATGTCTCTTTCACTCATTCATTCATTCAATAGTATTTATTGAGCGCTTACTATGTGCAGAGCACTGTACTAAGCGCATGGAATGAACAAGTCGGCAACAGATAGAGACAGTCCCTGCCGTTTGAGGGGCTTACAGTCTAATCAGGGGAGAAAGGCAGACAAGAACAATGGCAATAAATAGAGTCAAGGGGAAGAACATCTCATAAAAACAATGGCAACTAAATAGAATCAGGGTGATGTACATCTCATTAAACAAAATAAATAAAATAAATAGGGTGATAAAGATATATACAGTCGAGCGGATGAGTACAGTGCTGAGGGGGTGGGATGGGAGGAGGGAGGAGGAGAGGGAAAGGGGGGAGAAGAGGCTTTAGCTGTGAAGAGGTGAAGGGGGGGTAGAGGGAGCAGAGGGAGAAGAGGAGCTCAGTCTGGGAAGGCCTCTTGGAGGAGGTGAGCTTTAAGTAGGGATTTGAAGAGGGGAAGAGAATTAGATTGACGGAGGTGAGGAGGGAGGGCATTCCAGGACCGCGGGAGGTTGTGGCCCAGGGGTCGACGGCGGGATAGGCGAGACCGAGGGACAGTGAGGAGGTGGGCCGCAGAGGAGCGGAGCGTGCGGGGTGGACAGTAGAAAGAGAGAAGGGAGGAGAGGTAGGAAGGGGCAAGGTGATGGAGAGCCTTGAAGCCTAGAGTGAGAAGTTTTTGTTTGGAGCGGAGGTTGATAGGCAACCACTGGAGGTGTTTAAGAAGGGGAGTGACATGCCCAGATCGTTTCTGCAGGAAGATGAGCCGGGCAGCGGAGTGAAGAATAGACTGGAGCGGGGCGAGAGAGGAGGAAGGGAGATTAGAGAGAAGGCTGGCACAATAGTCATTCATTCATTCATTCAACAGTATTTATTGAGCGCTTACTATGTGCAGAGCACTGTACTAAGCGCTTGGGATGAACAAGTCGGCAACTATCCAGTCTAGCCTGGATAGTACGAGAGTCTGTAGCAGTAAGGTAGCCGTTTGGGTGGAGAGGAAAGGGTGGATCTTGGCGATATTGTAAAGGTGAAACCGGCAGGTCTTGGTAATGGATAGGATGTGTGGGGTGAATGAGAGAGATGAGTCAAAGATGACACCGAGATTGCGGGCCTGAGAGACGGGAAGGATGGTCGGTCGTGCCATCCACGGTGATAGGGAAGTCTGGGAGAGGACCGGGTTTGGGAGGGAAGATGAGGAGCTCAGTCTTGCTCATGTCGAGTTTTAGGTGGCGGGTCGACAGCCAGGTGGAGACATCCTGGAGGCAGGAGGAGATGCAAGCCTGAAGGGAGGGGGAGAGGACAGGGGCAGAGATGTAGATCTGCATGTCATCTGTGTAGAGATGGTAGTCAAAGCCATGAGAGCGAATGAGTTCACCGAGGGAGTGAGTGTGAATGGAGAACAGAAGAGGGCCAAGAACTGACCCTTGAGGAACTCCAACAGTTAAAGGATGGGAGGGGGAGGAGGCGCCTGAGAAGGAGACTGAGAATGACCGGCCAGAGAGATAAGAGGAGAACCAGGAGAGGAAGGAGTCCGTGAAGCCAAGGTGAGATAAGGTGTGGAGGAAGAGGGGATGGTCGACAGTGTCAAAGGCAGCTGAGAGGTCAAAGAGGATTAGAATGGAGTAGGAGCCATTGGATTTGGCAAGAAGGAGGTCATGGGTGACCTTAAAGAGAGCAGTGTCGGTAGAGTGGAGAGGACGGAAGCCAGATAGGAGGGGGTCCAGGAGAGAATGGGAATTAAGGAATTCTAAGCAGCAAGTGTAGATGACTCATTCTAGGATTTTGGAAAGGAAGGGTAGTAGGGGGATAAGGTGATAACTGGAAGGGGAAGTGGGGTCGAGAGCGGGTTTTTTTAGGATGGGGGAGACATGGGCATGTTTGAAGGCAGAGGGGAAGGAGCCATTGGAGATTGAGTGGTTAAAAATAGAAGTTAAGGAAGGGAGGAGGCCAGGGGCAATGGTTTTTATAAGGTGAGCGGGAATGGGGTCCGAGGCACAGGTGGAGGGGGTGGCACTTGCGAGGAGGGAGGAGATCTCCTCTGAGGATATGGGAAAGAAGGGGAGAGGGTTGGTGGGGTGGAGGGGAGAGGGGGAGGGGTGACTTTGGGGAGCTCATACCTGATTGTGTTGATTTTTGTGATGATGTAGGTGGCCAGATCATTGGGGGTGAGAGATGGGGGAGGGGGAGGAACAGGGGGCCTAATGTGCCACTCTGCCTCCCCGGTGGATACAGACCTCTATCTGGATCTGAGAGAAGCAGCCAGACAGTAGCTTCCGACCAACAGGGAAAGCTCCAACTCCCTGAATTTTCCTCACTTCTGCCCTCGGGAGAACTGACTTCTCAGCTGGACCTTTCCCACTACTGGGGGAGAAGCCCCCTGCTTCAATTCCCTCATCTGCAAAATGGGGATTCAATCCCTATTCTCCCTCCTAACTAATCAATCAATTGTACTTATTTAAGCCCTTACTTTGTGCAGAACACTTTACAAATGCTGGCGAAAATACAAGACAATATAACAGACATATTCCCTGACCCCAAGGAACTTACAGTCTAGAGTGGGAGGCAGATATTAACATGACTGACTAGTGCTCTGTACCCAGTAAGGGTCCAGTACATTCCTCTGAACACTGTAGGCTCCCAGTACACCCAGTGCTTCTTCAAAGGATGGTTTTTTATGGTATTTGCTAGGCACTTACAATGTGGCAACACTGGTCTAAATGATGGAGTAGCTACAAGATAAGTTCCACACAGTCCCTGTCACACATCGGGTTCGCAGTCTAAATAGGGGGGAGAACAGAACTGAGGCACAAAGAAGTAAAGCAACTTGCCCAACATCACTCAACAAGCAATTGACAGAGCAGGGATTAGAACCCAGGGCCTTCTGACTCCCAGATGCTCTTTCTGCTAGGCTCTGCTGCTTCTCATGTGAGATCATGAGAGTGTGAGAAACCTCATATTCAAGAAAACACATGCTGGTACATGAACCTTTTCCAAGGCTATGGGCAAATGGACCAGCAGTTTATTCTACAGTGGTTTCTTCTAACCCACCTCTGCCTCTTGTCTGCTATGTGACCTTGGACAAGCCACTTCACTTCTCTTTGCCTCAGTTTCCTTAACTGCAAAATGAGGATTCAATATCTATCTCCCTCTATTTAGATCGAGAGCCACATGTGGGACAGGGGACTGTATTGGCCTAGTTAACTTGTATCTACCCGGTGCTTAGAACATTACTTGACACATAGCAAGTGTTTAATAAATGCTATTTAAAAAAATGGGATAGTTACCAGATAACCAGTTAGGACCCACTCCATGTTCCACGTGTGGCTCACAGTCCAAGTTGGAGGGAGGAGCATTTAATCCTCATTTTACAGATGAGCTAATATTAATAATAGTATTGTGGTATTTATTAAGTGCTTACTTTATGCCAAGCACTATACTAACCGCTAGGGTAGATATGAGATCATCAGGTTCCACATGGGGCTCAAATTCTAAGTAGAAGAGAAAGCTGGTTTTGAATCCCCCATTTTACAGATGAGGTATTTGAGGCCCAGAGAAATGAAGCTACTGGACCAAGGTCAAACAGCAGGCAAGTGGCAGAGCTGGGATTAGAACCCCTGACCTAACCAAGCCCAAACAGATTTATGTTATTAGACTTGACCCTGGATGGTTGATCTATGCGTGGCCCACACCAAGCCAGCCCTGTTCCTATCAGGCCCTGTTTCTCAGCGTGGCAGTTGCTGCTTTTCCCATAGTACTGTGCGCATGATTTTCATGTTGCAGCTGTGTGGCTGACTGCCCAAGACAGCTGGTCAGGGCTGGGACTGAGGAGTCCACAGGGGTCCGCCCTTCACCCATGGCCTATGTCCATTCCTCTGGCTCCCCCCATCCCTCCCCCCCTCCCCCAGCTGTGCGTATCGGGAGCGGTGGGCCAGGGGAAGGGGCCTCGGACAGAAAGGAAGAGGAGAAGGGGAGGCAGCAGGGGGTTTGAGAAATCCCCATTCAGAAGCCAAGTGGCATGCTCACAGCCTCCAACACTTTTCTGGCGGGACATCGAGCATCTGTTTCTAATCTGAGATCCTGCTGAAGGAATCACTCACATTAGCACCAAGCCGTTCCCTTAGATCTCCCCCCTTAACCCCACATGGAACCGCCAGCCTAATTCCACCAACTCACGGATACACCCTCACTGGGGGAGAGAAAGCCACTTCAGTCAGTCAATTGAATTTATTGAGCACTTACTGTGTGTAGAGCACTGTACTAAACACTTGGGTGAGTAGAATACAACAATAAACAGACACATTTTCCTGTCTACAGTGAGCCTACAGTCTAGGGGGGGGACAGATTCAGCAGGGAAGGCATATGGCTAATTTGTGACCGCCCTCTTGCCCCCCGCCCTGCCATTCCCTCTCAAATCCACACATTCCCCTCACCATCTCTCCTTATTGCTTCTTCTGAAGAATAAGCAGTATGGCCTAGTGCAAAGAGCATGGGCCCGGGAGTCAAAAGATGTGTTCCAATCCTGGGTCTGCCCTTTGCTTGCTGTGTGACCTGGGTTCTTTTATATGGTACTCTCTCAAGCTCTTAGTGCAGTGTTTGGCACATAGTAAATGCTCAGTAAATACCATTGTTTGATTTTAATCCTGGCTTTGCCATTTGCCTGCTATGTGACCTTGAGCAAGTCAGTTCACTTCTCCTTGCCTCAGTTACCTCATTTGTCATTCATTCATTCAATCGTATTTATTGAGCGCTTACTATGAGAAGAGCACTGTACTAAGCACTTGGAATGTCCAATTCGGCAACAAAGACAATCCCTGCTCAACAATGGGTTCACAGTCTAAAGAGGGGAGACAGACAACGAAACAAAAAGAGTCTGGCTTCAAAATCATCAAGATAAATAGAATCATAGATATATATACATCATTAACAAAGTAGAGTATTCATTCAATCATTCAATAGTATTTATTGAGCGCTTACTATGTGCAGAGCACTGTACTAAGCGCTTGGGATGAACAAGTCGGCAACAGATAGAGACAGTCCCTGCTGTTTGATGGGCTTACAGTCTAATCGGGGGAGATGGACAGACAAGAACAATGGCAATAAATAGAGTCAAGGGGAAGAACATCTCGTAAAAACAATGGCAACTAAATAGAATCAAGGTGATGTACAATTCATTAACAAAATAAATAGGGTAATGAAAATATATACAATTGAGCGGACGAGTACAGTGCTGTGGGGATGGGAAGGGAGAGGTGGAGGAGCAGAGGGAAAAGGGGAAAAAGAGGGTTTAGCTGCGGAGAGGTAAGGGGGAGTGGCAGAGGGAGTAGAGGGAGAAGAGGAGCTCAGTCTGGGAGGAGCTCAGTCAAATAATATATACAAATATCCACAAGTGCTGTGGGGAGGGGAAGGGAGAAGAGCAGAGGGAGGGAGTAGGGCGAATAGGGAGCGGAGGAGGAGCAGAGGGAAAGGGAGGGCTCAGTCTGGGAAGGCCTCCTGGAGAAGGTGAGTTCTCAGTAGGGCTTTGAAGAGGGGAAGAGAGTTAGTTTGGGGGATGTGAGGAGGGAGGACGTTTCAGGTCAGTGGTAGGACGTGGGCCTGGGTCGACGGCGGGACCATGAGGAGGCACCATGAGGAGGTTAGCGGCAGGGAACCGGAGTGTACAGGGTGGGCTATAGAAGGAGAGAAGGGAGGTCAGGTAGGTGGGGGCTAGGTGATGGAGTGCTTTGAAGCCAAGAGGGAGGAGTTTTTGTTTCAGGAGAAGATTGATAGGCAACCACTGCAGATTTTTGAGGAAGGGAGTGACATGCCCAGAGCTTTTCTGTAGAAAGATGAACCGGGCAGCGGAATGAAGTATAGACTGGAGTAGGGAGAGACAGGAGGATGGGAGATCAGAGAGGAGGCTGAAGCAATAATCCAGTTGGGATATTATGAGAACTTGTGCCAACAAGGTAGCAGTTTGGATTTGAGAGGAAAGGGAGGATCTTGGCGATGTTGTGAAGGTGAGACTGAGAGGTTTGGGAGATGGATTGGATGTGTGGGGTGCATGAGAGAGCAGACTCAAGGATGACACCAAGTTTGCGGGCCTGTGAGATGGGAAGAATGGTAGTGCCATCCACAGTGACAGGGAAGTCAGGGAGAGGACAGGGTTTGGGAGGGAAGATAAGGAGCTCACTCTTGGACTTGTTGAGTTTTAGGATGTGGCCATGGGGATTCAATTTTTCTCCCTTACTTAGAGAGTGAGAGCTTTGTGGGACAGACACTGTGTCCAATCTCATTATCTCAAATCTATCCCAGTACTTGGAACAGTGTTTGACACATAGTAAGCCCTTAAAAATACCATTAAAAAAAGACTAAATGATGAGTTCCTCTATCACAGAGATGTCTTGGTTTTTCTAGGGAAGGATCAAATTCAATTGACAATTTAACAGAACCTAAGCTTCCACAGGATTAGATTCTCCTTTTCCAATTGATCAGTTAGCAGAACTTCAGCTTCCACAGAATGATTAAATTAGTGTTTTCCAGATGATTGTTTAACATACCTCAGCTTCCATTGAAGGGGCATCCACTTTCATAAAAGCCCAGCAGCCAAATTGAAAGCCATGTCTAAACATTTCATCACAGTTTCCTGAACATTTCATCTCAGGAATCCAGGGAATAACTCTGCTCTAACTGATCATTTGCTTGGTAACTGGGGAGGAAAAGAGAATATGCCTGCTAATTCTGTGGTATTGTACTCTTCCAAAGGTTTAGTTAAATGCTCTGCATATAGTACGTACTCAATAAATACAATTGATGGATTGACTGATAGAGGAACAGCATGGCTTAGTGGATAGAGCACAGACCTGGGAGTCTGAGGAGCTGGGCTCTAATCCCAGGTCCTCCACTTGTCTGCTGGGTGACACCAGGCAAGCTACTTCACTTGTCTGGGCCTCAGTTCCCTCATATGGGGAATAAGACTATGAGACCCACGTAGACAGCGATTCAGTCCAAACCTGATTAGCTTGTGTCTACCCCAACACTTAGTACAGTGCTTAAATACCTTTAAAAAAATACAGAATTTTTCCATCACCATATTTAAAAAGAAGATGCAAGATCCTAAGATAAAATTGAGAGTTCAAGTGAGCTAGACTCATATCCAAAGCAGGAAATGTTCTACACTTTTTTAGATTTCACAATGACACTGTGGCCTGTGATTGGCACAAAGTGCACTTATTTTGGCTCAGGAGAGACTCCAGGCAGAGAACTGAGGCTGAGGCTTAGCTAAGGCTAAGACATCTCCGTTGAGCCTCTTCCAACTTGAACTGTTTCTTCACAGTGTAGTCGTGGAGGTGAGGAAGGTGGTGGTGGGTCGTTGCGGGGGAGCACGAAGGTACCTAGGTGAACTGCGGGGTGGGTGGGGGGAGGAGGTGCAATGTTGTGTAAATCAGAGCGAAGATGACGAACATGGCAACAATTAGCAACCAGGCCCCAACTTTCTTCAGAATGGCAATTTTTAAAATGGATAGCTTCTTCCAAATTCGGCTCCCGATATTGGGCAATATGATGGCTGCATTCAAGTTCAAGCTCAGGATCCAAGTCATCTGAAAAGCATGAGATTTCAAATTACAAGCTTCAGGGCTTTCGGCAAAATGATTTTGCTAGAGGTATTGGAATCTGTAAGAATAGTACTGCCAGAGGGACCTTTTGACATTCCAAGCGTAGCTCTTAGGAGGGGATGAGAGACTGTCCAAAAAAAAAAAAAAGCCCACAAGTTTCTTGAGGGCAGGGAAACATGTCTTCTGTTTCTATTGCATCCTCCTAAGGGCCTAGTACAATCTCCTACTCTTGACAGTAAGCTCGTTCTGGGCAGGGTGCCTTTCTACCAAATCTGTTATATTGTGCTCTCCCAAGTACTTAGTACAGTGCTCTACACACAGTTAGTGCAATTGATTAATTGATAGTAAACACTGATAAGTACTGATTATTACTATGGTAATAATTAAAAGATTATTATGTGTCAAGTATTGTCTGTTCTAAGTGTTACAGTAGATAGAAGTTAATCAAGTTGGGCACAGCCTTTGTCCCATATGGGGATCATAGTCTAGGAAGGACAGAGAACAGGCATTGAATTCCCATTTCACAGATGAAGAAACTCATTTTCCCAGGATCACACAGCAGACAAGTGGTACAGCTGGGATTAGAACCCAGCTCTTTGCACTTGCTATTACCTGACATTGCTTCTCTGATCATGCTGATACTGATAGTGAAAGAGCAGGAAGCACCCAAACCCTGTCCTCTCTCTGACTTTGCATCACTGTAGAAGGCCCCACCATTCTTCCTGTATCACAAACCCATAACCTTGGTGTTATCCTTGACTCCTCTCTCCCATTCAACCCAATCCATCACCAAATCCTATTGTTCCCACCTTCACAACATGACTAAAATCCACCCTTTCCTCTTTATCCAAACTGCTACCAATTTAATACAATTACTTATCCTTTTCTACCTAGATTACAGCATCAGCCTCCTTGCTGACCTCCCAACCTCCTGTCTCTTTCCACCCAGTCCATACTTCACTGCACTGCCCAGATCATAGTTCTACAAAAATGTTCAGGACATGTCATTGGACTCCTCAAAAATCCCCAGTGGTTGTCCATCCACCTCCGTATCAAACAAAAACTCTTCACCATTGGCTTTAAAGTGCTCCATCACCTTCCCCCTTCCTACCTCACCTAACTTCTCTCCTACAATCCAATCCGCATACTTCACTCCTCTCATGCCAGCCTTCTCACTATGCCTCCATTTCACTTCTCTGTCCACTTACCCCTGCCCCATCTCCTGCTTCTGGCCTGGAATGCCCTCCCTCCTCAAATCCGACAATCATTCTTCCCCCACTTCAAAGTCTTATTGAAGGCACATCTCCTTTAAGAGGTCTTCCCAGACTAAGCCCCACTTTTCCTAATCTCCCACCCTCTCTGTGTTGCCCTGATTTGCTCCCTTAGTTCCTTCCCCCCACCCAGTCCCACAGCACTTATGTATATATCTGGAATTTTATTTGAACTGTCTGTCTCCCCTGTACAAGACTGTGAGCTCGTGGTGAGCAGGGAATATCACTGTTTATTGTTGTACTGTACTTTCCCAAGTGCTCAGTACAGTGCTCTGCACACAGTAAGCTCTTAATAAATACGATTTGATAGATGAATGAGATTCATTCATTCATTCATTCAATAGTATTTATTGAGCGCTTACTATGTGCAGAGTACTGTACTAAGTGCTTGGAATGAACAAGTCGGCAACAGATAGAGACAGTCCCTGCCGTTTGACGGGCTTACAGTCTAATCGGGGGAAACAGACAGACAAGAACAGTGGCAATAAATGAGATTGACTGTTGGGAATAAGGGATCAGGGTAAGTGGATCCAGGAGAGACTGATGATGATGAGGGAAGAATTTGGTCTAGTGGGTAGACCCTAGGCCTGGAAGTTAGAAGGCCCTGGGTTCTAATCCCAGCTCTGCCGCTTGTCTGCTGTGTGACTTTCGGCAATTCACTTCACTTCTCTGTGTCTCAGTTACCTCATCTCTAAAATGGGGATTAAGACTGTGAGGCCCATGTGGGTCAGGGGCTATTTCCAACCTGATTAGCTCATATCTACCCCAGTGCTCAGTAGAGTACCTAGAGCATAGTAACAAATAGTAACTTAACAAATACCCTAAAAAATTTGAAAAAAAATTCAAAGGATCAAGGGAAGAAGGAGTCGAGATGAAAGGAGATGTGGAGATGTTTCTAAGCCCCCAGCTTGTCCCTTGGACCGACTGGCAGCTGTATCAGGGCCCATTGGCTGGGATGAAACAAAATCGAGTGGGGTTTTCTTTTTTTCTTTCATTTAATGAGAAGTGAAGTGGTGTGTGAAAAAATGGTTTTGCTAGACCGTCTTAAAGAGAGGCCAGGAGGAATTCTCAAGCATAATATAACCAAATCGAGGAGACAAAAAAGTTCCTTTTTCATCAGCAACAGAAGCCCTGTTGAAGGGGAAATAGCTGCGGGCCGGCAGGAATGGAAAATTGGAAAATGTCAGCACGCACACACACGGCCCAAGCCTGCCTGTTTCTGGCTCCCACCTCATGATGGGCAGGACTGAGCAGTAAAAGAGCCTCTTTGTCTCCTGAGCACTGCTTTTCAAAGACACAGAAAACCTATCAGCATCCTTCGCCTTGACACGTGGGGCGTGACACAGAGAGAGAAAGGGAGAGAAGTTGGTTCCTGCCAGGGGAGAGAGATCAGCTGGGGAAGCAGAGTCAGCTGGCAGGTGGGTGACTGCTTCTGAGGAACATTCCTGTCCTCAAAGCACCTGGCTGAGGGGAACTGTCTAGGAGGAGTGAGGAGTCGGGGAATGATTCGCCCAAAATATGGGGTTTGTGGGCCAATTATGCTGGAGGTAGGGGGTGTAGAGGAGTGGTTGAGCCATTTGGAATCGAGATCAGATGCTTGCCAACACTAACAAGATCTGAGAAGGGGAAATTATTCATCCACATGCCCCCCTCCCTCCCAGAGGCTGGAATGACTATATCTCTTGACATCTGGCTTGGTGGCTCTCGGCCAGGGCAGGGAGACTGCGTGTGGGAGGGGACTAGGACCTTAGGGGGCTTGGGCTGCATCCTGTGATGCAGGGTTGCCTAGTGGATAGAGCCCAGGCCTTGCAGTCAGAAAGACTGGATTCTAGTCCCTGATGCACCATCTGTCTGCTGGGTGACCTCAGGAAAGACACAGCTTCTCTGGGACTTAGTCATCTCATCTGTAGAATGGGCTTTAAGCGTGTGAGCCCCATGTGGGACATGGACTGTGCCCAACCCAATTAACTTGCATTTACTCCAGCGCTTAGTACCAGTATTAGTATTAATAAGCACATAAATACCAAAAAAAAGGTCACTTCATTTCTCTGAGCTTTAGTTCCATTATCTGTAAAATGGGGTTGAAGATTGTAAGCCTCATGAGGGACATGAACTGTGTCCAATCTGATTAGCTTGTATATAACCCAGCACTTAGTACAGTGCCTGGCACATAGTAAGCACTTAACAAATACCATTTCCAAAAAAGGTATAAAAACACCCTGCCCTGTGACTCTGAGCCAGAAGCAGAGCCAGAGGTGCCCTGGGACCCAATGCTCCTCTGGGAATGGGCTGACCTTCTCCCCAGCTCTGAGCCAAGACTCCCCGAGCCAGGATGGAGTGGATGTAGCCGAGCACTGTACTAAGAGCTTGGATAAATCAATTATTTCTTTCCTTATTTTGGTTCTTACCACTTGTATCTATATTTTCTTCTTCTTCCCACTGTCTGCCTATGATTTGGGTCTGGTTTTCTGACCTTAATAGATTGAAGATCCTTGAGGTTTTTAGATGGTGAGCCCATTGTTGGGCAGGGATTGTGTCTATCTGTTGCCGAATTGGACATTCAAAGCGCTTAGTACAGTGCTCTGCACACAGTAAGCACTCAATAAATACAATTGAATGAATGAATGAATGAAAGAGGTCAGAATCTGAGTTGGGGGTTTTTTGACCATTTTATAGTCCTAAGCACTTCGTGCAAGTCCTCTCCATACATTAGGAGTCCAGTAAAGTGATTGCATGCAAGAGGCCCTCAGTACAGTGTTATTTGGCACGTGTCCAGTAAAAAATTAGTATATAGGAGGTGTTCAGTATAATGTTCTTCACACAGGTGCTCAGTAAGGTGTTTGCTGATTGAAAGACCAATTGGAAGAACAAGGAGACTCCCAGAACAGAAACACTGTGATGTGTTTCAAGGATATTTATTGAAAGTTTATTTTGTGCAGAGCACTGTACTAAGCACTTTGGAAAGGACAGTACAGTAGAGTTGGCAGACAAATTCTCTGCCCAACTAGAAGTAGTAAGTCTTGGTGCATAGAGCATGGTTCTGGGTATCAGAAGGACCTGGATTCTAATCCATGTTCTGCCACTTACTTTCTGTGTGACCTTGGACAAGTCACTTCACTTCTCTGTGCCTGTTACTTCCTCTGTGAAATGGGGATGAAGACTGTGAGACCCAGGTGGTAAAGGGTCTGTGTCCAACCTTATTAATAATGTTGGTATTTGTTTTTGATTAGTTTGTATCTACCCCAGTGCTCAGTACAGTGCTTGGCACATAGTAAGCGCTTAACAAATACCATTTAAAAAATGCATTTGGTGGGACAGTCACAAGATGTGAGTTTCATCCCACCATCAGAGAAGCCAGAGAGAAGCAGTCTTCAGACATCATCTGAGAAATTCATTCGAAACCTTTGATTCAGGCACTAAAATGGCATGAAAATCCCATTATGGAAGTGAAACTATTAACCTCTCAGTGGCTAGACACTTTTTTGTTTGTTTCACTGTAATGTTGGCATGATCAACCCCTGAAATCAGTTTCTTTCCTTTGCCATTTTTAGATAAAGTCTTACCGTGTTTGTCTCTAATATATAGCCCACAAGTGAGTGTATTGTTTCACATTTACACCTTCTGAAGTAAGATGAATGTGCAGATTTGGAGGGGAAGATTCTCAAGGTCATGAGAATAACGTTACCTCCAACTCACCACAGATTGACATCCTGGTCCAAGAAGGCCTTGTCCATATGGAGCCTGGGTTTCCACTGAGTGGCAGATCAAGAATGAGCAAACACAAACATTGTTTCAAAATGAGAGTAATGGCCAAGTCTTAGACTTAATGGGAGAAGAATAGCATAAGTTTATTGATGTCAAGTCAGAAACACATTTTTGTCATTAAATGAAATAATCAATCCGGGGAAAACCCCCTGTAAGTGTGTTTTACTAACGTAATGATAATAATAACTGTGGTATTTGTTAAGCATTTACTATGTGCCAGGCACTGTACTAAGCACTGGGTTATATTCAAGATAATAGGGTTGGACTTAGTCCCTGTCTCACAGGGCACTCACAGTCTTACTCCCCATTTTATAGATGAGGGGACTGAGGCACAGTGAAGGGTAATTACTTGCCTAAGGTCAAATGGCAGATAAGTGGCAGAGCTGGGATTAGAACCCAGGTCCTCCGACTCTCCAGGCCGAGCTCTTAAACACTTTGCTTGTGGCTGATTCAGAATCCTGGTACAGTCCTGAAGCCAAACAATAAAAGAAGCCTTCCTGAAGCATGATGTTTACTGGAATGAAATCAGTTCACACATCCAAGAGAGTCGACTTAGGAAATCAAACACTGATTCCACCTTTCACTTGCCAATCAACCAATCAATCGATCCAACACATTTATTGAGTAATAATAATGATGTTGGTATTTGTTAAGCACTTACTATGTGCAGAGCACTGTTTTAAGCACTGGGGTAGATACAGGGTCATCAGGTCGTCCCACGTGAGGCTCACAATCTTTATCCCCATTTTACAGATGAGGTAACTAAGGCACAGAGAAGTTAAGTGTTAAGTTAAGTTAAGCCCACAGTCACATAGCTGACAAGTGGCAGAGCCAGGATGAGTACCTACCATAAGCATCACCCTATACTAAGCACTTGGGCTGGTACGTTGGAAGCCAAACACACAGACTCTATCCTTCAGGACCTTGCAATTTTAATAATAATAATTGTATGTTTAAAGTGCTTACAAAGTAGTAATAGTAGTACAAAGAACCCAGGTCCTTCTGACCCAGTCCTGGGCTCTAACCACTTACCCACACTGCTTCCTCGAGGGCTTCCACATTAGACATTTCTTTTTAGTGAGTATTAGGGCAAATCTCTTGAGAGCAAGTCTGCACCTCCACAAGGATTCTCTAGACTCTAAGCCCATTGTGAATGGGGATCGTGACTACCAGATTTGCTGGATTATATGCTCCCAAGCATTTAGTACAGTGCTCTGAACATAGTAAGTTCTCTATAAAGTACCACTGACTGATTGACTGTAGACTGTCACTACAAACTGTCAGCTCCTTATGGGCAGGGAACATTTCTTCCAGGGTTATGGTATTGTACTCTCCCAAGTGCTTAGCGTAAACACTCAATAAATTTTAATGATCAATTGACTGATCAGGGAAATGCAGGTATTTTGGATATCCGTTTTCATCAGACTGCAATAACTCAATCCTATAGGCAGAAAATTGAAACTGTCTGAATTCTCTCAGTACCGACTGATTTCACTCCTTCCTCCTTGCTCTGTGGATTCAGGAGCTGGAGCGAACCAGAGATCAAGTTCACCTCCACGGGCTCCAGTTCACACATCTGACCAATTTTTTTTATGGTATTTGTTAAGCGCTTACTAGGTATGAAACATAGACCTAAGGATTGGGGGAGATACACGGCAATTAGGTCAGACACAGTCCCTGTCCCGCATGGGAATCCCAGTCTAAGTGGAACGGTGGGCAGGATCTGGTCAACCCAGCCAGTTTTATTCATTAATTCAATTTTATTTATTGAGCAATTACAGGGTGCAAAGCACTGTATTAAGCACCTGGAAGTGTACAGCGTAACGGTAGATTTTATGGTTCTATCTAGCCTTTTGCATTGGTGGGAATGAAGTAGGAGGTGGATGAGATGTGACATTTACCATTCTACATCTATCTGTAATCCTTCCAGCAGTGAAAAAAGCCCTGGAAGCCCAGGACAACAGTCAGCCCATGTCCAAGTGCTGAGAACACATGGTGCCTCTGAGTGAAATTCCCCTATCTCTGTAAAGCAAACAACTGTCAAACAAGAAGCATGACCATAAACATTGCATGCAATCATGTAAATGCCTAAATAGTGGATGATGGTCTCTAATGGGAGATGATAAATATGTTCAGTAAGGATAGCCCACCCACCCTCCCAGACTTGAGCTAGTGTCCAGATTTGGGGGATTTATTGAGAGTGTGGCACTGAGGGATGGGGCAGCTGGGCACTCTACTCCCTGCACATCCTTCATTCATTCATTCAATCATATTTATTGAGCACTTACTGTGTGCAGAGCACAGCACTAACTACTTGGAAAAGTACAATATAATAATACACAGTGGCATTCTCTGCCCGCAGTGAGCTTACAGTCTTTGTGGGGAGACAGACATCAATACAAATAAATTAAATTACAGAAATGTACAAAGTGCTGTGGAGTTAGGAAGGAGGAAGAGCAAAGGGAGCAAGTCACAGTGACACAGAAGGGAGAGACAGATGAGATTAAGTGGGACTTACTCTGGGAAGGCTTCTTGGAGGAGATGTGCCTTCATTAAGGCTTTGAAGGGGGGGTGTAATTGTGTGTTGGATTTGAAAAGGGAGGGTGCTCCAGGCAAAGGGCAGGATGGGGGGTAGAGGTCGGTGGTGAGGCAGGAGAGATTGAGACACAGTGAGAAGGTTAGCATCAGAGGAGCAAAGTATGTAGGCTAGGTTGTAGGAGGAGAGAAGCAAGGTGAGGTAGGAGGGAGCAAAGTAGTGGAAGGCTTTAGACCAATGACAAGAAGCTTTTGTTTGATGCAGAGCTGGATGAGCAACCACTGGAGTTTTTTGAGGAGCAGGATGATGTGTCCTGAATGTAGAAAAATGATCCGGGCAGGAGAGTGAAGTGTGGACTGGAGTAGGGAGAGACAGGAAGCTGGGAAGAGAGCAAGGAGGCTGATGCAGTAGTCCAGGAGGAATAGGATGAGTTACTGTATTAACATGATAGAAGTTCGGGTGGAGAGGAAAGGGTGGATTTTAGCGATATTGTGAAGGTGGAACTGACAGGATTTAGTGACAGATTGAATATGTGGGTTGAATGAGAGAGAGGAGTCGAGGACAGCACCAAGGTTACGGGTTTGTGAGACAGGAAGATGGTGTTGCCATCTACAGGGATGGGAAAGTCGGGAGGAGGATAGGGTTTGGGTGGGAAGATAAGGAGCTCTGTTTAGGACATATTAAGTTTGAGGCAACAGGAAAGCATCCAAGTAGAGATGTCTTGAAGGCAGGAGGAGATGTGAGATTGGAGAGAGGAAGAGAGATCAGGGATGGAAATGTAGATTTGGGTATCATCTGCATAGAGGTGGTAGTTGCAGCCATGGGTGTGAATTAGTTCTCCAAGGGAGCTGGTGGTACATAGAGAGTAGAAGGGGACCCAGAACTGGACCCTGAGGGACACCCACACTTAGGAGGTGGGTAGAGGAAGAACTTGCAAAGGAAACTGAGAATGAATGGTCAGAGAGAGAAGAGGAGAATGAGGAAAGGACAGAGTCAGTGAAGCCAAGGTTGGATGTTTCCAGGAGAACAGGGTGGTCCACAGTGTCAAAGGTAGCTAAGTGGTTAAGGAGAATTAAGATGGAGTAGAGGCCATTGGATTTGGCAAGAAGGAGATAAATGGTGACCTTTGAGAGTGCAGTTTCAATGGGGTGAAGGGGACAGAAGCCAGACTGGAATGGGCCTAGGAGAGAATTGGAGAGGGATTTTGACAGCAGGTGTAGACAACTTGCTCAAGGAACTTGGAGAGAAATTATAGGAAGGAGATGGAGATGGGGATGGGAGATAGGGAGGAGATGGGGTGATTACTGGAGGGAACCGTGGGATTAAGGGAATGATTTTTTAGGATGGGGAGACATGGGCATGTTTGAAAGCAGTGGAGAAGAAGCCACTGAAGAGCAAATGGTTGAAAATGGCTGTTAGGGAGGGAAGAAAAGAGGCGGTGAGAGTTTGGAAAAAGGGTGAAGGAATGGGGTCTGATGAACACGTGGAGGGAGTGGAATTTGAGACATCTACTCTAGAGGTACTGAAGGCAACAGGGGAAAATCACAAATATACGACTGTGGTGACCTCCCTGTTCCATTTTTTTCAATGATATTTGTTGAACGCTCACTATGTGCCAGGCACTGTTCTAATTGCTGGAATAGATACAAGGTAATCAGGTTGAACCTAGTCCGTGTCTCATACAGGGCTCACAGCCTTAATCTCCATTTTACAAGTGAGGGAATTGAGGCCCAGAGAAGTGAAGCAACTTGTCCAAGGTCACACAGCAGATGAGCGGAGGAGCCGATATTAGAACCCAGGTCTTTTTGACTCCCAGACCTGGGCTTTATCCACTAGGCCATGCTGGAGTAGATACAAGATCATCAGATCAGACCCAATCCCTGTTCCACATGGGCCTCAAAGTCTAAATAGGAGGGAGAATGGGTATTGAATCCCCATTTTATGGAGAAGCAGCATGACCTAATATATAGAGCATGGGCCTGGAATTCAGAAGAACCTGGGTTCTAATTCCAGCTCTGCCACTGTCTGCTGTATGACCTTGAGCAAGTCACTTCACTTCTCTCGGCCTCAATTACTTCACCTGTAAAATGGGGATTCAATTCCTGTTCTCCCTCTTACTTAGATTGTTAGCCCCTTGTGGGATCTGATGATCTTGTATTTATTCCAGTGCATAGTACAGTGTTTGGCACATAGTAGGTTCTTAACAAATACCACGACTGTTATTAAGAGAGGTTCATGTGATATTTTGAAATGTTTTTTGTTAAGACCATATTATGTGGTAGTGCAGTACTAAGCACCGGAGTAGATATAAGCTAATCAGGTTGGTCACAGTCCCTGTCCCCCATGGGGCTCACAGTCTTAATCCCCATTTTACAGATGAGGTAACTGAGACCCAGAGAAGTTAAGTGACTTACCCAAGGTCACACAGCAGACAAATGGCAGACCAGGGATTAGAACCCAGGTCCATGCTCTAACAACCAGACAATGCTGCTTCTTAATATGACATGTCAACCGAGTTCTGTTGAGGCCGCTTGATACCCTAAACATTGCCCTGAGCCTAACGGTTGGGAGCAAGAGTTTGTCTCTAAACTTCAGCTTCTCCCAGCTGAGCTTTAGCAAACATTCTTGAGTTGTTCAGTTACTTTAGAAGAGGACTTCTTGTGTGAGACATAGCTGTTTTACGTCTACTGCGGTATGAAAAGTGGAGGCACCGTTATTTGCGCTCTCCTATTATTGGTTAAATATTATAAACTGAAAGGTACATTGTTTAAAGGTGGGATTAGGCCGTGAGTAAGTATATAGCCCACTATATCCAAAAGGCTTCACTTGTACCCAAAAAGGCAAGCCAGGTCTAATAAACATACATGCAGCATTCAATGTAGCTCACTGAGTTTATTCTTAGGTAGTACATAATAAACTCTTCTGAGCTAATTCTGTCTTCTCCAAATTCTAGTGTAAAGCACATGATGCGCTTCAGGATTTTGTCCTAGCTTTATCTCTCACAACTACAATTATTATTTTATTATTATTATTATTCTCCCTTAGACTGTGAGCCCAATGTGGGACAGGCACTGTCTTACCTGATTACCTTCTATTTACCCAAATGTTTAGTAGAGTGCTTGGCACATAGTAAGCAATTCCTGCTCCACCACTTATCTGCTGTGTGGCCTTGGGTAAGTCACTTAATTTCTCTGTGCCTTAGTTACCTCATCTGCAAATTAGGGATTAAGACTGTGAGCCTAATATGGGACAAAGACTGCATCCAACCTGATTTCCTTGTATTCACCCCAGAACTTAGTACTGTGCCTTACCTATAGTAAACACTTAAAAAATACCACAATTTATTTTATTATATGCCATACTTATTATTATCATGAGCAATGGAGGGGACTCAGGGCAGAGATGAAGTTCTAAAACTGAGGCCCTGTAAGGAATTGATTGTAGTGCTAATG
The DNA here is from genome assembly GCF_004115215.2 of Ornithorhynchus anatinus. Taxonomy (NCBI): domain Eukaryota; kingdom Metazoa; phylum Chordata; class Mammalia; order Monotremata; family Ornithorhynchidae; genus Ornithorhynchus; species Ornithorhynchus anatinus. The sequence goes on along the minus strand of NC_041731.1, from coordinate 19,914,978 downwards.
GTTTTCAGTAAACTACTCATAGGCTCTTATTCACTATCATCATCATCCTCATTATCATCATGGTATTTATTGAGCACTTACTGTGTGCTTACTGACTGTACTAAGCATTTGGGAGAGTAATAATAATAATGTTGGTATTTGTTAAGCGCTTACTATGTGCAGAGCACTCTTCTAACTGCTGGGGTAGATACAGGGTAATCAGGTTGTCCCACGTGAGGCTCACAATTAATCCCCATTTTACAGATGAGGTAACTGAGGCACAGAGAAGTTAAGTGACTTGCCCACAGTCACACAGCTGACAAGTGGCAGAGCCGGCATTCAAACCTATGACCTCTGACTCCTAAGCCCAGACTCTTTCCACTGAGCCCAATACTACAGAATCAGTTGATAAGTTCCCTGCCCACTTCAAGCTTAGGTTCTAGAGGGACAATCTGTCTTCAGTTAACTGACCAAGTTTATTGAGTGGTTACTGTATACAGAGCACTGTACTAAGTGCTTGGGGCATTCCAAAACAACAGAATTGGAAGACACGTTCCCTGCCCGCAATGAGCTTACAGTCTGGAGGGAGAGACAGACACTAATATGAATGAATAATTTGTAGTATATTATCTCTGAAAGCTGAATGGTGAAAAAACAGAATAGCAAGAACATCGATTCTTTGGAAATGTGGTGTTGGAGAAGGTTTTTGTGAATATCGTGGACTTCCCAAAAAACAAAAAATGGATTTTAGAGCAAATTAAGCCAAAGTGGTCTTTGGAGGGCCAATTAATAGACTTAGATTTGCATATTTTGGACACATCATTAGGAGGGCTAATTCTCTGGAGAAGACAGTAATGCTAGGAAAAGTCCAGGGAAGACATGGAAAAGGCAGACCAGTAGCTAGATTCACTCATTCACTTGTATTTACTGAGCACAGATGAACTGTACTGTACTATACTGTACATAGCACTGTTCTATGCTAGATGGATAGAGACCATAACAACAATAACGGAAGAACCATCAGGTTGCAGATTATGGCAGAGGAGAGGATGTTCTGGAGAAAGTATATCCACGGAGTCACTTTGAATCAGAAATGACTCAACAACATTCAATAATAATAAATATATTATGTATAGATATGTACATATGTACTGTGGGGTGAAGATCAGATGCCCAAAGGATGCAAGTGCTCACCCTGTGTTACTCCTGGAGCATGGAGTATAACACAGTGCAAAGTGCACACAAGCACTATGTGTACAAAGTCAACTCAGGACCAAAATGACTGTAACACAAAGCCAATAATAAGTCATAGCCAAACAAGGTGGGAGCTTCCCAGGAAAACTGCCTTATTAGTCTTTGTGGTCTTTGCCTCCCATTTTAGCTAGCTATTTTCAGGATTCCTTCTCACCCTGCCTACTATGCAGGGTAACCTAAATGGTTCTTCAGAATACAACCTTTATCACAGAAAGTGCCTCTAGAACATAAACTTGTTATGGGCAGAGAACATGCCTGCTAATTCTGTAGGATTGTACTCTCCCAAGAGCTTAGTACAGTGCTCTGCTCATAGTAAGCAGTCAAATGAATAGCATGGATTAATTGATTGAAGGCATAGCCTTAGCGGGTGATAGCTTGTCTGTCTCACTCTACCTCACCATAGTGAGGTGTGAGTCAGACATCAGAGGGTATCATGGTTAAGATTTTTTATGGCATTTAAGTGCTTACTAAGTACCAGGTACTATAATAATCGCTGGGGGAAAATACAAGCTAATTGGGTTGGACATAGTCCATCTCCCCTCCCACAGAACACCTACTCAGTGCAGAGCACCATACTAAGTGCTTGGGAGAGTCCAATAGAACAGAACTGATGAGACACATTCCCTGCCCACAAGGAGCTTAAAGTCCAGAGGGCGTTACAGACATTAATAATCAGTCAATCAATGGTATTTATTGAGTGCTTACTGTGTGCGGAGCACTGTACTAAGTCTTTGGGAGAGTCCAATAGAACAGAACTGATAGATGTGTTCCCTGCCCACAGAGAGCATACAGCCTAGAAAGAGCTGCCCCTCTTCCAGGAGGAGACTGGTTCTCCCCTCCTTGGTGACGAGCAAAGCCCAGAAGGGACTCAGAGTCCTTCCGATTCACTACCAACCTGCAAGAGACCCTCTGACTCAGATCTAAGACTCCAGGGTCCCTGGACCAAGCTTATCTGGCCAACATGCATACCCAAGCCTTCCTCCATCTAGACCGAGGGTAGATCTCCAGAAAAGCCAGGTCTTGAAGCCGGGAATCCAAATGAAGTCATCTCTCCCCTCTTTGCCTTTTGGAACCATTAATTCTGTTCCCCAGGGTGATGCTGGCATGAAAGACCGAAGGACCCTGGAACTCACTGGAGTTTTATCCTCTTTAATTGCAATATAAGGTATGAGGTATGAGTTCAGAGAGTCATATGGCTTCTCTCTTTTTGTATTTTTGAAAGGGACATTCAGATGGTTCATAGCAAGTGTGCAGGCTAAGGCAGGGACAGAAAATTGAGATCCTCTATAAACTGATGATACTTTGCACAATGCAACTGTTGTACTCTTCCAAGCACTTAGTACATTTCTGTGCACACAGTAAGTGCTCAATAAATATTACCAACTGACTGGCAGTGCAACAGAAGCTGTACACTCTGAATCACGTAAAAGAAATAGCGCATGGTTTATCAGTAGTAATAATAATAATAATACTGTTGGTATTTGTTAAGCGCTTACTATGTGCCGAGCACAGTTCTAAGCACTGGGGTAGATAGAGGGTAATCTGGTTGTCCCACGTGAGGCTCAATAATAATAATTGTGGTATTTGTTAAGCACTTACTATGTGCCAGACACTGTACTAAGTGCTGGGGTAGATACAAGGATATTAGGTAATTGCATTGAACACAATCCCTGCCCCCATTGAGCTCAGATTCTTAATCCCCATTTGACAGATGAGGTAACTGAGGTACAGAGAAGTAAAGTGACTAGTCCAAGGTTACACAGCCAACATGTGGCCGACTGGGAATAGAACCCAGGTCCTTTTGGCTCCCAAGCCCATGCTCTATCCGCTGGGCCATTCTGCTCCCAAGCCTATTGGGAAAGTAGATTGATCTTGCCAGATTCTGTCACAGAGTTGGGTGCCCCCAATTCAACCTGTACGGAGCATCTAGCAGGGTGGTGACTGCCATAAAGATGCCACTGGCAGTGAAGTTCACCTATTGGTGCATGTTTGACTTACCACACACAGCTTGTCTCTGGCTTTGCTGTCACCTTAATCATGTCATCTAAATTTCTGTTAATAATAATTATATCTGTGGTATTTATTAAGCACTTACTATGCCAAGCACTGTTCTGAGTGCTGGGGTAGAACAAGGTAATTAGGCTGGACACTGTCCCACCTGCGTCTCATAGTCTTAATCTCCATGTTACCGATGAGGGAATTGAGGCACAGAGAAGTGAAGTGATTACCCCAAGGTTATACATCAGGCAAGTGGTGGAACCCGGATTAGAACCCCCATCCTCTGACTTTCAGGTCTGTTCACTTTCCACTAGGCCATGCTACTTCTCGTAAGTTCGTTGTGCCTTCATGCTTCACAGTCTTTTAGCAGTGTCTCCTGCATTTTCCTCTACTCCTCTGTCTGCCCCAGGTGTGAAGCAGTATTTTAAGGAGCTATAGTTTGTTCCACCTTAAATACATTTTCTCTGCCTCCCTTGGTTTTGGGGGTCTCCCTTTCAGCTCATCCTACCACCCTTGTTCGGCTAATAACAATAATGATTATGTTATTTGTTAAGTGCTTACTAAGTGCAAAGCACTGTTCTGTCTGTTCTGTACCCCAAAGCACTGTACCCCCACAAAATAGTCATATTTATTGAGCCCTTACTGCATGCAAAGCATTGTACTAAGTGTTTGGGAGTGTACATTATAACAACAGGCACATTTCCTGCCTACAATGAGCTCACAGTCTAGAGAAGGAGACAGACATTAATATAAATAAAATAAATAGAAAAGTAAATAAATTACATATATGTATATGTGCTGTGGGGATGGGAGGGAGGATGAGTGAAGGAGCAAGGAAGAGTGGCACAGAAGGGAGTGGGAGAGGAGGAGAGGATGGCATAGTCAGGGAAGGCTTCTTGGAGATGTGCCTTCATTAGGGTTTTGAAGTGGGGGAGAGCAATTATCTGTCTTATATGAGGATGGAGGGTGTTCCAGGTCAGAGGGAGGATGTGGGCAAGAGGTGGGCAGAGAGATAGATGAGATCGAGGTACAGTGAGAAGGTTACCATTAAGAAAACAAAGTGTGGGGGCTGACTTGTAGTAGGAGAGTAGCACAGTGAGGATGGAACAGGCAAGGTGAATAAGTGCTTTAAAGCCAATAGTGAGGAGTTTTTGTTTAATACAAAGCTGGATGGGCAAACACTGGAGTTTCTCTAGGAGTGGGGAAACATGGTCTGAACGTTTGTGAATGAAAATGATTTGCGCGGCAAAATGGAGTATGGACTGGAGTGGGGAGAGATAGGAGGCAGAGAGATCAGCAGGGAGGTTGATAGAATAATTAATGTGGGATAGGATAAGTGCTTGCATTAATGTGGTCGCAGTTTGGACAGAGAGGAAGGGGCAGATTTTGGCGATGTTGTGAAGGTAGAACTGACCAGATTTAGTGATGGCTTGAAGATATGGGTGAAACAAGAGAAAGGAGTCAAGGATAATGCCAAGGTTAGGGGCTTGTGAGACAGGAAGGATAATAATAATAATAATGATGGCATTTCTGCTGCCTTTGACACTGTCGACAATCTCCTTCTCCTCAACACGTTATCCAACCTTGGCTTTAAGGACTCCGTCCTCTTCTGATTCTCCTCATCTCTCTGGCCATTCATTCTTGGTCTCCTTGGTGGGCTCTTCCCCCCTTTCCCATCCCATAACTCTAGGGGTTCCTCAAGGGTCAGTTCTTGGTCCCCTTCTGTTCTCCACCTATACTCACTCCCTTGGTGAACTCATTCACTCTCACGGCTTCACCTATCATCTCTACGCAGATGTCACCCAAATCTACATCTCCTCCCCTGTTCTCTCTCCCTCCCTCCAGGCTTGTATCTCCTCCTGCCTTCAGGACATTGCCACCTGGATGTCCACCTGCCACCTAAAACTCAACAGGTCCAAGACTGAGTTCCTTATCTTCCCTCCCAAATCCTGTCCTCTCCCTGACTTTCCCATCACCGTGGATTGCACTATCATCCTTCCCATCTCACAAGTCCGCAACCTTGGTATCATCCTTGACTCTGCTCTCTTTTTCACCCCACTCATCCAGTCCATCACCAAAACCTGCAGGTGTCACCTTCACAAAATCACCTTCACAAAATCACCAAGATCCACTTTTTCCTCTCCATCCAAACTGCTATCTTGCTGGTACAATCTCTTATAATGTACTGACTGGATTATTGCATCAGCCTCTTCTCTGATCTCCCATCCTTCTGTCTCTCCCTTCAGTCAATACTTCACTCTGCTGCCCAGATTATCTTTCTACAGAAACACTCTGGGCATGTCACTCCCCTCCTCAAAAACCTCCAGTGGTTATGTATCAACCTTCGTATCATGAAACAGAAACTCCTCATTCTTGGCTTCAAAGCTCTCCCTCACCTTGCCCCCTGCTCCCTCACCTCCTTTTTCTCCTTCTTCTACAGCCCACCCCTAACACTCTGCTCCTCTACTACTAACCTTCTCACAGTCCCTTGTTCTTGCCTGCCCCACAGTCGACTCCTGGTCCTCGTCCTACCACTGACCTGGAATGCATGCCCTCCCTCCTCACAGCTGCCAAACTAACTCTCTCTTCCCCTCTTCAAAGCCCTACTCAGAGCTCACCTCCTCCAGGAGGTCTTACCAGACTGAGCCCTCCTTTTCCCTCTGCCCTTCCTCCCCTCCCCATTGCCCCTACTCCCTCCCTCTAATTTTGCCCCTTCCCCTCCCCACAACACTTGTGGATATTTGTATATATTATTTATTGCTCTATTTTATTAATGATGTGTATATATCTATGATTCTATTTATCTATTTTGGTGGTATTGATGCCTGACTACTTGTTTTATTTTGCTGTCTCCCCCTTTTAGACCGCTGTTAGAGCCAGCTGTTGGGCAAGGATTGTCTCTATCTGTTGCTGAATTGTACATTCCAAGTGCTTAGTACAGTGCTCTGCACACAATAAGTGCTCAATAAATAGAATTGAATGAATGAATGAATTACTGTTAAGCACTTATTATGTGCCAAGCACTATTCTAAGCAATGGAGTAGATACAAGGTAATCATGTTGTCCCACATTGGGCTCACAATCTTAATCCCCATTTTACAGATGAGGTAACTGAGACACACAGAAATTAAGTGATTTGCCCAAAGTCAGTCAGCTGACAAGTGGCAGAGCTGGGATTAGAACCCACGACTGGTGCTGTCAACAGTAATGGGAAAGTGATTTGGGGGTACAGGGTTTGGTTGGGAACATAAGAAGTTCAGTTTTAGCCATGTTAAGTTTGAGGTGAAGATCCAATTAGAGATGTCTTGAAGGTAGGAGGAAATGTGAGACTGCAGAGATGGAGAGAGATCAGGGCTGGAGAATTAGATTTGGGTGTCATCAGCATAGAGGTTATAGTCGAAGCCATGTGAGTGAATTAGTTTTCCAAGGGATTGGGTGTAGATGGAAAAAAGAAGGGACCCACACTGAATCTTGAGGGACCCTCACAGTTAGGGGGTGGGAGGCAGAGGAGGAGCCTGTGAAAGAGACTGAGAATGAGTGGCCAGAGTAATAGGAGGAGAATGAGTAGAATGAGTGTCAATGAAGGAGGGATTGTCTCTATCTGTTGACAAAGTGTGCATTCCAATCATTTAGTACAGTGCTGTACACATAGTAAGCGCTCAGTAAATACTATTGAATGAATGAATGAATGAATGAATGAATGAATGAATGAAGCCAAGGCTGGATAACGTTTCCAGGAGAAGGAAGTGGTTGACAGTGTCAAAGGTGGCTGAGAGGTCAAGGAGGATTAGGATGGAGTAGAGGTCATTGTATTTGGCAAGGAGGAGATCATTGGTGACCTTTGAAAAAGCAGTTTCTATGGAGAGGGCAGAAGCCAGATTGGAGGGGATCCAAGGAGAGAATTGGAGGAGAAGAACTTGAGGCAGGGAGTATAGGCAGCTTGCTCAAGGATTTTGGAGAGGAAGGGTAGGACGGAAATGGAACGATAAGTGGTGGGACCTGTGGGGCCAAGGGAGGATTTTCATTCATTCATTCATTCATTCATTCATTCAATAGTATTTATTGAGTGCTTCTATGTGCAGAGCACTGTACTAAGCGCTTGGAATGCACAATTCGGCAACAGGCAGAGACAATCCCTCCTACTGATGGGCTTAGCGTCTAATCGGGGAAGACAGACAGACAAAAACCATAGCAATAAATAGAATCAAGAGAATGTACACCTCATTAACAAAATAAATAGGGTAATAAAAATATGTACAATTGAGCAAATTAGCACAGTGCTGAGAGGAGGGGAAGGGAGAGGGAGAGGAGCAGAAGGAAAGGGGGGAAAGGAGGTTTAGCTGAGTGGAGGTGAAGGTGGGGGCAGTGAGGCAGCAGAGAGAGCAGAGGGACAAGAGGAAGCTCAGTTTCGGAAGGCCTCTTGGAGGAGGTGAGCTCTCAGTAGGACTTTGAAGAGCGGAAGAGAATTAGTTTGGCAGAGGTGAGGAGGGAGGGCATTCCAGGACAGCGGGAGGACGTGGGCCAGGAGTCGACGGCGGGATAGGCGAGAACGGGGGACGGTGAGGAGGTGAGCGGCAGAGGAGTGGAGCGTGCAGGGTGGACAGTAGAAAAGAGAAGGGAGGAGAGGTAGGAGGGGGCAAGGTGATGGAGAACCTTGAAGCCTAGAGTGAGAAGTTTTTGTTTCGTGCGGAGGTTGATAGGCAACCATGGGAGGTTTTTAAGGAGGGGAGTGACATGCCCAGAGAGTTTCTGCAGGAAAATGATCTGGGCATCGGAATGAAGAATAGACTGGAGCAGGGAGAGACAGGAAGAAGGGTGATCAGAGAGAAGGCTGACACAATAATCCAGCCGGGATATTATGAGAGCATATGGGGCTGATTTTCAGGATAGGGGAGACATGGGCATCTTTAAAAACACTGGGGAAGAAGCCACTGGAGAGTGAACTGTTGAAGATGGCAGTTAAGGAGGAAAGAAGGGAGGGGGCAAGTGTTTTGATGAAATATGAAGGAATGAGGTCTGATTCACAGCAGAAGAGGCTGGATTTTGAGAGAAGACAGGAGATTTCCTTGGAGACAATGCTGGGAATGGTGGGAGAGTTGAAGAAGGAGAGGGGAGGACTGGAGAGAGGCAGGGGAGATTTTTGGGAGATCACGCCTTATGAGTGTCAGTTTTATTGATGAAGTAAGTGACCTTGTTATTGGGGGCAAGGGATAGGGTAGGCGGAGAGTCAGGGACCTTTAGGAGGAAGTTAAATGTCTGGAATAGGATGAGGGAACTGAGGGTTGAGGGAAGTGAAGTGATTTGCCCAAGGTCATACAGCTAACATGGTGGAGCTGTGACTAGAACCCAGCTCCTCTGACTCCTAGGCCTGGGCTCTTTCCTCTAGGCCATGCTGCTGACATCCATCTAGTCACAAGTCCCTCTGGGCTCAGCTGTGCTGAGGTGGAGTGTGGCTTCACTGAGGGGTGATTGATCTCATTTTAGGCTCTTGCCATCTGTGACTCTGTTTTCTATTTGATGTTGAGTTTGGCCATTCATGATGCTGATGGAACTGCTGAAGGAGCTGAAAGTGGCAGCTGTGGAGTTGGGGTGGGCCTTGTTGAAGTGGTAAGAAACATTTATCAGAACCCAAGCTCTGCAGACCAGGGTCTGGTGTTCATCCAGAGTGTAATGGCAGTTTTTTTTTTTTTATGGTATTCTGGAAGTGCTTACTATGTGCTGGACACAGTACTAAGTCCTGGGCTAGATTTGAGATAATCAGGTGGGACATGGTCCCCATCCCACATGGGGCTCACAGTCTTAATCCCCATTTTACAGATGAGGGAACTGAGGCACAGAGAAGTGAAATGTCTTGCTCAAGGTCACACAGCAGACAAGTGACAGAGCTAGGATTAGAATGCCAGGTGAGTTTTTCAACATCATTTTGAGAAGGAGCGTGGCCTTAAAGAAAAAAACCTGCCCTGGGATTTAGAGGATCTGGGTTCTAATATTAGCTCTGCCAATTGCCTGCTGGATGACCTTGGGCAAGTCATTTAACTTGTTTGAACCTGAGTTTCCTCATCTGTGAATTGGGAATTCAATACCTGTTCTCCCTCCTACTTAGGCTACGAGTCCCATGTGGGACAGGGACTATCTCCAACGTGCTAAACTTGTATCTACCCCAGTATTCAGGATAGTTCTTGATACATAGTAAGCATTTAACAACTGCTATTAAAAAAAAGAGCAGACACATGTTTTCAGTATGCATTTTGGGTAGCACGCTGTTAGGTATATACCTCTTGCCCAAGGTCACACAGTAGACGAGTGGCAGATCCTAGGTTGCAGATTAGAACCCAGGTCCTTCTGACTTCCAGGACTGTGCTCTGTCCACTAGGCGACACTGCTTCCCTGCTTCTAGGCCCAAGGCCGAGCAAGGATTAGAATCTAGATCCTCTGACATCTAAGTCTGGGCTTTTCCCACTAGGCCATGCTGTGAATTTTCCTGAATATAGAGTTTGTTTCATATTTCAGGCTTTATTTTTTCATTATGGGAGAAATGAATATATTTCAAACTAGATGAGGTTGGAGGGGGAAACTCCCTCAGAAGAAATAAGCATTTTCTGACCTGACTTTCAGAACTTGAAAGCTCTTCAAAGTGTCCAATAATCTTGTTCCCCTGTTTCTCCAACTCTAACAAGCTTCTCTCATCCCACTAACAGGGATGCAAATTCTCATCCCATGTGCTAGTCTCACACGCTTATGCAACAGCTGGGGTAGACTGGAAGCTCCTTGAGGGCAAGGATCATATCTTCCAGTTCTATTGTATTGTATTTTCCAGGCGCTTAGTACACTGCGCTGGACATTTTAGACAGTATAGATTCCCCTCTAGGCTGTACTCTAGTTGTGGGCAGGGAATGTATCTGTTTATTGTTATATTGTACTTTCCCAAGTGCTTACAGTTCTATGAACGCAATTAATGTGTAATTAGTATAATGGAATGAATGAATGAATGAAGTAAGCAACCAGTAAATACCAGTGGAAGGCAACCCCTTTCCCACGACTTCCTGCTAGTCTGGAACTCCCTCCCCCTCCCTATATTTATGCCAGATCGCCATTCTTTCCACCTTCAAAGCATTACTAAGGTCACATCTCCTCCAAGAAACCTTCTTTGATTAAGCCCTCTTTTTCCCAGCTATTTCTCCCTTATGTGTCATCCATGCACTTGGATCTGTGACGTTAGGACTTTTGATATTTGCCCCACTCCCAACCCCACAACATTTATGTAAATATCTTTAAGTTATATATTATAAATTACTTATTTGTTCATATTAAATAAATGTATTCATTATAAATAAATAAAAAATTAATAATATCTATCTCCCAACCCCCCTGACTGAAAGCTAGTTGTGGACAGAAAATGTGTCTGTTTATTCTTATGTTATACTCTCCCAAGAGTTTAGTACAGTGCTCAATAAATATGATTGATTGCTTAATTGATATTAATGTCTTTCTCCCCCTCTAGACTGTATGTTAGTTATGAGCAGGGAACGTACCTGTTAATTGGGTTGAACTCTCCCAAGCTCTTGGGATAATAATGTTGGTATTTATTAAGTGCTTACTATGTGCAGAGCACTGTTCTAAGTGCTGGGGCAGATACAGGGTAATCAGGTTGTCCCACATGGGGCTCACAGTCTTAGTCCCCATTTTACAGGTGAGGTAACTGAGGCACAGAGAAGTTAAGTGACTTGGCCACAGTCACAAAGCTGACAAGTGACAGAGCCCGGAGTCGAACCCATGACCTCTGATTCCGAAGTCCACACTCTTTTCACTGAGCCACACTGGAATAGTGCTCTGCACATTGTAAGTGCTCAATAAATATGATTGATTGATTGACTGATCGATCCCTCCAGGAGACAGAGCAGTGAAATATTAGACAGAGCCAAGAAGATAAAGTTTTCTCCAGCAGAAACTGTACGTTGCCATTTCAACATACCAATTGGAAAAGTTTAAAAGGGCAGAAATAGCTGGTGTCTTCCCTAATTGGTCTGGTAATGCACCCCCTCTAGAGTGTAGGTTCATTATGGGCAGGGAATGCATTTGCTAATTCTGCTGTACTGTTCTCTTCCAAGCACTTAGTAAGTATTCAGTGAAAAGAGCACGGGCTTGGGAGTCAGAGGTCACGGGTTCTAGTCCCGGCTCCGCCGCTAGTCAGTTGTGACCTTGGGCAAGTCCCTTAACTTCTCTGTGCCTCATTTACCTCATCTGTCAAATGGGGATTAAAACTGTGAGCCCCACGTGGGACAAACTGATCACCTTGTATCCCCCAGCACTTAGAACAGTGCTTTGCACATAGTAAATGCTTAACAAATACCACAATTTATTCTGCGCATTGTAAGTGCTCAATACATCCCACTGATTGATTGAATATGATCCCCAAGAATCTTTTGCTTCTGGGACACCAGTTCAAACCTGGATTATGTTGCCAATGGAGAAAAGTCATTTCCATCTGATAGTGATTTAGCTATCTGATTGAACTGATGGTGGGCTTAGTTCAGTTCTTAGTACAAATCTAACCAGTTGGTAATAATTAATAATAATAATGGTATTTGTAAAGCACTTACTACTTATCAAGCACTGTTCTAAGTGCAGGGATAGATACAAGCCAATCAGGTTGAACACAGTCCCTGTCTCACATGGGGCTCTCAGTCTTCATTCCAATTTTACCGCATGAGGTAACTGAGGCACAGAGAAGTGAAGTGACTTTCCCAGGGTCACATAGGAGGTAAGTGGTGGAGCCGGGATTAGAACGCACATCCTTCTGACTCTCAGGCCCATGCTCTATCCAGCAGGCAACACCGCTTCTCTACCTACTAGAGTGAAATTTTGGGCATCCCTCAAAATTCAGTGCTCCTCTCCCGGAGGTGGCCTATCTACAATGACCCTGGGGAGATGGGGAAAGTTTTTCCTTATCACTTTTCCAGCCTTATTTCGAATTAGAGAACTACGATTGTTCCAGAGTCTCACTCTTTTCTCCAGCATCCCCATACCAGGAAAGGTCTTTGATGCTAAGCTTTCTCTCCTTTTTGTCTTTCAACTTGCAGATTTCCTGTACCAGGGCTATGGATTTCAGATTGCCTGTGGCCAAAGACTTCTGGATGGTGTGACACAAGGGCTTGGATCACCCAAAGGTGGAGAGCTAAATGGAAAATAATAGGATGGTCTAATGACATGGAAACTGAGAATTGAAGCTACGAAGTTAAGCCTTGTTCTTGGCGTTGATGTTTTATGGGAAGGCAGGAATGTAGAATGGTCTGGGGGGAGATGGGATTGTGGGTTCAGAGCTACAAAAAAGGCAATGGGTAATGGCAGAGAATCCATCAGAAACATGGTGAAACTGTTTGTGTTTAAAGGTCATTTAATGTAATTGTGTGTTTAATGCACTGTTTTTATTGGATGATTTTTGTCAAAGCATAATGAAGGAAACCTAAATATGACTGCTATAAAAACAAACACCTCAAAGTAAGTTTTCAGGGGAGGGGAAACTAAAGCAAGCAGAATTCTGTTTTTGTTCAGTCAGGAGGAAACAGGACAGATCAGGAACTAGAATCCTATTCAGGGAGTAGGGCTGCTTGAAGGTACGTGGCCTAATGGAAAGAGCTTGGGCCTAAGAGGACCTTCCCGGCTCTGCCACTTCTCTGCTGTGCAACCCTGGATAAATCGCTTCACTTTTCTTTGCTTCAATTCTTAAAGGAGAGAAGGTTAGCACTCCCCTTGAGAAGGATGGAAGAGGTTCTAGTGACCTTTACAACACAGATTTGGTTAAGGCATTGCCACCTACTTCGTGGCATCTAACCAAGCTTTAGAGAAGCAGCATGGCTCAATGGAAAGAGCACGGGCTTGGGAGTCAGAGGTCTTGGGTTTGAATCCCGGCTCTGCCACTTGTCAGCTGTGTGACTTTGGGCAAGTCACTTAACTTCTCTGTGCCTCAGTTACCTTATCTGTAAAATGGGATTAAGACTGTGAGCCTCATGTGATAACCTGATTACCCTGTATCTACCCCAGTGCTTAGAACAGTGCTCTGCACATAGTAAGTGCTTAAATACCAACATTATTATTATTATTATCTACCGCAGTGCTTAGTACAGTGCCTGGCACCTAGAAAGTGTATGACAAATACAATTTTTTAAAAAAGTACAAGCCACAGAGTAGGGTGTGACTGTCAATCACTGGTCTTTTTGGCCACACCAGCACATATGGGCAGGAGCTGTTCACCTTGGAATGGGAAAAGTCTGACTGGTGTTAACGGAGCCAGGGGAATCAATCAACAGTATTTATTGAGCACTTACTGTGTGCAGAGCGCTGTACTGAGTACTTGAGAAAAGTGCAGTCCAATTGAGTTTTTCCACAAGATCCCTGCCTTCAAGGAGCTTACATTTTAAACCATTCTTCCCATGATTCCCCACAAGAGCTGCCTTTTCCCAAGTTCCACAGTCTTTAGAGTTGGGCTTAAGGGTACCAGGCTATTAATTTTTATTCCTTAGTAGGTTATAAGAGACTATGAATGCCCTGAATTCCATATGCACCATTTCAGAATAAAACATGGTGACCTCTAATGTTTATACAATAGAAGTCACTGAAACAGCAACACCTAGATAAAACACTTACAAAATTAACCTAATAGCATCTACTCTTTGATGTGCCTATTTTTCATTCAGCAGTAAAAGCAGTGCTTCAATCTACCAGCATCTAAGATCCTCCTCAGCTATTTTTGAATCTCAGTAAACCTTTATCTGAGTCTGGATTACTTTGCTGAAGAAATATCTACACTTTGCATCCTACATATCATCTTTGAAAACTACAAATTCCTTATACTCCCTCTGAAATAGAAGCATGACTTTAGGCATCTCCCCACAATGCACTCATCTGTAGATAGAGTTTTTTAAAAAAGAAAGATGAACCAATCTACTCTTCTCATCTCACTTTCTGTTTCCTCCTGAGTGAACCACGAAGAGAGCTAGAAGAATCTTAATGCAGTTGGTGAAAATGCAGGGCTTAGTTATCACTCTCACCATGCGCCAAGTAAAATTGCCCATTCACTCCCTTCTGCTTATTTTTGTAGATTTCCCAGTGCTCCTTGTCACCAGATTATTTATATTTCTTAAAAGCCTTGAGGTTATTACTTATGCTGCTCCTAAGTCTATACCCAACCACACTGGCTTTCATTGCTCCTTTGTCTGTTTGGAGGGGAATTTAAACTGAAGCTTGTCAAATTTAGATATTTCCTACTTTGAGACTGTATATTTTCCCTGACATTAAAAACATCCCACTGGAATAGCTAAAGATATCCACAGTTTCCCACAGCCAGCATTCCCAATGTCAAAATGTTTGCATAGCTTTTCAGCTCCAGCCCACACAGACAAGGAAATCTAATAATCAATGGAGTTTATTGAACTCTTACTATATGCAAAGCACTGTATGAGGCACTTGGGAGAGTTACCAAACAACAATATAAAGGACACATTCCTTACCCACTATGAGCTTACAGTCAAATAATGTTGAGATCACTGATTGTTCCTTTATGTCTCATCTCTTCATGCCCTCCCCTTTGAGGACCTCATCCAGAAACTTGCTTCCAAACCCTGCCTGTCCCACTCCACAGTACTTAGGTGAGGGACAGAAAACCATCTCTTTCCTCTCCTTTCTTCATGTATTTGCCATTGGGCTTGTGGTTGAGAGATGAGGAGCAGTGTGGCCTAGTGAAAAGAGCACACCCCTTAGAGTCACAGAGGACCTGGGTTCTACTCCTATCACCGCTATGTGTATGCTGTGAGACTGTGGACAAGTCAATTCACTTTTCTGTACCTCAGGTGACTCTTTGAAAGTGGGTATTCAATACCTGTGCTCCCTCCTACTTAGACTGCGAGCCCTATGTGGACTAGGGACTGTGTCTGACTTGATTATCCTGTATCACCTCCAACACTTAGATCAGTGTTTGACATATTGATGCTTAGAGACGTCAAGAGGTGGGAAAGAACCAAAGAGATGTCAAAGCCAGTCTGTTGGTAAGTTGTATTTATTGAGGGCTAACTGTGTGCAGAGCCATTGTGCTAAGCACTTGGGAGGTACAACATGACAATAAAAATAATAATAATGTTGGTATTTGTTAAGTGCTTACTATGTACAGAGCACTGTTCTGAGTGCTGGGATAGATTCAGGGTAATCAGGTTGTCCCATGTGACAGTCTTAATCCCCATTTTACAGATGTGGGAACTGAGGCACAGAGAAGTTAGGTGATTTGCCCACAGTCACACAGCTGACAAGTGGCAGAGCCTGGATACACATACACATTCCTTGCCTGCAGTGAGCTTGCAGTCTGAGGGACAAAGGATGAGTGAGCGGGTGCAACTCTTCCATCACTTGCACTAGAAAAACACTTCCCTGCTTTCTTTCCTAACCCCTTAACAGTAGGCCAGTGTCCCACAGCCCCTAAGCCACCTTTTCAGTCTTTGGAGCACTTAGTACAGTGCCCTGCACATAGTAAGCACTCTATAAAGAACTCTGATTGAGTGCATCTGGCAAAGATTTTTGCTGAAGTGGTCTCTGGAATACTCAGTTCTTGGAGTGTATACCGACACACAAGAGGGCTGAAGTGAAGACTGTGCTAACATACTTCCGACAACAAGCTTTGCCCTGGTCCCTTGGGTGGGAAAGAGTCGGGAGATGCAAGGGGATGACAGGGCAAGCTTTCCTTAATGCAAATTTCTGCAAGACTAACGCTCTTACGTTAAAAGGAAAGGCTGCTGAATAACATTGTCCAACCTATTATGTGTGTGTTTGTGTTTCTTGGTATTTATTAAGCATTTACCATGTGCCAGGCACTGTACTATGTGCTGGGGTAGATCCATGGTTGGACACAGTACACGGTCCTCATGCGGTTCCCAGACTTAATCCCTATTTTACAGATGAGGGAACTGAGACCCAGAGAAGTGAAATTACTTGCCCCAGGTCACATAGCAGTAACAATAATAATAATAATTATGGTATTTGTTAAGCACTTGTGCTTAAACATTTGTTGTGTTGAGCATTTGTTGTGCCAGACACTGTTCTAAGCACTAGGGTAGATACGAGATAATTGGGTTTGACGCAGTCCCTGTCCCACACAGGTCTCACAGTCTTCATCCCCAGTTTACAGATGAGAGAACTGAGGTCCAGAGAAGTGAAGTGACTTGCCCAAGGTCACACAGCAGACACATGGCAGGGCCAGGATTAGAACCCATGGCCTTCTGACTCCCAAGCCCATTCTCTGTTCACTAGAGTTCAGGTGCTGATGCCCTTTGTCAATCAATCAATCAGTCAATGGTATTTATTGAGCACTTACTGGGTGTAGAGCACTAAGTACTATGTGTAACCTGAGTGCAGAGTACCAAGCACTTGGGAGAGCACAGTAAAAAACAGAGTTGGTAGACACTTTGCCCTCTACGAGCTTACAGTCTAGAGGGGTCAAAACAGCAAAAACATCCTGGGTTCTTCTAGTGGCACTTTGGACCCTCACCCAGGCTCCTGTTACCCAGAATTCAAATAAAAATATTTGTTAAGTGCTAACTCTGTGCTAGGTCAAATACAAGCAGGTTGGACACAATCCCTGACCCACAAAGATCTCACACTCTCAAAGTGGAAGGAAGGAAAATTAAGTCATTTCTATTTTACACATGAGGAAGTTGAGGCCCAGAGAGGTAAAGCGACTTGCCCAAGTTGACACAACAGACGAGGGGTAGGGCCAGGATAGAAACCAGGTCCTCTGACCCCCAGGTCCCTGATTTTTTCCACTAGGCCACCCTGTTCCTCTAGGCTTGGTCTCCTCGGCTTGATTTGGAGCTAGGAGATCTTTAGATTTTCTTTTCTAGCCCTTTGCTTACCTTCTCCCTTTTAAGGATGAAGATGAAAGAAGTGATTCAATTGTGCTAACTACAGAGGGGAACCCAGATGGATGCAAGAGTGCAGAAATACAGGCTAGCAGCAACTGGAGTGAGAAGGATTTATGTTTCCTCTAGAGAACGGATAAATTCCTCTGTGCTGAGTGCTCTCTCAGTGGGATTCTGCTAAGAGAAAAGGGCTTGCAGTTAAAGGAACTGCTTGCCTGCAGAGAGGTAATGGGCATTTATTTATCCAAGTATCTAAATCCCTTTGGGGCCCAGGATTGCCAATAACTGTCTTTCTTTTGTCCTTTTTCCTTAGGCAAGGGGAGGCTTTTTCAGTGACCTATCAACTCAGAGTTTTCCACTTCAACAGCTGGAGTGATTTGTTCAGACTGAGAGATTACCTGGGATTAAAGCAAATAAAAGCAACTATCTAAAACCACCCATCCCTATAGGTGTTTTTTCCTAACCCTGAGGCAAAATCTCCCCTCCGTTCTCCTCTCTGTGGGGTGTACCCTCCCCTCCACCAACCCACACACACCTCCCCTCCACCAACCCACACACACCACCCCTCACCCTTCCCAGGATCACACCCTGCAGTCCCTGTCTTCCAGGCATGGACATTTCAGTCCCCACTTCCTGTAGTTTTTGCAACCCTTCCTTGACAAGGTTTGGTGTGGGTTTTTTTGTTATTGTTGTTTTTTTAATGGTATTTGTTAAGTGCTTAATATGTGCCAGGCACTGTACTAAGCATTCTGGTAGATACAAGATAATCAGGTTGGTCATGATGCAAATCTCACATGGTGCTCCCAGTCTTAACCCCCATTTTACAGATGAGGGAACTGAGGCACAGGGAAGCAAAGCAACTTGCCCAAGATCACACAGCAGAAAAGTAGTGGAGCCAGAATTATATTCCAGGTCCTCTAGCTCCCAGGCACATACTTTATCCACAAGGCCATGCTGCTTGCTTATTTAAGCCTATATTTTAAGGGCTATTTGGAGTTATTTTTAGCCTAGAGGAGGCCTAGATGGGAGTGAGAGCGAGCGAGGGTTGGTGTGCAGGCAGCCTTGGTGGGGGGTCGGGGAAGCCCTAGAAAAATCATGGGATCAGGGTCAGGGGCACAGAGGGGCAAGAGAATTGAAAGCTTTGGAGGGATGGTTTTGGAGCAAACTACCCCTTCTGCCCAACAGTTATAAAGTCCTTGACCTCCAGTGTACCAGGGGTGGATAACAAATGACATTTATTAAGAGCTTATTATGTGCCAAGCACTATGCTAAGTACTGGGATCCATACAAGATAATCAAATTGGTGTGGTGGGGGTCACAGGACCCCCAAGAACTGGAGGTTGTGGCAGAGACAGTGGGCTGATTCCTTCTAAATTTTAGTGATGACCCAGGAATTGGGACCACCTACCTTGTGGAATAATCACTGTGGTTTTCCTTCAGTGCTTACTATGCATCAAGCACTGTACTAACTGCTGAGATAGATACAAGATCATCAGATCTCGCATTCGGCTCACAATCCGATTTCCTACTACAACCCAGCCCTCACACTTTGCTCCTCTATTGTCACCCCACTCTGTATCTCGATCTCGTTTATCTGAACACCAAGCTCTCATCCAAGTCCTCCCTCTGGCCTGCTATGCCCGCCCTCTTCATTTCCAACAGTCAATAGCTCTCCTTCACTTTCAAAGCCTTATTGAAGGTGCATATCCTCTCCAAGTGGACTTCCACAATTAGATCCTCATTTCCTCTTCTCCCACTCCCTTCTGCATCATCCTTGTACTTGGATTTGCTCCCTTTACTCAACCCCTCCCTCAGCCCTATAGCTCTTCTGTTCATATCCTTAATTCATTCATTGACATTCATGTCTGCCTCCCCTTCAAGACTGCAAGCTTGTTGGGGACAGACATTGTGCCTACCATTTCTGTTGCCCTGAACTCTCCTAAGCATTTAGCACAGTGCACAGCACACAGTAAATGTTCAATAAATCTGATTGATTGAAGCAATAATAGTAGCAGTAGTAGTAGAAAGCTCACCTCCTCCAGGAGGCCTTCCCAGATTGAGTCCCCCTTTTCCTCTGCTTCTCCTCCCCTCCCCATTGCCCCTATTCCCTCCTTCTACTCTACCTCCTCCCCACCCCATAGCATTTGTGTATATTTGTACACATTACTCTATTCATTTTATTAATGATGTGTATATATCTATAATGCTATTTATCTATTTTGATGCTATTGATGCCTGTCTACTTGTTTTGTCTTGTTGTCTGTCTCCCCCTTCTAGACTGTGAGCCAGTTGTTGGGTAGGGATTGTCTCTATTGCCGAATTGTACTTTCCAAGCACTTAGTACAGTGCTCCCACACAGTAAGTGCTCTAAAAATACAACTGAATGAATGAATGAAGTATAAATACTACTGGAAGTAGTAGTAGTAGCAGCGGTAATAGTATTTATTCAATAGTATTTATTGAGTGCTTACTATGTGCAGAGCATTGTACTAAGCACTTAGCATGTACAATTCAGCAATAGATAGAGACAATCCCCTCCCAATGATGGGCTCACAATCTAATAATAGTAGAAGCAGTAGATGTAGAGTAGAAAAAGTAGCAGCCATAGTATAAATAGTAGTGGAAATAGTAGTAGTATAAATAGGAGTGGAAACGTAGTAGTAGTAGTAGTAGTAGTAGTAGTAATGATGGTAATAGTAGTAGGACTAGTAGTAATAATATTACCAATTGTAGTTGTGGTAGTAGTATTTATTAGGTGCTTATGGGGTGTACTGCACTTTACTAAGTGCTGGAAAAGAGTACATTAATTGGGAATCAGACATGGATCTCTGCCTATATGTGGAGGGAGAGGACTGGAGACAGAAACATCAGGAGCAATGAAACAATAGCACATTAAAACAGCATAAGGAACAAGGACAAAGGTGCAACACAAAAGAAAAACATGGCTGGACGAGACAGCTGAATATTCTCCAACAGTGCACTCACTGCTGGACAGATGATATGGAACAGATTCTGAGTCCATGAATTCCAGTGGTTCTCAGACTCAGGGACAGCTAGGCACCTGAACCCGGCTTTTTCCTGCTGTCTGACCTAAGGGTCCATCCAGGGTTAACTAGGCTAGGAGGGGGCAGAGAAAGCATCAGGGAGATCAAAGAACAGCCCTAGGCTCCTCGGCTGATTGAAGGCTGAAGAGTCAATGTTGAATCTCTGATCTCTGATTCACCCTCTCCTCTTAGCCACAGATTGTCTTCCCCACAGCTGACACCTGCGTTCCCCCAAACACAAGTCCTGAGCCCCAAATCTCTCTGAGCCCAGCTTTGCATTGAATGAATTCTACTGAACAATGCAAATGCAAGTAAATTCTTTTCTAAGGACTAATGAGAAAATTGGTTGACACTGGAATCTTAAATTGCAGACATACAAATAATAATAATGGTAATAATAGCAATTGTTAGGTGCTAATTATGTGCCAGGCACTGTTCAAAGCACTGGGGTAGATACAAGAGCCCATATAGGGTTCACAGTCTTAATCCCCACTTTACAGATGAGGGAACGGAGGAACAGAGAAGTGAGGTGACATGCCCAAAGTCACACAACAGACAAGTGGTGGAGCCAGGATTAGAACCCAGGTCCTTCTGATTCCCAGAATCATGCTCTATCCATCACCAGAGGCTTTGCTCAAAACAGACAAAGCAGAGATAAGGACTAGAACTGCAAGCTCAGATTCCTCTTGAGGAGAAGCATGGCCTAACTGTCCCAAGTCTGGGACTTGGGTTCTTTCCTGGCTCTGCCAGTCATCAGCTATGCGACTTTGGGCAAGTCACCTCACTTCTCTGCACCTCCGTTCCCTCATCTGTAAAATGGAGATTAAGACTATGAGCCTCATGTGGGACATGGGCTGTGTCCAACCTAATTAGCTTGTATCCACCCCAGGATTTAGTACAGTGCCAGGCACTTAGTAAGTGGCTAACAAATACCATTTAAAAAAAAGCCATTTAGAAGTGGATTTTGACTTTGTGGGAAGCACTTGGTAGTCTTCCTGGGAAACACTTCAGAAGTTCCCTCTCTGAAGCTTATGTATATTTCTGAGCGTGAACAGGTCATTTTTGGAAACCTGAAATTCAGAAAAATAATGATTTAGGTCTGGCATGAACTGATCTACTTTAACAAGGACTTTTCTGCCTGCCTCAGTTCTTTCTTTAAAATCTGCCCAAATTATTATTTCCTCCTCCTCTATAATCATGTTTTTTTGGTTTATATTTTTATGGTATTTGTCAAATGCTTACTAGGTGTCAAACTGTTCTAAGCTCTGGATAAGTACAAGTTATTTAGGTCAGACACAGTTCATATCTCACATGGAGCTCACAGTCAAAGTAGTAGGAAGGACAGATACTTAATCACCATTTTACAGATGAAGGAACTGAGGCAGAGAGAAGTTCAGTGTCTTGCCCAAGATTACAAAGCAAGCATTGAGCAGAGCTGAGATTAAAACCCAGGCCCTCTAACTCCCAGGCTGGTGCTCATGTGTGAAATTCATAATAATTTTTAGAATATGTGGAGGACCTTTGTTACCCAAGCATTTTCTCATCTATTATGAGATTTTAGCCTCCCAATAGCTCTCAGTTTGAAATAGGTATTATTAATCCCTTTTTAACAGATGAGGAAACTGAGGCCCACCACTATTAAGTGACTTGCCTAAGGTTGCACAGCAGGTATGGAACCTTCAGCATCAGTAGTGTCTTCTTCAAATACAAATATTTAGAATTCAAATCTCCTGGCTCCCAAATCCATGCTACTTCCACTAAGCAGTGTGACTTAGTGGAAAGAGCACAGGCTTGGGAGTCAGAGGTCATGGACACTAACCCCAGCTCCACCACCTATCAGCTCTGTGACTTTGGGCAAGTCACTTAACTTCTCTGTGCCTCAGTTACCTCATCTGTAAAATGGGGATTAAGACTGTGAGCTCCATGTTGGACAACCTAACCTGTATCTATCCCAGTGCTTAGAGCACTGCTTGGCATATAGTAAGTGCTTAACAAATACCATCATTATTATTATTATTATTATTAATAAGAGACAAGGTATCAAGCTAAATGACTGGATTTGAGTTTGAGGAAAATGAAGTGGGCAAGAAAGAAACCAGATAAAATAACTGGAAGGAAAGTCAGAAAAATCAATAAATCAATGCAGATAAAATTCTATTGATAGGAAATTAATGAAAATGGTCCTCAGTCAAGGCATCAGGAATTCAGAGCTTATGGCCCAGATATCTTTGATCAATCAATCAGTCAATAATATTTATTGAGATCTTCCTGAGTGCAGAGCACTCTACTAATCGCTTGGGAGGGTACTCTGTAACAGAGTGGGTAGATAAGTTCCCTGCCCACAGTGAGTTTACAGTTTAGATGGGGAGATAGAAATTTATATGAATAATTAAATTATGAGTATGTACATAACTGCTGCGGGTCTGAAGGAGAAGAGAATAAGGAAGCAAATCCAAGTACAAAGGAAATGCAGAAGGAAGTGGGAGAAGAAGAAATGAGGACTTAATCGGGGAAGGCCTCTTGGAGGAGATGTACCTCCAATAAGACCTTGAAGGTGGGGAGAGTGATTGTCTGCCAGATATAAAGAGGGAGGGAGTTCCAGGTCAGAGGCAAGACGTGGGCAAGAGATCAGAGGAGTTTCTGTTTGATAGGAAATGGATGGGCAACCACTGGAGGTTCTTGAGGAGTGAGGAAACCTGGACTGAATGTTTTTTGTTGATCATCTGTGCAGTAGAATGAAGCACCAACAGACCTTCTCCACATCAACACCCATGCCACAGAGTGCTGTTGAGGGGAATCCAGGCACTAGGACCATAGCTGGTGAGAATGAAGTTAACTTTGAGCTTTCTGCTTCTCAGGAACAATAATTCCACTCTCTCATTGACTCCCATGCCTATCGCTTTGACTATCTGTTCTAGACTTTTAACTGCTGTCTTAAAGCCCTAGTGCACCAAACTCCCTCCTTGTCACAGAGGTAACTTTCAGCTTAATACCATTCTCTGCACTTAGGAAGTCTTTAATAAATAGTCTTATTACTACCAAAGACTCTAGTAACACTGAATCCACTGAATTTGCCTGGTCTCCAAATCTTCCTCACCTAGTCCACATTCACCCTAATCATTCCTAGCTATCTCACATTTGCCTGATTTCCAATAAGTCCCCTCAAACTTTGCCTCTGATTTCCCTTCCTTCACACTGCCTAAACATTTGCATCCACTTTTCTCCCCTTCCTAATTATCATCTTCAAACAGTTCCTCTATGTTGAATCAATTCCTTCCCAGCTGTTTTCAAACATGCTCATGCTTCCTGTTCTTAAAAAAAAATCCTGCCCTCTGCCCCATCATCCTCATCCTCCCACCACTATCCCCACCCCCTTTCTACCACTACAGTCCAGTACACTAGAATGGGTCATTTACACCAGCTGCCTCTACTTCCTTTTCAACCACCTCTTCAATCCCTCCACAATCCAGCTCCTCTCCTTTGAAACCACAGATGACCATCGTCTCCTCCTACCCAAATCTGTCAGCATGCTATTTTGTCCTCTTTTTCTCCATCTCTCAGCTGGCTCCAACACCGTGAACCACCCTGTTAAGTTTTGGACACTACCAACTCTCAATTTCTCCGGTACAGTTCCCCTCCTGGTCTTCCTCCTTTGGCCTCTCTTTCTTGCTCATCCTCTGACCCTTCCTCTGCCTCCTTCTTGCTACCTGTGGGTGATCCCCAAGGTCAGTTCCTCTTTTATTCCCATGATGAGAAGCAGCGTGGCTCAGTGGAAAGAGCACGGGCTTTGGAGTCGGAGGTCATGGGTTCAAATGTTGGCTCTGCCACTTGTCAGCTGTGTGACTGTGGGCGAGTCACTTAACTTCTCTGTGCCTCAGTTACCTCATCTGTAAAATGGGATTAAGACTGTGAGCCCCACGTGGGACAACCTGATTCCCCTGTGTCTACCCCACCGCTTAGAACAGTGCTCTGCATATAGTAAGTGCTTAACAAATGCCAACATTATTATTATTATTATTTATTACTCTCATTCCCTTAGTTGTTGGATGGTCCCAAAAAACCCACTATCTAGCCTCACTCTTCTTCAGGATTCTGAAGCCGGTTGTCTGGGGGTCTGGGCAGGGCAGAGAGTGCAGGTTGGAGGGACTGATTACTGGTGGGATGGCAGAGGTCTGATGTGGCTGGGCCTGGGACCCCGAGGCTGGGAAGAGAGCAGGCAGCCGAGGCATCAGAGTACAGAGAAACCACGCAGCGGGCTTGTTCTCTGCCTACATCTGTGGGCCTGGGCTTGGAGGTGTACTTTCTCTCTGGGGGTCCCAATCTCTGATATGCACTGAGCACAGACTGCATGGAGAGCATTCATTCAGTCACATTTATTGAGTGATTACTGTACTCGAAAAGGGAATGGAACTAAAAGGCAGTGAGGATTCGAACCCAAGGTGGTGACGCAAGTAAGGAAAGTAACACTCAGAGACAGTGTTGGATAGATCAGAAAAGGGAGGGAGGTGACCGAGTGCCCGTTCACCTCCAGAGAGGTACGAGTGACACAACGGCACCCCTCTCCTGTTTGGCTGTGCCTTTATTTGCAACATATAGGAGAAGTAGCCAATCACAAAAGAACTCGGACAATGTGTTTTCTTCAATGACAAAAGAGACTCTTCAAGCAGGCCTTATCTGTTTTGGGTAAGAAGCAATCTCCTGTCCAAGCAGGCCTTACCTGTTTTGGGAAAGAAGCAATCTCCTGTCCCCCGGAATTTGGAATTTGCAGATGTGATATACATCCCACCTGAAATGGGGGACTTCCTGAGACAAAAACAGAGTCATTTAGATCAAGAGTTGCTATGCTCAGAATGCTGTTTTTAACAATTACTGTGTGCAACACACTGTACTAAGTACTTGGGAGAGTACAATATTACAATAAACAAACACATTCCCTGCCCACAGCAAGAGCTCTGTGTTAAGGGCTAGGAGAGCACCGTAAAATTCTTAGATGTCAGGGTAGTAGGTCGAGCAGTGCTCAGGTGTTTCCAGTGTTGTAGGCCAGCCCACCCAGGAGGTACTGCCCCTTTAAGTCCCCAGAAGCTGCAGGGGCCCTTCCTTACCCTCTACAAGATGCCTGGAGGGGGGAATCTTCTTCAGTTTGCAAGTGGAAAGGAGACAGAGCATGGCCTGCCAGGGGTTTTGGTGAGTAGGGGGCTCTGGCTGCCTCTGCTACCCCCTTCATTTTTTTAGGGTGGTTCTGGGACTGGCATTACTGGGATTGTTTATGTCTACTGTATAGGTGATATTAATGATGATAGTAGAGGAATCAGGATTATCAGGATTATCATGATTGGGCTAGTGAGGAGGTTGAAGGATATGTTCTTTATAGAATTTCAGAAATGATTTAAATATGCATTTGTTGAATTTGGGAGGGGTTGGTGAAGGTTGAGGGGTCAAGGGAGAAGTGTTGGGGTGGTTGATATTGAGGGGTTATGACACTGATAATGATGTGTATATATTGTGCGCTGCCTGGATATGAGGCACCAGGAAAAGTGGGGAAGGGTTGGGGTGGTTTTGGGGGTTCTGATAAGGTTTCTGATATTGCTGCTTGTCTGAAAGAGGAAGAACTGGAGGCTGAAAGCTGTCCTTGCTTTTTCAGCCCTGGGATGGAGTGCATATGAGGTTGAGAGGGTTTTGGGGGAGGCTTTGGGATCAGATGGCCTAAGGAAGGCTGGGCCTGATTTTGAGGTGACTGCTGGACCTGGGGTTGAGGGTCTTGGGAGGCTGGGACAGATGATACCTTACTGATGACACATGGGGATATGTGGGGCATATGTGATATGATGCATGCTCAGTGTCTGTCCATGTCTGATGGGGGTCCCCTGCTACCCCTAGTTGGAGGGTTGATACACTGTTCTCTCCATCTCCCCCAGAGCCCAATGTGGTGCCCAGTGCCCAGTTTGTACTGGTCATGGTGGGAAAGAGGCCCCCTCTGCTGTTGATGCAGTGTTCAGCCCACAGCTCCTACCTCTGTATGGCTGTGGGCAATGATCCAGTGTGTGTGGACAGAGACAAAAAGTCTCTTCTTCAGGGGGCTGCTTCCTGCTTTCTCTCTCATCTTACTCCTTCCCCTTCCTGTTAGTTGTAAGGAATTCTGCCACTGGTCTCCACCCCAATCAATCAGTGGTATTTATTGTTTGCTGTGTGCTGAGCACTTTCTTACATCACACTATAAACCCTTTAAGAGCAGTGAAGGTGGGTCTTATCTATGCTGAATCCTCCCAGAAGTTTAACAGACAACTGTGCTCATCAAATGCCCTTAATGTGAAATGTGCTCACTACAGTGCTCTGCACAGTAAATGAGAGACAGTAGTTGGGTCCACAGGGCCCATCCAACACAGTGAATCCACTCAGGGCAGGGGCAACACGACTGTAGGACAGTGGGATGCTGTGAGCCTCAAGGGTAGGCCTGCCACAACCTTGTACCTGTCTGATATTGTGACACCACCCCCTCTACCCCAGGGGATTGAGGGGCAGGGCCACTGAAACTTTGTGCCTCTCTGATACTGCAAGCCTCCCCAAGGACAGGGGTAACACATTCTTTGGTATTGACAAAACACCCACTGTGTGCAGAGGACTCTATTGGGTGCTTGGGAGGGTGCAGTGAAAATCAGAGACCTGGTCCTTGCCCTTGAGGTATTTATAGTCTAGCAGAAGAGGTGAGGCAGCCAACTGAAGGGCAATAGTGGGCAGTCTGGGGTCCTGGGGGGTTCTGCTTAGTCTGGAATCTCAAGGGGCAGTTCCTTCCTGGCAGAGAGGCTCCAGAAGCCCAATTTGAAAGGTGAGGGAAATTCAGACAAGAGGGAGGATGTGAGTAAGGGGTAGGCAGTGAGGTAGATGACACTGAGGTATAGCCAGTATGTTGGTTGTTAGAGGAGGGAAGGTTGTGGGGCTGGGTGGTAATAGGAGATAAGGTGGGAGGAGGTGGGCTGACTGAGAGCCTTAAAGCAGTAGGGAATGAGTTTCTGTTTGATGTGGAGATAATAATGTTGGTATTTGTTAAGCGCTTACTATGTGCCGAGCACTGTTCGAGCACTGTTCTAAGCGCTGAGGGAGATAGAGGGGAATCAGGTTGTCCCACGTGAGGCTCACAGTCTTCATCCCCATTTTACAGATGAGGGAACTGAGGCACAGAGAAGTGAAGTGACTTGCCCACAGTCACACAGCTGACAAGCGGCGGAGTGGGGATTCGAACCCATGACCTCGGACTCCCAAGCCCGGGCTCTTTCCACTGAGCCACGCTGCTTCTCCTATGGAGATGGATGGACAACAGCTAGAAATTCTTGAGAAGTGGGGAAACATGGACTGAATGCTCTTCAGAAAAATGATAAAGGCAGCAAAGTGAAGTATGGACTGGAGTGGTGATAGGCAGGAGGCTGGAGATCAGTGAGGAGGCTGATGGAATCATCCGAGAAGTAGTGTGGCCTAGTGGAAAGATAAGGAGTCTAGAAGTCAGAGGACCTGAGTTCTAATCCCAACTCTGCCACATATCCCCAGTGTGACCTTAGGCAAGTCACTTAATTTCTCACAAGTCACTTAATATCTCTGGGTCTAAATTACCTCATCTGGAAAATGGGGATTAAGACTGGGAGCCCCATGTGGGACAAGGATTTTGTCCAACCTGATTTGTTTGTATCCACCCCAGCCTGGCATAGAGTAAGCATAAAATACCACTATCCATTATTATTAAGTGTGGATTGGAGTGGGGAGAAACAGGAGAAAACGAGATCAGTGAGGAGGCTAACGAGATCAGTGAGGAGGCTAACGAAGTAGTCAAAATAGGAGTAGGATAAGTGCTTGGATTGACATGGTAACAGTTTAGAGAGAAAAGGTTTTTTTTAAGGTATTTAAGTGCTTACTATGTATCAGGCACTGTACTAAGCAGTTGGGTAAGTACAAGGTAATCAGGTTGGACACAGTCCCTGTCCCTCATGGGGCTCACAATCTTAATCCCCATTTTACAAATGAAGGAACTGAGGTGCAGAGAAGTGATTTGTCCAAGGTCACAAAGCAGACAAGTGTCAGAGCTGAGATTAGAATCTAGGTTCTTCTGACACCCAGGTCCATGCTCTATCCACTAGACCTCACTGCTTCTCATTTATTACTTTACAAGTAGCTTGTTGGCAACAGGCTCCCCCGACTTGAAATATGTATGACCATATCCCCATACTTTTCAAAGCCTCCTGAAAAGTCAGCCCCACAATCATTGGTATTTATTGAGTGCTTACTGGGTGCAGAGCACTGTAATAAGTGCTTGTAGTAAGGCTTCCTGGAGGAAGCTTTTCCCAAATTATCCAAGGTCATCTCCACAGTCACCCTTAGTACTTAGTACTCATCTCCACCCTTAGTCATCCTTTGTGTGGCCTAGTGGCTAGAGCATGGACTTGGTAGTCAGAAGGATCTGGGTTCTAATTTCGGTTCCTCTACTTATCTGCTATGTGACCTTGAACAAGTCATTTCACTTTTCTGGGCCTCAATTACCTCATCTGTCAAATGGGGATTAAGACTGTGAGTCCCATGTGGGACATGGACTTTATCCAACCTGATTAGCGTTGGGGTAGATAAAAGAGAACCAAATACCTTATAATAATAATAATGACATTTGTTAAGGGATGACTTTATGCCAAGCACTGTTCTAAGTGCTGGGTGGGTACAAGGTAATCAGGTTGTCCCATGTGGGGCTCACATTCTTATCCTCCATTTTACAGATGAGGTAACTGAGACACAGAGAAATGAAGTGACTTGCCCAAGCTCACACAGCTGATATGTGGCAGAGGCGGCATTAGAACCCATGACCTCTGACTTCCAAGCCTGTGCTATTTCCACTGAGCCATGCTACTTCTCTGTCCTTATGGGATCCCTTATGGGATTCACAATCTAAATAGGAGGGAGAAAGAGATTGAATCTCCATTTTGTAGGTGGGGCAACTGAGGCAAGGAGAAGTGAAGTGACATCAGGTACATGGTGGAGCTGGGATTAGAACCAAGGACCTCTGACTGCGAGGCCTGGAGGAAAGAGTAAGCAAGTACTTGACCTTAGAGTACTGAATCACGGCATGGGGTCTTTACGGAGTGAGGAGCTGAGAGACAGAATTCCAAGCTGTGTTGAGGTCCAGATCTTATAAGGGACAATAGTAGCGATTTTAGGCCGTGAAATGCCACTTTGTCGCCCATTCCCGGCTGGCCTGAATGAAGATTCTGAGCGGGTCTGCTTGCCTTGAATATGTCTGATGCAGCCCGGACAGGACTCAAAAGAAACTCTTGTCCTTAATTTGCATGGGCTGGCTCATTAAGCATGCAGTGATCAACCAATGGTATTTCAATTGGTGATAACTATTGAATACTTACTGTGTGTGGATCCCTGAACTAAGCATTTAGTATAGTGCAGAGGTGTTTGTGTTACTGATAGAATTGCTCTGCTCATATTTCTGTTCAGGAGAGGTAGCATTCCTTAGAAGACTGGGGAGTGACACACAATTTCCACTCTGAGTATCTGTTCCAATCTTTGACCTATTGTATATCGCAATTTGTGTCTGTCTGCCTCACTCGTTGCAAGATAAGGTCTTCAGGGACAGGGGCTGTGTCTTTTAGTAGTAATAGTGGCAGTGGTAATAGAAGAGAAACAGCATGGTGTAGTGGATAGAGCACGGGCCTGGGAGGCAGAAGGTCATGGATTCCAAACCTGGCACCGCCACTTGTCTGTGTAACCTTGGAAAGTAACTTAAATTCTCAGTGCATCAGTTGCCTCATAGGTAAAATGGGGAGTGAGACTGTGAGCTCCACGTGGGACAGGGAGTGTGTCCAACCCAATTTGCTTGTATCCCTCCCATCACTTAGTTCAGTACCTGGCACAAAGTAAGCACTGAAGAAATACCATGTCTAGACTGTGAGCCTGTTGTTGGGCAAGGATTGCCTCTGTCTATTGCTAAATTGTACTTTCCAGTTGCTTAGTACAGCACTCCGCATACAGTAAGCGCTCAATAAATATGATTGAATATTAGTAGTAGTCACGGTAGGAGTGGAGGTAGGAGTAGTGGCAGCAATACTGGTAGTAGAAATAATAATAATGGCATTTGTTAATCATTTATTATGTGCCAAGCACTGTTCTAAACACTGGGGCAAATATGAGGTTATCAGGTTGTCCCATGTGGGGCTCACAGTCTTAATCCCCATTTTACAGATGAGTAACTGGGGCACAGAGAAGTTCAGTGATTTGCCCAAAGTCACACAGCTGACAAGTAGTGGAGCAGGGATTAGAACCTACAACCTCTGACTTCCAAGCCCAGACTCCACTAGGTCATGCTGCTTCTCAATAGTAGCAGTATTAGTAGTGGTAGTAGTAGTAGACACGGTATTTACTGAGTGGCTACCTAACAGTGCAGTAAGTGTTTGAGAAAGTTAATCATTCAACCTTATTCAAGCACTTACTCTGTGCAAGTCACTGTACTAAACACCTGGGAGAGTACAATATAACAGGATTGGAGTTTCTATGCCCACACTGAGCTCACAGTCTAGAAGCAGAGATAGACAATATAAATAATTTATAATATGTAATTCATGTAAGCTCCTTTTGGACAGGGAACATGTCTACCAACTCTGGATTGCACTCTTCCAAATGCTTAGTACAGTGCTCTGCACGCAGTAAATAATAAATGCCATTCATGGATTGATCTCCCATCTGAGTATCCGGAGGACTCTCAGTGGTCACTTAATAATAATAATAATGGTATTTGTTAGGTGCTTATTATGTGCCAGTCCCTGTAATAAAATCTAGGGTGGATACAAACAAATCTGGTTGGAAACAATCCCTGTACCAAATGGGGCTCACACTCTCAATCCCCATTTTACAGATGAGGTAATTGAGGTACAGAGAAGTGAAATGACTTGCCCAAGGTCACACCGCAGACAAGTCACAGAGCAGGGATTAGAACCATGACCTTCTGACTCTCAGGCCTGGAGTCTATCCCCTATGCCACGGAGGTATCAGTTCAGCTCCTATGATATCAAGACCTAGGCACTTGACATGGCCTAGTGAAAAGATCACAGGCCTGAGAGTCAGAGAACCTGGGTTTTAATTCCCGGCTCTAACACTTGCCTCTTGATTGCCCTTGGGCAAGTCACTTCTTTTCTCAGTTTCCTCATCTGTAAAATTCATTCATTCATTCAATAGTATTTATTGAGCGCTTACTATGTGCAGAGCACTGTACTAAGTGCTTGGAATGAACAAGTCAGCATGGAGATTTAATACCAGTTCTTGCTCCTATTTAGACTGTGAGCCCCATGTTGGACAGGGAATGGGTCTGACCTGATACCTTGTGTCTACCAAAGCACTTGACACAGTAAGTACTTTAAGTACTTTAAGAAAGCAACATGGCTAAGTGGATAGAGCATGGGCCTGGGAGTCAGAAAGACCAGGGTTCTAATCACTGCTCTGCCATTTTTTATGCTCTGTGTCCTTGGGCAAGTCACTTAACTTCTCTTTGCCTTAGTTGCCTCATCTGTAAAATGGGGGTTAAGACTCTGAGCCCCATGCAGGACAGGGACTGCTTCTACCCTGATTAGCTTGTATCTATGCTAAACAAATACCCCAATTACTGTTTTGTGGTTTTTTAAAAAAGAATTCTGGCACCGTCATGGTGCTTTTTGTCTTAAGTCATCTCCAACCCATAAAGACTCTTTGGATACATCTTCCCAGAATGCCCTCCCTCCAACTGTACTCATGGGGATTAAGACTGTGAGCCCCACGTGGGACAACCTGATTCCCCTGTGCTTACCCCAGCACTTAGAACAGTGCTCTGTACATAGTAAGTGCTTAACAAATACCAACATTATTATTATTATTATTATTATTATTATTGGAAAAAGCAGGGGCTTGGGAGTCAGAGCACGTGGGTTCTAATCCAGCTTCCACCATTTGTCTGATGTGTGACCTTGGGCAAGTCACTTAACTTCTCTGTGCTTCAGTTCTCTCATCTGTAAAAAGGGGATTAAGATTGTAAGCCCCATGTGGGATACTCCCGAGCTTAAAACAGTCCTTGGCACATAGTAAGTGCTTAACAAATACCATTATTGTTATTATTATTATTATTATTATTATTATTATTAATGTACCCATAGAGTTAAAAACCATTGCCCCTTCCCTCCTCCCCTCCTTAACTTCTATCTTTAAACGCTCACTCTCCAACGGCTTCTTCCCCTCTGCCTTCAAACATGCCCATGTCTCCCCCATCCTAAAAAACCCTCTCTTGACCCCACTTCCCCTTCCAGTTATTGCCCTATCTCCCTACTACCCTTCCTTTCCAAGCTTCTAGAACGAGTCATCTATACTCGCTGCCTAGAATTCCTTAACTCCAATTCTCTCCTGGACACCCTCCAATCTGGCTTCTGTCCCTCCACTCTACCAATACTGCTCTCTCAAAGGTCACAAATGACCTCCTTCTTGCCAAATCCAATGACTCCTACTCTATCCTAATCCTCCTTGACCTCTCAGCTGCCTTTGACACTGTAGACCATCCCCTTCTCCTCCACACTTTATCTCACCTTGACTTTCATCCTCTCCTGGTTCTCCTCTTATCTTTCTGGCCGTTCATTCTCCTTCTCCTTCACAAGCTCCTCCTCCCCCTCCCATCCTCTAACTGTAGGAGTTCCTCAAGGGTCAGTTTTTGGCCCTCTTCTGTTCTCCCTCTACACTCACTCCCTTGGTGAACTCATTCGCTCTCATGGCTTCAACTATCATCTCTATGCAGATGACACTCAAATCTACATTTCTGCCCCTGTCTTCTCCCCCTCCCTGCAGGCTCGTCTCTCCTCCTGCCTCCAGGATGTCTCTACCTGGATGTCTGCCCACCACCTAAAACTCAACATGTCCAAAACTGAGCTCCTTATCTTCCCTCCCAAGCCCTGTCCTCTTCCTGACTTCCCTATCACTGTGGATGGTACGACCATCCTTCCCGTCTCTCAAGCCTGCAACCTTGGTGTCATCCTTGACTCGGCTGTCTCATTCACCCCACACATCCAATCTGTCACCAAGACCTGCCAGTCTCACCTTTATAATATTGCCAAGATCCGCCCTTTCCTCTCCACCCAAATGGCTATCTTACTGGTACAGGCTCTCATAATATCCCGGCTGGATTATTGTGTCAGCCTTCTCTTTGATCTCCCTTCCTCCTGTCTCTCCCTGCTCCAGTCTATTCTTCATTCCACTGCCCGGCTCATCTTCCTGCAGAAACGCTTTGGATATGTCACTCCCCTTCTTAAAAACCTCCAGTGGTTGCCTATCAACCTCCGCACAAAACAAAAACTTCTCACTCTAGGCTTCAAGGCTTTCCCACCACCTTGCCCCCTCCTTCCTCTCCTCCCTTCTCTCTTTCTACTGCCCACGTCATAGGCTCCTCTCCTCTGCCGCCCACCTCCTCACCATACCCCGTTCTCCCCTATCCCGCCGTCGACCCCTGACCCACGTCCTACCGCTGTCCTGGAATGCCCTTCCTCCTCACCTCCGCCAAACTAACTCTCTTCCCCTCTTCAAAACCCTACTGAGAGCTCACCTCCTCCAAGATGCCTTCCCAGCCTGAGCTTCCCCTTTTCCCTCTGCTCCCTCTCTGCCTCCCCCTTCACCTCCCCTCAGCTAAGCCCCCTTCCCCCTCCCTTTTCCTCTGTTCCTTCCCCTCTCCCCCTCCCCTCCCCTCAGCACTGTGCTCATCCGCTCATTTGTATATATTTTTATTACCCTATTTATTTTGTTAATGAGATGTACTTCCCCTTGACTCTATTTATTGCTATTGTTTTTGTCTGTCTCCCCTGGTTAGACTGTAAGCCCATCAATGGGCAGGGATTGTCTCTATCTGTTACCAAATTGTACATTCCAAGTGCTTAGTACAGTGCTCTGCACATAGTAAATGCTCAGTAAATACTATTGAATGAATGAATTTTTTTAGTTAAATAAATATAGAGGTGGTTTACCATTGCTGCCTTCTACACAGCCAACTTGAGTCTTCACCCTCTACTCTTTCCCATGCTGCAGCTGCCCAACACAGGTGAGTTTTGACTTGCAGCAGTTGCCTTCCACTTGCCAGCCACTACCCAAGCTAGGAACAGAATGGGAGTGCCTCTGCTTGACTTTCCCTACCATAGCAGAAACTGGTAGAGTACTGGAAAGTCTCCAGATGCAATCCTGAGAAGGGTCATGGTGCTTCAGATCTCCCAAATTAATTTATAATCTTTCAATACTAGCTAGTCCTCCATGCATCCCTGCAGCATGGATCTATGTTCTATGTTCATTCATTCATAGTATTTCATTCATCATTCAGTCGTATTTATTCAGCACTTACTGTGTTCAGAGCACTGTACTAAGTGCTTGGAAAGTACAATTCAGCATCAAATAGAGACATTCCCTGCCCACAACCGGCTCACAGTCTTGAAGGGGCGAGACACACATCAAAACAAGTAAATAGGCATCAATAGCATCAATTTAAATAGAATTATAGATATGTACACATAATATGAATAGAATTATAAATATGTACACATATATGCAAGTGCTGTGGGGAGGGAGGAGGGTAGAGCAGAGGGAGGGAGTTGGGGCAATGGGGAGAGGAGGGGGAGCAGAGGAAAAGGGGGGCTTAGTCTAGGAAGGCCTTCGGGAGGGGGTAAGCATTCATTAGGGCTTTGAAGGGGAGGAAGTGTGATTGTTTTATTACCCCCAGCTGGATTGAAAGCTCCCCGAGGGCAGGAATCATGTCTACTAATTCTATTGCACAAGCACTTAGTACAGTGCTCTTCACAGAGTAACTCTTGGTAGAGATCCTTGATTGATGGGATGACTATAGGTGAGAAAATGGAGTGCTCAGAAATGGATCAATCTGATATTGAGCGCTTACTGTGTGCAGAGCACTGTACTAAATGCTTGGAAGAGTCTAATATAGCAGAGTTTGTAGACACAGAAACATTTAATGATTTGATACAGTGTAAGTCACAAACCATTCCAGGTGCATATAGGCTTTTCACCGTCTCTGCTATAACAGGCATCTGCCCATAATTATGAATCTTGTAAGGCAGCAGGTTAGTGAACTTTGAACAACTAGAGTGAGTGCTTATTTAAACTAGAGTATTATTTTAAGCCTTCCTGTGTTATTAGCTATACTATATTTGAAAAGAATATGAGCCAAGGGTCAGTCGCTGGGGTGGGTAAGAGTGTTTTCAATGAAGTACCTTTTCTCCAAGTTTCTCCTTGGCTGTTCTGAGTCACAAATAGAGCTTGTTGAGAAGGGCCAGGTTCTTGGGGGAGGAGGAGGGCGGGCGGCTTGATTACTAAATGCTAGAGCTCAGAGTCCAGAAATTAGCCATCACAGGGGTTGAGACTTCCCAGAAAAGCCAATCACTGAGAGTGTTTGTTTGCTCTTTTGAGCCATGTTCCTCAGGCTAAAAATATCTCCCCTCATTGTAAAACTGTCAGTGGCCAAGACAGCTTCACTCTTAAGCTGCCAGAGTGAAAATAAGGTCAGAAGGGATTGGGGTTACACATGGTGCCCAAACCCTACAGTGCAATAAATGAGTGGTTTTATTGAGCACTTTCTGTCTGCAGAGCACTGGTCTATGTGCTTGGGAGAATATGATATAACAATATAACCGACACTTTACCTGCCCACAATCAGCTTACAGTATAGAGAACAAGCTTGTTGACATTTGCCTTTGAGATTTCTTTTGTTATAAGCTGAATTTGTCTGGAGACTCTTTTTAAAAATTTTTTTTATGGTATTAAGTACTTACTGTGTGGTAGGCACTGTATTAAGCACTGAGGTAGATAGAAGATAATCAGGTTGGACACAGTCCCTATCCCACATGGAGCTCCCAATTTTAATCCCCATTTTTAGAGTTGAAGTAGCTCAGGCAAAGAGAAGTAAAGGACTCACCCAAGGTCACCCAGCAGCCAAGTGGCAGAGCCAGAATTAGAAACCAGGTCTTTCTGACTCCCAGGCCCATGCTTTATCCACTAGACCATACTGCTTCTGGATTTTTTTTCCAACATTTGAAGTTTCTGCTAAGGAAGGATGGATTTATTAGGTCAGTATAGCCTGATGGGTTAAAATTGGCATGCAGCAAGTGTGCACTAAGAAATACACCGGGTTCATTTTTGGTGACTCTTGCCTTCAACAAAGAGTCTTCTCAGCTCCTTTCAGCTGCTCTCGGCTTCAGGCCTTCTGTAATCCAAAGACGTGGATGAACTTCCTCAAGCCTTCTTTCTTTGCCATGCAAATTCCCCTCATCCTTTGATTTTCATCATCTGAAATATGAAATCACTGAAACTAAAAGCTTTCTAAATAGTCTCCAGGTACCGTCACAGTATTTATTGAGTGCAGAGCACAGAACTGAGTATGTATTATGTATAGAACACACAACTGATGCCTACTCTGTGCAGAGCAGTGTACTGAATGCTTTTTATGGTATCTGTTAATCAATGGTATTTATTTAGTGCTTACTGTGTATAGAGCACTGCTGGGAGAGTAGGACAGAGTTATTAGATAGGTCCCCTGCCCCAAATGAACTTACAGTCCATAGGGGGAGTCTGTATATAGTCTAAAGCACTTACTCTGGGTCAATTCATTCATTCATTCAATTATATTCATTACGTACTTATTGTGTGCAGAGCACTGTACTAAGCAGTTGGTAAAGTACAAAACAATAATAAACAGTGGCATTCCCTGTCAAGCACTGCTGTAAACATTGGAGTGGATACAAGCTAAGTTGGACACACTTCCTATCTCACATGGGGTTGACAGTTGAAGTGGGAGGGAGAATAAATATTGAATCCCCAGTTTAGAGTTGATGAAATTGAGGCACAGAGAAGTGAAGTGATTTGCCCAAGGACATGCAGAAGGAAATTGTCAGAGCTGGGATGAGAACCCAAGTCCCCTGACTCCCAGTCACATGGTCTTTCCACTAGGCCATGCAGCTTCAATCTCCAGTATCTGGATCCACCTTAGCTACCTGCTCTCTTCACCTGCTATTCCCCAACTTGCTATCTTCATTCCTTCCTAAAAGAACTTCTACCCATGCCTCGCTCTCAACTCCTTCACCCCCGCTGCTTCACTCATGCTATTCCCCTGGCCTCAAACTCCTTCCCTAGTGGATAGAGCCTGGGCCTGGGAATCAGAAGGACCTGGATTCAAATCTTGGATCTGCCACATCTGCTGGGGGACCCATGGGCAAGTCACTTCACTTCTCTGGGTCTCAGTGAACTCACCTGCCCAAAGGGGATTAAGACTGTAAGCCCTAGGTGGGTTTTTTTTTCTTTTTTGCTTGGTATGTAAGTGCTTAGTGTATGCCAGGCACTGTTCTAAGCAATGGGGTAAATAGGTGCTAATCAGGTTGGATACAGTCCATGTCCCACATGGGACTCACATTCTCAAACTCCATTTTACAGTTGAGGCAACTGAGGCCCAGAGAATTTAAGTGATTTTTTTCCTACAGTCACACAGCAGACAAGTGCTCTATCCAGTAGGCCACACTGCTTCTCAAGTAGCGTTTATCTACCCCAGCAATTAGGACAGTGCCTAGAACATAGTAACCACTTAACAAATACCATAAAAAAGGCTCTTCCCACAGTTAAAGCCCTCCTAAAAATCCTATCTCTTCAAATAAACTTGCTCTGATCGATTTCCTTGAACTCTGACCCATTTCATCCCTTCAGCCAACTGTAACACTTGTGAACCTGTAAACATCTTCTTTAGCACTGATGTAGAGTCGCCTTGTCAGTTGTCTATTTTGATCCCTCTAGTGGCTAATTCTGAGGTCTGTTTCACCTTTAGAGTGTTATATTTGACTCTCTCAGGTGCTTAGTACAGTGTTCTATATACAGAAAGTGATCAATAAATATCAATGATTGAAATCCCCCCAACTCAACATGTACATGTTGGGAACCGGGGCCCTGCAAAGGGGAGGTGGCAGTTATTGGTTACTTGCAATAAAGATAGAACCAACTGATCAATCAAACAGTGGTATTTATTGATTGTTTACTGTGTGCAGAGCTCCATACTAATTGCCTTTGAGAGTAAAACACAGTGAAATTAATAGGCATGTTCTCTGCCTACAATGACCTATAGCTTAGAGCGATGGTGTACAGTTAATCAGTGGTATTTCTTGAGCGCTTCCTGTGTGCAGAGCACTGTACTAAGCATGAGGGAGAATCCAGGATAACAGAACTGATAGACAGATTCCCTGCCCACAGAGAGCCTACAGTCCAGAAGACCCGATTCCTGTTTTAGAGGAGCTTGAGATTTTCTCATTCAACACACTGGTCCCTGAGCATGCCCTGCATGCATTGCTCACTTCCTTGTACACTAGACAAATCCTTCCTCTACTTCATTATTAATGGTTTGTATTTAGCACTTAGTACTTACTAAGTGCTTGGGAGAGTACAGTACAGAAGAGTTGGCAGATTGCCTGCCCACAATGAACTTAAAGTCTCTCCTTCTTCAATCACTTCCCAAACCCAATTTCTGCTCCAACCAGGCCTCCTCAGTTTCTTCCCACTCGGCTGTTTTCATGGGCTCTGCACTCCAGTCTGCTAGAATTTATCATCTTCAACAAGATGAGAGTGGGGGGCACACACACTTAGCAAATGCGTCTCCTCAGTTTTGGCCTGAAAAGGGTAGCAGCATGGCCTAGTGGAAGGTGAACAGGACTGAAAGTCAACAGACCTGGGTTCTCAAGCCGGCTCAGCCACTTGTCTGCTGTGTGACCTCAGGCAAGTCACCTAGCTTCTCTTTGCTTTGATTCCCTCATTTGTAAAATGGGGATGAAGACTGTGAGCCCTGTGTGGGACTGGAACTGTCCAACCTGATTTGTTTATATCTACCCCAGCTTTTAGTACAGGACCTGGCACATAGCAAACACTTAAATTCCATAAAATGGGGATTAAGACTGGGAGCCCCAGAGGGGACCAGGACTGTGTCCAACCTGATTAGCTTGTATCTACCCCTGCACTCACTACAGTGTCTGGCACATAATAAGCACCTAACAAATACCATTAAAAAAATTCTCGCACCCTGTACATCAACAGTGTGTTCAAAATGACCTTTCATCTCCAGCCCTCTGCTATCTCAGGGGCCCTTGGAGGTTAATGGGCCGGAATCCGACCCCCCCCCCCCCCCCCCACCAGATTAGTCCATCGCTTTGTTAGAAATCTAAGTTGTCCCTCTACACTGCACATATCTAGAATCTTTAGTCATGAGAGCTTCTCATTTTTCTGGGCATAAGTGAGGCTTTTGTAACACCAGTCTATTCGTGACACAATCGGCTCTATATTAAGTGAGTGAAAAAGGCCACGGATGTCAGACATTGACTGGGCTCTTATGTGACAGTAACTTAAAATTGTGAGAGTCACCCAGCCAGACCTCCAGGATCTGCAGAATTGTCTGACATTCCCATTTCCCCACTCTTTTTTTTTTTTAATGGTGTTTGTTAAACACTTACTATGTGCCAGACACTGTGCTAAGCTCTGGAGTATGTGGAAGATAATCGGGTTGGACACAGTCTTCATGCCACTTGGGGCTCACATTCTGTAAGTCCATACTGCAAATGAGGTAACTGAGGCACAGAGAAGTATAGTGACTTCCCCAAGGTCACACAGCAGAGAAGTGGCAGAGCTGGGATAAGAAACCCAGGTCCTCCATCTCCCATGATTCTGCTCTTTTTATTAACCACTCTGCTTCTGCATTGCCCTGATTTGGTCCCTCTGTTCACCCCTCCTTCAGCCCTGCAACACTTAGGTTCATATGTCATTTTCTTTATATTAATGTCCCTCTTCCCCTCTAGATGGAGAACTCGTAGCAGTCAGGATATGTATCTACCAACTCTGTTATATTGTATGCTTGCAAGTGCTTAGTATAGTACTCTGTATGCAGTAAGTGCTCAGTAAATATGATTGATTGAGTCAAGCTCTCCTAAAGAAACCCAAACCAATAAACTCTTGATTTTGTTCCTCACAAAAATCAGTCACATCCATAAGAATGACACAATTATGCTTGTTGAAGTCAGAATATCCCTCTACACCTCTATAGGAAGACTCCAGTGTATGCCATCGATTCTTAAAATAGACAGGGCTATCTAAGGATAGAATGAGTCACAAGGCAGCGATCCTGGGTTCTGGCTCCAACCCTGTCATTTTTCTGCTGTTTGATCTTGGACAAGTCACTTAACATCTCTGACCCTCAGTCTTTTCATCTGTAAAATGTAGCTAATTCTATCTGCATCTTCTTACTTCCCGGGAACGTTGTAAAGAGAAAATGAAATAAAAAATTAATTTAATCATATTCATTGAGCTGTGAAAGTACTTTGGAAAAAATTAAAGCCAATGTAGCACTGAAGAGCAGTGTTGCCTAGTAGATAGAGTCAGAAGGACCTGGGTACTTAGCCTGCCACCCACCACTTGTCTGCTGTGTGACTTTGGGCAAGTCACTTGTCTTCTCTATGACTGAGTTACCTCACTTATAAAATGGGGATTAAAACTGTGAACCTCACATGGAACATGGACTGTGTCCAACCTCATTATCTCATATCTATCCCAATGCTCAGTATTGCTTAGTTCAAAAGCTCCAAAATACTGTCAGGAACATGTTTGAGAATCAAACTTATGAGAGAACATGCATTAAGGTTGCCATTGGGATAAATCCATCGTGACTGAATTTTGTAAAAAATATTTTGATTTTTTTTGCCATATAACTCATGGAAACTTTATAGTCAAGCTCCAAACTGTCATCTACTTCAGTAATTTGACTCTTTGCAATCAATTTATCAATGAGTTATTTTAGTACACACAATCTGCTGTCTTTCTGATGTCAAAATCAGGGGAGATTAAAAACTTTTGTGTGGTATTTGTTGAGTGTTTACAGTGTGCAAATCACTTTAGTAAGCACTGGGGTAGACACAAGTTAATCAGGTACACAAGCTAATCACGTTGGACACAGTCCATGTCCTACATGGGGCTTTCGATCTTAATCTCGATTTTACAGATGAGTAAACTGAGGCATAGATAAGTCAAGTGACTTGTCCAAGGTAACAGAGCAGGCAAGTGGCAGAATTGGGATGAATAATAATGGTGGTATTTGTTAAGTGCTTACTACATGCAAAGCACTGTTCTAAGCACTGGGGGAGCTGCAAGGTGATCAAGTTGTCCCATGTGAAGCTCAGAGTTTTAATCCCCATTTTCAGATGAGGTAACTGAGGCACAGATAAATTGACTTGTCCAAAGTCACACAGCTGGCAAACAGCAGAGCTGGGATTAGAACCCATGACCTCTGACTCCCAAGCCCAGGCTCTTTCCACTGAGCCACATCTCCTAAGACCATTCACTATCTACTAGGACTTGCTGCTTTTCTTCCCAGCTTTAGGCAGCTGTAAAATC
Source organism: Ornithorhynchus anatinus (assembly GCF_004115215.2). Lineage (NCBI taxonomy): Eukaryota > Metazoa > Chordata > Mammalia > Monotremata > Ornithorhynchidae > Ornithorhynchus > Ornithorhynchus anatinus. The sequence goes on along the minus strand of NC_041731.1, from coordinate 19,873,358 downwards.
AGGGAGACTAGTAGCCCTTGAATTGATTCAAATCTTCACAAAGAATGTCCTGCCATGAGCTTACAGTCTAAAGGGAGAGACAGACATAAATAGAAATAAATTACAGATATGTACATAAGTGCTGTGGGGCTGGGAGCAGAGATGAATACAGGTAGCAAGTCAGGATGACTTGCAGAAGGGGGCGTGAGAAGAGAAAGGTGGGGGTTTACTCAGGGAAGGCTTCTTGGAAGAGATGTGCCTTCAGTAAGTCTTTGAAGCGGGGGAGAGTAATCATCTGTCCGATTTGAGAAGGGAGGGCATTCCAAGCCAGAGGCAGGACACTGGTGAGAGATTGGCAAAGATAGATGAGACAAGGAACAGCGAGAAGGTTAACTTTAGAGGGGCTAAGTGTGCAGGCTCTGTTTTAGTAGAGTAGAGAGGTGAGGTAGGAAGGGGCAAGGGGATTGAGTGCTTTAAAACCAATGGTGAGGAGTTTTTGTTTGAGGAGGAGGTGGATGGGCAACTTCTAGAGTTCCTTGAGGAGTGGGGAAACAAAGCATTTGTCAGTGTGAGCTGCTCCAAGGAATAGTAAGTAGGCCAGAGTCTATTTAAAGTTAAAAAAGTAAGTCATCAAACACAATTCTACAGCATGTTTTGGCACCAGACCTCCATATTGCTGAGATTGCATTAAGACTGTACTAAGAATGATTCTTAAAACAGATTAACTCTTGCAGAAGTGAAAACTGATTGATTTCTCAAGGAACTTGTCAGAAAATTCTAAACACTGGGCCAGATCCTTCCAGTCTACTCCCAAGTCTGGCACCTTGATAGAAAAGCAGTGTGGCCCAGTGGATAGAGAAATGTGGCCCAGTGGGAGTCGGAAGGATTTGGTTCTAATCCCAGCTCTGCCACTTCTCTGATTTGTAGCCTTGGGCAAGTCAGTTGCTGCCCTATGCCTCAGTTCCCTCATCTGTAAAATGAGGATTAAGACTGTGACCCCCAGGTGGGACACAGACTGCATCCAACCTGATTAGTTTGTATATTCCCCAGCACTTAGTATAGTCCTTGGCACAGAGTAAGTGTTAACAAATACCATTTAAAAAAAATAATTCTTCGAGGACACCTGGATAAAAGTTGCATTCTGTACTACAAATCTAATAACAGCTGTGGATCATTGTGTGTCCACAAGTTCTGAATAGCAGCTGAATCAATTAGGTCACAATTCCCAACTCTAACTCATACCTGAATCACAGTTCAGTCATTTGGACCATTATGCTTAAGCAAAAAAGCCAACAAATTTAAGATTGTGTTCTGTTTATAATTTTTACTAGTTTTATGGTATTGTTAAGAGCCAAACACTGTTCTAAGCCCTGGGGTATAAACTGGTTATTCAAGTAGGACAGTCTCTGTCCTATGTGGGGCTCACAGCCTAAGTAGGAAGGAGAACAGCTTTGAATCCCCATTGTACAGATGAAGAAGTCACTTGTATTTACTGAGTGCAAGGCTCAGTGGAAAGAGCCCAGGCTTAGGAGTCACAGGTCATGGGTTCTAATCCTGCTCCTCCACTTATCAGCTGGGTGACTTTGGGCAAGTCATTTAACTTCTCTGGGCCTCAGTTACTTCATCTGTAAAATGGGGATTAAGACTGTGAGCCTCATGTGGGACAACCTGATTACCCTTTATCTATCCCCAGAGCTTAGAACAGTGCTTGGCACATAGTAAGCACTTAACAGATACCAACATTATTATTAATGCATGCAGAGCATTATACTAAGCATTTGTGAGAGTACAATATAATAGAGTTGATAGACATTTTCCCTGCCCACAATGAGTTTATAATCCAGAGGGAACTGAGGCACGGAGAAGAAGTATGGCCTTGTGGATAGAATATGGGCTCGGGAGTCACAAAGACCCTGGTGCTAATCCTGGCTCTGCAGCTTGTCTACTGCGTGCAGTTGGGCAAGTCACTTCACTTCTCTGTGCCTCAGTTCCCTCATCTGTAAAATGAGGATAAAGACTGTGACTCCCTTTGGGACAAAGATTTGGTCCAACCTGATGAGCTTGTATCTGCCCCAGTACTAAGAACAGTATTTGGCACATACTAAGTGCTTAATTAATACTTTAAAAAATCCCCCCCAAAACAGGTGGTGACTTCCTCAAGGTCATACATGAAGCAATTGGAAGAGCTGTGATTAGAACCCAGGACCTCTGAATCCTAGGCCCTTGTGGTCCCTCCACTAGGCAATGTTGCTTATAAGCATTTTAAACAGTTCTATATAAAACTAATTACAATTTCTAATAATAATGGTATTTGTTAAGCACTTACTATGTGTCAAGCACTGTTCTTGAGGACTTGATACCATTGCACTCTCTCCATTTCTTAATACAGAGTTCTGTGCACACATAGTAAGAGCCCCATAAACACTGTTGAATTTGTATTACACTGACTGTATTTAATCTCATTCTGTTGAGTTACAGCATCCATGTCACATTTGTGCCAAGAATGGAAATATCTGATTATGTTCCCTTAGGACAGGACCCAGGTCTGATATTTTAATGCTCAATGAATACTTGTTGTTTGGGTGATGGATGGGCAAGGTAGACTCGCTGAGAATAGTCCTTCATTCGTCTAGTTGGACCAGAGGGTTATAGTGGTTTGGCTAACTTGGGCCCATCCAATTTTGGAGATCAGTTGACCATTCTGTAGCAATGTCCAGACCAGAGCAAACAAGAACTGTTTGCTTGTTTAGTCCCAAGCACTTACTCTTCTATTAATTTTTTTTTAAATGGTGATTTCATTTAACCAGATTGTTCAGGTCTGCCTGACCAAGTGCTAAAACAGATTAGTGAAAGAGCACAGGACTGTAAGCTTATTGTAGCCAGGGAATGTGTCTGTTTATTGTTATATTGTACTTTTCTAAGAGGTTGGTATGGTGCTTGATACACAGTAAGTGGTCAATCAATACAGTTGACTGAATGAATGACTGTGAGTCAGGATACTTGGCTTTTAATCCCTGTCCTACCACTTCTCTGCCCTATGACCCAAACCACTTCAATCAATCAGTGGCATTTATTGAGCACTTACTCTGTGCAGAACACTGTACTAAGAGCTTGGGAAAGTAGATCAGAATGAGCAGACACATTCCCTTCCCATAATTAGCTTACAGTATAGAGGGAGAGACTGACATTATTGTGAATAAACTTCATAACTTCACTTAACCTCATTATTCTCCAATTTTTCATCTGTAAAATAGAGATTAAATATATTTTTTCCCTTCCTTTTAGATCATGAACTCTGTGTGGAAGAAAGACCAGGTCTGGTCTGATTATTTTCCTTTTAACCCAGGGCTCCTCACAGTGTGGGCTCAATTAGCTTAAAAAATTTTGTCAACCCAGAGCCCATTCTCTCACATGCTCAGTGAGCAATAACTTCTTTAAAATTTGTTTTTGGGGTAGTTTTTATGGTATTAAGTGCTTAATACAAGCCAGGCACTGTACTAAGCACTGGGGTAGATACAAGCAAATCAGGGTGGACACAGTCTCTGTTCCACATGGGGCTCAAACTCTTAATCCCCATTTCTCAGATGAGGGAACTTGAAACCCGGATAAGTTGAGTAACTATTCCAAAGTCACACAGCCAAGTGGCAGAGCCAGGATTAGAACCTAGATAAAAAAAAAATAATAGCAATGGTAATTGATGAGCACCTACTATGTGCCAGGCACTGTTCCAAGTGTTGTGGTAGTTTCAAGTTAATCATGTTGGAGCAGTCCTTCTCATACATGGGCTCACAATCTTAATTACCACTTTACAAATGAGGTAACTGAGTCAAAGAGAAACTTGCCCAAAGTTACACAGCAGGCAAGTGGTGAAGCCAAGATTAGAACCCATCACCTTCTGACTTCCAGGCCCAAGATCTTTCCATTAGACCATACTGCTTCTTTATCCACTAGGCAACACTATTTCCCAGGAGCAGGGAAGCAGGGAGAAAAACTCATCAGAAAACTGCCAAAAACACTGTTACAGTAATTCAAGGGTTCCCATCAGTGGAATTTTTTTTTTTTACTTGATATTTGCCAAACAATGTTTAAATGCTGGGGTAGATACAAATTAATTAGGTTGGTCATTGTTCCTGTCCCGCATGGGACTCACAGTCTAACTAGGAGGGAGTTATTAAATTGATAAGAACAGATACTACACTCGATGGTAGCCAAAAAGCCAAGAAGCAAATGCTGCTCAGGGCTGGAAGTGAAAGTAAACCATTTTCCAGAAGTGTTTCAGCAATGAAGCACTTAAGAGCCCTAGCTCACTCTCAGAGCACCTGCAGAAAGTGACTCAATTTTCCAACACGATTTGTTGGCTCAATTTTCAGGTCATCCTGGAATGGCTTTCTACATTAGAGAAAAGGAAAAGATTATTATAGGAACATGGTGTATACTTGGAGTTTTTGCCACAAGGATTGAGAGATAGTGAATCCATTATCCTTCTGCCAGCAATTAATCCTTGGGGTCTTCTTCACCTTAAAGACCAGCATTTGAGAGCCAAAGAACAACAGCAGGTATTGTTTTGAAAATTGGGATTTTTAGTGACACCGGAAACTCTGATAAACTCCCTTCTGTGAAGTTTATGCACTTGGATCTGTGACCTTTGGACATTTGATATTTTGCCCAACAACACTTATGTCCATATCTTTAAATATACATTGTAAATTATTTACTTATATTAATGTCTGTCTCCCCCTCCAGTCTGTAAGCTCATTATGGGAAGGGAACATGTCTACTAAATTAGTTGCATTGTACTCTCTCAAGTGCTTAGGAGACTGCTCTGCATATAGTAAGTGCTCAAATATTATTACTGGATTGGTTGATGAAAAATCCTTTTGGGTTTCTTTCTTAAAGTTACTGAGTTTGAGGTCTATCCATTAAGTGTGGCCATTGAAGACAGTTTTCCATTTTGTTTTGCAAAAGATTACTGTCTCCTCTGCTGAACTGTAATCTTGTCATGGTCAGGGAATGTGTCTACCAATTCTGCTGTATCGTGCTCTCCCAAGTAATTAGTACATTGTTCTGTACACGTAAGCATGCCCGTATACCACAGTGACTTCCTTAATTCCTTTGAAGATGAAAATATCTTTAATACTGGTAGACCTCTGACAGAGGTTTATCAGGAGACTTCAAAGATTTCATGGCTGAAGACTGGGAGACTCACTTTTCCAGCTGTATTAACAAAATGCAATAAAACAGATGTTTTGCTGACTGAGGCTTTGAGAATTGTTCTTAATTAATGCTTCCAAACCCTGTGACTTCCCTCATAGAATGAACTTTCACCAGGCCACAGGAGCGACTGGAGGAATTCTTTCTTTCTGTAGCATTTCCATTGAGACCATTAAAAGGAGAATTCATAAGACATCTGATCTACTCTCCCAAGCTCTTTATTTCTCTGCATGGTGTTCTCCCCTCCCTTTATCAGTTTGAAGTAAGGTGACCTGAAGGTATTCTGTTGCTCTCCATTCGACCAGACCCTAATGCCTGATCCATGCTACATTAAATCTGGCTGGACTTTGCCATAGCATTACCTTATTCATTCATTCATTCAATCGTATTTATTGAGAGCTTACTGTGTGCAGAGCACTATACTAAGTGCTTGGGAAAGACCATTCAGCAAAAAATAGAGACAATTCCTGCCTACAATGAGTTCACAATTTAGAAGGGGGGAGACAGAAATCAAAACAAGTAAATGGGCATGAGCAGCATCATTATAAATAAATAGAATTATAGATATATGCACGCCATTAATAAAAAATGAATTAAATTATAATTATAAATATGTACATATATGTGCAAGTGCTGTGAGGTGGGGACAGGAGGTAGAGCAACGGGAGTGTGTTGGGCAGTGGAGAAGGGAAGGGGAGCAGAGGAAAAGGGGTGCTTAGTCTGGGAAGGCCTCCTGGAGGAGGTGAGCTTTCAGTAGCTCTATATTGCTTGGCACCCAGCAATCAGTCAGTAACAACAATGTGGAACAATCTATACTATCATGAGAAAAATAACAACATTACTGACTCCCTGAAGGGGTGGAGAATATTCTCTTAGAGGAGATAAGGATAGCACCATGAGTCTTTTTCATAAATCATAAATAGGAGTCTAGGTTAAATAATAATCTGGGAATATTTTACAATTTAGCTAGTAGTAGCATTACTCTTCTTCAAGTACAGAAGCCTTGAAAAGTGAGTTGGTGAAGACTGAGCTTGTGAGGACCCCATCTATCTGTAATCATTAGTAATAATAATATCTGTGAAGTGCTTACTTTGTGACATGCCCTGTACTAAGACCTGGGGTGGATGCAAGCAAATTAGGTTGGACACAGTCCTTGTCCCGCATGGGGCTCACAGTCTTAATCTCCAATCTACAGATGAGGTAACAGAGGCACAGAGAAGTTAAGTCACTTGTCCAAAGTCACACAGCTAATAAGAATAGTACCCAGATCCTCTGAGTCCCAGGCCCATGCCCCTTCTGCTAGGCTACACTGCTGAATGGGAGCAGTGTGGGAGTAGGGATTCCTGGTTTCTGCTCAGCTGGGTGGGACTGCTTCTCTACATTCCAGAGACACCCGGCCCAGCGTGGACACAGAGCAATGTTCACAGTGTGTTGCCGAGGATCTCCTTCTGCTCTTGCCAGCCATGCTGGGCATCCAGGGGTCTCAGTGCAAAGTCCCCTTTGAGCCTTTAAATCAGAAACAGAAAAGTGAGAACCAGCCTGGCCTAGTGGATAGAGCATGGGCCTGGGAGTCAGAAGGACCCGGGCTGTAAAAACATTGAGGCTTAGTGGAAAGAGCACGGGCTTAGGAGTCAGAGATAGTGGGCTCTAAACCCGGCTCTGCCACTTTTTTATGGTATTATTTATATGTCAAACTCATTTTTAAGCAGTAAGGTAGATACAAGTCACTGAGGTCAGGCATAGTCTCTATCCCACTTGGGACTCAGAGAAGAGTGATTTAAAACCCATTTTACAGTTGAGGTGACTGAGGCACAGAGAAGTGAGGTGATTTGCCCAAGGTCACACATCAAACAAGTGGCAGAGCCAGCATCAGAACCCAGATCCTCTGACTCCCAGGTCTGTGCTCTATCCACTGCACCACACTTGTTTCTTTTAAGAAATATGTCCTGGTTTCACTCTTTCTGGCAGAAATTGGGTTCTAAGTCAAACACCCTGTTAACCTCCAACTCAACAAAGGTTAATGGGTATCAGTGATTCCCTTGAACTATCCCGGATTCAGAATGCTAAACTAGGGAGGTCACATCCTTCCTGGAACACGACCATCTAATCCCTCAGGACCAGCGGAAGATTTCCAAGGGTGATTTCTCCCCTCCATAATAGAAGGAATGATTGTGGTATTTGCTTATTATTCAGTGTCATCGAGTCATTTTTGATTCATAGCGACTCCAAGGATACTTTCTCCAAGAATGTCCTGTCCTCTACCATAATCCGTAATGGTTCTTCCATTATCTTTGTTACGGTCTCTATCTATTAAATGCCTGTCTGCCTCTTTCACGTTTTCCCTGAACATTCCCTAGCATTAGTGTCTTCACCAGAGAATTAGTCCTCCTGATTATATGCCCAAAATATGCTAATCTAAGTTGAGTCATTTGGCCTTCCAAAGACCACTTTGGCTTAATTTGCTCCAAAATCCTTTTGTTTGTTTTTCGGGCAGTACGTGGTATTTGCAAAAGCCATCTCCAATACCACATTTCAAAAGAATTGACGTTCTTTCTATCTCGTTTTTTCACTGTCCAGCTTTCAGATCCATACATTGTAACTGTAAACACTATAGAGTTGACAGTTTGTATTTCTGTGGCAATTGTTACATCTGCACATTTCATGACTTTTCCCAGAATCTTCATAGCAAGTCTTCCTAACATTAATCTTTGGGTATTTGTTAGGTGTTCATTATGTGCCAAACATTGTACTAAGCATTGGGGTAAATAAAAGGTCATCAAGTTCCATATGGGGCTCACAGTCTAACCGGAGGGAGAAAAGGGATTGAGTCCCCATTTTACAGATGAGAGAACTGAAGCACAGAGAAGTATAGTGATTTGCCCACACAGGCCATACAACAGACAGGTGGGAAGCGACATAGCGTAGTGGAGAGAGCCTGGGCCTAGGAGTCAGAACATGGGTTTTAATCCCAGCTCTGCCACTTGACTGTGTGACCCTGGGCAAGTCATTTCATTTGCCTTTGCCTCAGTTGCCTCATCTGTAAAATGGAGATTAAATATCTATTCCCTTTCCTACTTAAAATGTGTCCTTCCTAATTAATGTGTATTTACCTAGCCCTTACAGGGACACGGGGAATGTGTTGTTCTACTGTATTCTCCCAAGCACTTAGTACAATGTTCTGCACACTGTAAGTGCTGAATGAATAAGATTGAATAAATAAATACCCCAGTGCTAAGAACAGCATTCAACACATAGAATTTAACAAATAACATAAAAAAGAGTAGTAAATGCAGAATTAAAACCCAGATCCTCTGACTCCCAGGCTCATGCCCTTTCTCCTAGGCTACGCTGCTAAACGGGAGCGGCGTGGGAGTAAAGAATGTGTCTGAGATGGCATTCCCAGTGTCTGGGAGAGCCTGGAGCCCATCCAGAAAGGACTGCTTCCTGACATTCCAGAGACACCCAGCCCGGACATGGAAGAATGCCCCAAGTGTGGTGCTAAGGATCTCCTTCTGCTCTTACTAGCCATACTGGGCATCGGTTGGGGGGTGTCTTGGTGTGAAGCCCCCATTTCGCATTTAAATCAGGAAGGGAAGAGTGAGAAGCAGTATCTTCTAGTTGATAGAGTATAAGCCTGAGAGAAACTGGATTCTAATCCCAGCTCTGACTCTCATCTGCTTTGTGAACTTGGGCAAGTCACTTCACTTCTCTGTGCCTCAGTTTCCTTATTTGTAAAATGGGGATTAAGATCGTGAGCCTCATGTGGGATGGGGATGTCCCCATCCTGATTTAATTGTATCCAAGCCAGCACTTAGTACAGTGCCTGGTACACTTTATAAGCATTTTGCAAATATCCTAATTATTCTATCTTCTTTTTATTCTCCTTCTTCTCTTCAAGTTATTGCAAGCCTTAGATGGGTTCCTGAGCTGTTTGATACTATAAGAATGATAACAGGGGTGTTTTGTTAGGCACTTAGTATGCACTAAACACTGGGGTAAATACAAGAGAATCAGGTCTTTGTGGGTTTACTGTCTAAATACGAGGGAGAATGGCTATTGAATACCCATTTTGCAGAGAAGGAAACTGAGGTACAGAGAAGTGAAGTGACCTGCCAAAAATCACACAACAAGTAAGTGGCAGAGGCAGGATTAGAACCCAGGTCTTCTGATGCCCAGGCCCGTGCCTTTTCTCCTAGGCTATGCTGCTGCCTTAAGTATCTCTCTCCTTCTTAGACTGTAAGCCCCATGTGGGACAGGGACTGTATCGAACTTGATTAGATGATATCTATTCCAGTGTCTAGAACAGTACTTTGTTTTACTGGGTTTGTTAGGTGTCTTATATGCCAGGCACTGAAGTAAGAACTGAGGCAGATTCAAGGAGGGACACAGTCCTTGATCCACATGGAGCTCACAGTCTTAAATCTGATTTTACAGATGAGGTAACTGAGGCACAAAGAAGTTAAGTGATTTGCCCAAGGTCGTTTTTTGGTTTTTCAACGCTTTTAAGCACATACTATGTGTTAAATGCTGGGATAGATATAGGATAATCAGGCTGGACACAGTCCATGTCCCACAAGGAGCTCATGGCCTTAATTCCCCTTTTACAGATGAGTAAATTGAAGCATAGAGAAGTCAAATGACTTGCCCAAGGTCACACAGCAGGTAAGTGGCAGAGCAGGGATTGCAATCTGGGTCCTTCTGACTCCCAGGCCAGTGCTCTATCTATTAGGCCACACAACCTTTTGGCTATCTATTAAGTGGAGTTACTGTCCTCTAAAATGTAAGTTTATTGTGAGCAGGGAACGTGTCCACCCACTTATGTCATATTATATTCTCCCAGGTTCTTAGTACAGTGCTTTGCAGACAATAAAAGCTCAATAAATACGATTGTTTAATTGATTGGAGGACACCTCTAATGGATGCCAAGTGTGCGCAGAACACTTTACTGGGTCTTGTCATCGATATGCAGGATAAAAACAGAAAGATCAGGTTATCGTCCAAGACTTCTATTTCAGTTTGAATGGCAGTAGGGAAAAGTTATTAAATAAAGTGGCTTCCTTAAGAAAAGTTCCTTCTCTGCAAATTTGTGGCATATAATAACTGTTTTTTATTAAATGTTTTTGATGTACCAAACACTCTACTAAGACCTGAGGTATATACTTGATAATTAAGTTGGACACAATCCCTGTCCCATATGAGGCTTACAGTGGGAGGAAGAAGAGTGTTGAATCCCCATTTTGCAAGTGAGGAAATTGAGGCCCTGAGAAGTTAAGTAGCTTGCCCAATGTCACATAGCAAGCAAAGGGCACAGCCAGGTTTGGTCTAGAGGAGAGAGGCAAATGGTGTTTAATCCCCACTTGACTGATGAGGAAACCAAGGCCCAAAGTAGATAATTGGGTTGCCCGAAGGCACACAGCAGGCAAATAGTGGTGTCAGTATTTGAATACAGGCTTATGTGCTCTCCATTGGGCCACACTGCTTCTATTTTGCAGGGGTGTTTCTGGAGCTCCTCCTTAATCAACAGCCTTTGGGAGTTGCATCTGAAGGCTGGATCAATCATATTTATTAAGCACCTACTTCATGCAGAGCACTGTACTGAGCACTTGAGCAAGTACAGTACAACAGAATTGTTTGATACATTCCCTGTCCAAGATGAGCTTATAGTCTAGAGGGGGAGATGGACATTAATAGAAATAAATGTGAGGGTTGTTGATGTAATAGCTGTGGGGCTTAGGGAGGAATGAACAAAGTATGCAACGCTGCCTAGTGGATAGAGCACAGATCTGGGAATCAAAAGAACGTGGTTCTAATCCTAGATCCCCTATGTCAACTCTGAGAACTTGGGCAAGTCAATTCACTTTTCTGGGCCTCAGTTGTCTGTAAAATGAGAATTTAAGACTGTTAGCCCCATGAGGGGCAGGGACCAACACCACCCCAATTAGCTTTTATCTATCTCAGCACTTAGTAAAGTGCCCTGCACTTTGTAAGTGCTTAACAAATAGAACTTTTAAAAAAAGATGCAAATTCAAGTAGAAGGGCAACGCAGCTGGATCATCTGGAACAAATTCCTATGGGTCAAACACACACTTGCGACCTTCCCTGTGGGTGGGCTGGCTCTCTCCGAAAGTTGGCTCCCAAGCAGAGTCGGAGTGATTGTGCTTGCATGGCTTGGTGGAAGCCTTTTTCTCCAAGGGCCAGGGGAGTTTGCTGAAAGTCTTGAGTAAACATAATGGGTGATATTGGGTTGAGCATCTCACGCGATTTATGCTATAAGCATAACATATGCAGTCAACCTAATGGCTGATATTGGGTTATCTCACATGATATAAGCAATAAACATAATATGCAGTCAACTTAATGGACGATATTGGGGTGGGCACCTCACATGATATAAGCAATAAATATAATATTCTTATAATATTATCAATTAATAAACTTAATTGATAGTGTTACGGTTAGCGTCTCACATGATATGTAATAAACATAATATACTCAATAGCAGAATGGATGATATTGGGGTGAGCCAACTCATGTGATGTGTGCTATACACAATATATGCAATAACCATAATGCACAATATTGGGGTGAGCATCTCACGTGGTATAAACAATAAACATAATATATGCTCTCATGATGGATGTTATTGGGGTAAGCATCTCATATAACAAGTGCCATAAACATAATATATGCTATCAACATCATGGACTAATTGGGGTGAGCATCTCACATGGTATGTGCAATAAACATGATATATGCAATAAGCACAGTGGATGATAGGGTGAGCATCTCACATGATATGTGCAAAAGGGTCCTCAGAGCCATGACTTTTTTTCTGCCAGAAGCGAACGGAGAAGCTGTGCTTAATAGGTCTATAAATTCACATTGTGGTAAACAAATGACTAATAAATGTCTAAATGCTCAATGGAAACATTTTAAATGGACATATTGTAGAAATAAACAAATGACCGTTAGAGGCTTAATGGAGATAGCCATGCACGTTAAACTCTTGGATTGGAAAAAGATGGAGATTTGGGCAGCTGTGCACATGGTCTATCTGATGCTGGACTTTTAATACAATTGCTACCTTGCTCCATCAGAAAAGTTTTCTGAAGATTGGAAAAGTTCAGGGTGTCTTTAATATAGCCTAATCCTAGTCTCTCTCAGCGAGGCTCTTGGAAAAATATCTATTTCATCCTCGTGCCTCTATGTAGGACAACACATGGAGAGAAGCAGCTTGGCCTTAGTGGAAAGAGCACAGGCTGAGGAGTCAGCCAACTCCACCATTTGTCTGCTGTGTAACCTTGGGTAAGTCACTTTACTTCTCTGTACCTCAGTTACAGTCTTCATCCTCATTTGACAGATGAGATGACCCTACATAAGACTGTAAGCTCGCTGTGGGTAGGAAATATGTCTGTTTATTGTCCTCTCAGTTCTGCACAAGTAAACACTCAATAAATATGGTTGATTGACCTGGAGGACATGGACTGTTTTCATTCATTAATTCAATCATATTAAGCACTTACAGTGTGCAGAGCCCCGGTCTAAGCACTTGGGAAAGTACAATATAGCAATAAAGAGTGACAATTCCCTGCTCACAATGAGGTCACAGTCTATAGTGAGGGGGGAGACAAACATAAGTGCAAATCAACACACATCAATATAAATGAAATTATAGATCTATATATAAGTGCTGTGGGGCTGGGAGAGTGAGGAAGAACAAAGGGAGCAAGTCAGGACAAAGTAGAAGAGAGTGGGAGATGAGGAAAAGTGGGGCTTAGTCTGGGAAGGTCTCATGGAGGAGATGTGCCCTTAGTAAGGCTTTGAAGTGGAGCAAGAGTAATTGTTTGGGAGATTTGAAGAGGGAGGGTGCTCCTGGCCAGAGGTAGAATGTGGGCCAGGGGTCGGTGGTGAGAATAGTGAGATAGAGGCCCAGTGAGAAGGCTAGCACCAATGGAGAAAGTGTGCAGGCTGGGTTGTAGAAGGAGAGAAACTAGGTGAGGCAGGAAGGGGCAAGGTGATGGAGTGCTTTAAAGCCAGTTGTTTTTGTTTGATACTTGGGTGGATAGGCACTGGAGATTTTTAAGAATGGGAGTGATGTCCTGACATTTCTGAAGAAAGATGATTCAGGCAGCAGAGTGAAGTATGGACTGGAGTAGGGAAAGGCAGGAGGTTGGGAAGTGAGCAAGGAGGCTGATGCAGTAGTCTAGGCAGGATAGGATGAGTGATTTTATTAAAGTGGTAGCAGTTTGGATGGAGAGGAAAGAGTGAATTTTAGCAATGTTGGGAAGGTTAGACAGGATTTGGTGACGGATTGAATTTGTCAGTTAAATGAGAGAGCGGAGTCAAGGCAAATGCCGAGGTTACAGCCTCGTGAGACGGGAACGATGGTGGTGCCGTCTACAGTGATGGGAAAGTCTGGGAGAGGACTGGGTTTGGGTGGGAAGATAAGGAGCTCTGTGTTGAATATCAGGTTTTCTAACCCTAGCGTGGTGTCTGGCCCATAGTAAACAGTTAACAAATACCATTAAAAGAAAAAATAGAGAATTAATAATAATAATAATAATAATAGTATTTGTTAAGTGCTTACTATGTGCCAAGCACTGTTGTAAGCACTGGGGTAGATACAAGGTAATCAGGTTGTCCCATATGGGGCTCTCAGTCTTAATGCCCATTTGACAGATAAGGGAAGTGAGGCACAGAGAAATTAAGTGGCTTGCCCAAGGTCACACAGCAGACAAGTGGCATAGCTGCGATTAGAACCCATGTCCTCTTACTCCCAAGCCTGAGCTCTTGCCACTGACATGCTGTTTTCTCATAAACTTCTGCTATTACTGGGCAAGACAGAACTGTTCCCCCAAGAAAGCTACACAGTGAATTGAGACTCTCTACCAATTCTTTCCCTCTTATCTTTCAACTCTTTTCACCCACACTGCTCCCAGCTCAAACTCTTCTCTCCTTCCAAGCAACCTTCTATGCAAACTATGCCCTTATCTCTCTCATCTTTGATGTCCTTACCTTTCTCACCTTTGATTCCCCGCTCAGGCCCTTGCTTGGACAGAAATACCTTCCCACTTAGAGACCTCCTGACCTATGCTTACTTCATCTTCATACCCTCTCTTCATTTGATCATTTGTTTATTCCTTTTATTTTTATTTTCCTGTTGTTCTGTTGTCCCTGATTGGATCTTCTACTTCTTGCATGCTCTGTGCAAAACCTGCCCATTAGATTGTAAACTTCTTGATCGAGCAATCAAGCAACCATATATTGAGGTCTTAGTATGTGGAGAATACTATATAAAGCACTTAGTACAATACAACAGAATGGGTAAGTATGTTCCCTGCCCAGACTGTGAGCCTGTCATTGGGCTGGGATTGTCACTGTCTGTTGCTGAATTGTACATTCCAAGCGCTTAGTACAGTGCTCTGCACATAGTAAGCGCTCAATAAATACTGTTGAATGAATAAATAACAAGCTTACAGTCTAGAGAGGGAGACAAATATTAATAGGAATAAATATGGCAGGGACTGCCTGTGGCTCTTTTTGTATGCACCAACTTTATTGTTCTCTCTCAAGTTTTTAGTACAGTGTTCTGCATGCAGTAAGGGCTCAATAGATATCATCGATTCCCAAGCATCCAATACAGCATCCATTAAGCACTAACTGATCAATCAATCCATGGTATTTATGGAGCATTTAATATGTGTGGAGCACTGTACTAAACATTTGGGAAAGTCCAGTACAATCAAGTTAGTAGACACGCTCCTTGCCCACAACAAGTTTACAGTCTTATCTAAAGTGGTCTGACCTCTGGGGGTCTTCGGGGTCACTTCAACAGGACTGCCTAGAAGATTATCAACCAATCAGTAGAATTAATTAACCACTTACTATGTGCAGAGTACTGTGCTAAGTGCTTGGGAGAATACACTAGAAGAATATAACAAGCATATTACTTGTCCACAATGAGCTTATAGAGGAGGAGGAGGAGAGAGAAAATAACCCAAATATATGCATTAGGCCTCTGTACATAAAGGTTGTGATGCTGAACATAGGGTTGAATAAATCCAAGTGCAAGAATGACACATTCTTCCCCTTCAAACTGTAAGCTTGCTGTGGGCAGGTAACACGTCGACCAACTGTGTTCCATTGGACTCTTCCAAGTGCTTAGTAGAGTGCTCTGCATATAGTAAGAGCTCAATAAATAGAATTGATTGAATAATATAGTGTTGATTGTTAAAAGGGAGTGGGAGAAGAGCCGATGAGGGCTTAGTCGGGGAAGCTCTCTTGGAGGAGATGTGCTTTGAATGAGCCTTTGAATGGGTGGCAAATAACCATCTGTTGGCTCTGAGGAAGGAGGGCATTCCAGGACAGGACGTGGGCAATAGGCTGGCAGCAAGATAGACTAGAGTAGGTTGACATTAGAGGAGCACAGTGTACTGGGTAGGAGGACTGATCCAACACAGACAGATGTCCGAGCCACCTTCCACCACCATTGCTGGAAGCAGCCGTGGTTGGGCAGTGCAGGAGTCAGGGAGGGGCAGAGCTGGATGGGCTGGCCCAGGCGTGGGTAGCAGGAACGCTAACACATCAGTCCTACTACAGTCTGCTCTCTCGCCAGCCTCTGGGAACGTGGGAGAAATAGAGCTGAGCCAGTCTCTAATGGTGAAAGGAGATTCAGAGCTTTAAATACCACATCGCAACCTTTTCATCTATTCACCCATGGTTTGACACATCCATTTCTGCTGGGTATCACACCCTTCCTCCCTCTTTTTGTACAAGGGATCACACATTTCAGGAGAGGGAGCACAGTCTTGAGGAGAGGGAAAGTGTCTTGGGTTTTTCAGTCCTTAGCTGAAGAGTTTTTCTTCCATTTTCAGGTGCAGTGCTCTGTGGTGACTGGTGGGGGATGTAAGGGTTTGACTTGACTTTCACTCTGAATGAGGAATTATAATAATAATTATGGTATTTGATAAGCACTTAACTATGTGCCAGGCACAGTACTAAGCACTGGAGTGGATACAAGCAGATCGGGTTGGATATAGTCCTTGACTCACATTCATTCATTCATTCAATAGTATTTATTGAGCGCTTACTATGTGCAGAGCACTGTACTAAGCGCTTAGAATGAACAAGTCGGCAACAGATAGAGACAGTCCCTGCCATTTGACGGGCTTACAGTCTAATCGGGGGAGACAAACAGACAAGAACAATGGCAATAAATAGAGTCAAGGGGAAGAACATCTCGTAAAACCAATGGCAACTAAATAGAATCAAGGCGATGTACATTTCATTAACAAAATAAATAGGATAATGAAAATATATACAGTTGAGCAGACGAGTACAGTGCTGAGGGGATGGGAAGGTAGAGGGGGAGGAGCAGAGGGAAATGGGGGGAAAAGAGGGTTAAGCTGCGGAGAGGTGAAGGGAGGGCGGTAGAGGGAGTAGAGGGAGAAGGGGAGCTCAGTCTGGGAAGGGCTCTTGGAGGAGGTGAGTTTTAAGTAGGGTTTTGAAGAGGGAAAGAGAATCAGTTTGGTGGAGGTGAGGGAGGGCATTCCAGGACCGCGGGAGGACGTGGCCCAGAGGTCGACGGTGGGATAGGCGAGACCGAGGGACGGTGAGGAGGTGGGCGGCAGAGGAGCGGAGCGTGCGGGGTGGGCAGTAGAAAGAGAGAAGGGAGGAGTGGTAGGAAGGGGCAAGGTGATGGAGAGCCTTGAAGCCTAGAGTGAGAAGTTTTTGTTTGGAGCGGAGGTTGATAGGCAACCACTGGAGGTGTTTAAGAAGGGGAGTGACATGCCCAGATCGTTTCTGCAGGAAGATGAACCGGGCAGCGGAGTGAAGAATAGACTGGAGCGGGGCAAGAGAGGAGGAAGGGAAATCAGAGAGAAGGCTGACACAGTAGTCTAGCCGGGATATAACGAGAGCCTGTAACAGTAAGGTAGCCGTTTGGATGGAGAGGAAAGAGCGGATCTTGGAGATATTGTAAAGGTGAAACTGGCAGGTCTTGGTAATGGATAGGATGTGTGGGGTGAACGATAGGCTAGGATGTGTGGGGTGAAGCACTTAGTATGTGCCAGGTACTGTACTAAGACCAGGGGAAGATGCAAGGTAAACAGGCTGGACACAGTCCATGTCCCCTCATGGGGCTCACTGTCCTCATCCCCATTTTACAGGTGAGGTAACTGGGGTCCAGAGATGCGAAGTGACTTGCTTAAGATCACACAGCAGACAGGTGGCAAAAATGGAAATAGAATCCAGGTCCTTCTGATTTCCAGACCAGTGCTCTATCCACAGAGCAATGGTAAACACTTATATACCACTGGAAAAAATCAAACACTCAACTAATCCTGAATTTATTAAGCACTCAGTTTATCAAGCATTCAGCCTACTCAGAAAATTATACTAAACACTTAAGAGAGGGCAATGAACTAAAAGATAAGGTCCCTGGCCTCAGGTCAATTTACAGTCTAATGGGGGAGACTGATTGAAGCAAGTCAAACAGATTGTTGGAGGAAGTTGCTGCTGTTAGCAGAAGTATGGAAGACTGGATAAATAGATGAGGGTAAATTCGTCAGAGTGTTTACTGTGTGCAGAGCACACTGTTCTAAGTTAATCATAGTGGGGGATATGCATAAGGTCTGTAGGTAAGCAGATAAACAGAAGCTTTGAGAGGAGTTGCTTTATCAGTCCATTGTATTTTCTGAGCACCTTACTAAGTGGTTGGTAGAACACAATAAAACAGAGTTGGTAGACGTGTTCCCAGCCCACAGAGAGCTTTTCAGTCTAGAGGGGGAAGCAGACATTAATATAAATCATGGATATGTTTAGACTATGAAGCCGTTATTGGGCAGGGATTGTCTCTACCTGTTGCCGAATTGTACACTCCAAGCGCTTAGTACAGTGCTCTGCACATAGTAACCACTCAATTAATAAATATTATTGAATGGACATGGATATGTATGAACTCCACCTGCCATTTAGCCCTTAATCTGGGAAAGCTTCCTGGAGAATATGTAGTTTCAGGAGGGTTTGATGATAGGGAGAAATGAGGAATGGAAGTTTTGAAGAGGAAGGAATTCCAAGGAAGAGAAAAGGCGTTGAGAAATGAATGAGCAGATGAAATCAAGGAAGTCATTGACATTCTTTTTTTTTTCTTTCACCCATGTGCAGAAATAGTGCTCACAAACATTCCTTTTCGTCTGGTCATGCTAATGAAGAAATCTATGCACTTTACTAGACTATTGTGACATTTGGCAAATCAGCTAAAACAGACATAAGGAGATTTATTGCCCTATCAGCCTATTTGCAAGGTAGCAGGATCTTTGAGCATTTTATTATTATTATTCCTTTTATGGTATTTATTAAACTCTTACTATGTGTCAAGCACTGTTCTAAGCACTGAGGATAGATACAAGATAATCAGGTTGGACACAGTCCTTGTCCCACCATGAGGCTCCCAGTTTTAATTTCCATTTTGCAGGTGAGGAACTGAGGCACAGAGAAGTGAAGAGATTTTACCCAAAGTCATCGAGCAGACAAGTGGCAGAGCTAGAATTAGAACCCAGATCCTCTACCTCCCAGGGCTGGGCTTTATCCACTAGGCAACACTGTGCTAGTATTTGCTGTTCTGAGGGAGGGAGGAGACGATCAGTCAGGAAGTTTCCGTTCCATCTGATTTTTATGCCTGGAGCCACTTGATTCTTTCTCAGTGGGATCAAATTGCTCAGATAGATCTCCTCCCTGGGAGAATGGAATTTGCCTCTTTTTGAAAATCTCTAATAATGATGGTATTTGCTCCATTCATTCATTCAATCGTAGTTATTGAGCGCTTACTGTGTCCAGAGCACTGTACAAAGCACTTGGGATGCTCAATGCTTACTATGTGTAAAACACTGGGGTAGATATAAAGTAATCAGGTTGGACACAGTCCCTGTCCCACATGGGGTTCACAGTCCAACTAGAAAGGAAAAGAGGTAATAATAATGATGGTATTTGTTAAGCGCTTACTATGTGCCAAACATTGTGGTAAGCGCTGAGGTAGATACAAGGTAAGCAGGTTGTCCCACATGGGGCTCAGAGTCTTAGTCCTCATTTTACTGATGAGGCCTAGGGAAGTTAAGTGGCTTGTCCCACGTCATACAGCAAACAAGTGGCATAGCAGGGATTAGAACCCATGACATCTGACTCCCAAGCCTGTGTTCTTTCCACTAAGCCACACTGCTCCATTTCACAGATGAGGGAACTGAGACATAGTGAGATAAAAGGACTTGCCCATGGTCACATAGCAGCTATGTGGCTGAGCCAGGAATTAGAACCCTGGTCCTTCTGATTCCCAAGCCTGTGCTCCAACCATTAGGCCACAATGTTTCCCTAGGTGTCTGATACAAGAATTGTTGTAGCTCATCTACTCTTCCCAACTTCTTTCCAGAGACTCCCACCCCAACATTATCCAAAAAAATAATTGGGCGGGTGGGGAGAAAGCAGATTTCCTGGCACACGTGCTTTTTAGTACACTGCTCTGCACACTGTGAGCCCTCAAATACCTTTAATCGATAGAATGATTTAGGGTGCAAAGGGATACTTCATGCTGTGTGGGAGATAGTATGAGTGTGTGAGAAAAGCGCAAAAGAAAATTCTATTTAATGATGTCGGAAATTTGGTCAGCACAATGATCTATTCTCTAGTATAAATGAACTCTCTGATGTCCATAAACATTTTATGCTTATCTAATCCAGATTGCCTTTCATCTCTCCTGACAATGCTCTCCCTGTCTAATTGGGGAGCCCATAGATAAGGCATTTAAAGATTTCCTGACCATTCTTTGAACTTTTGTTTCTGAGGTTTAAGGAAAGGAAACCCTAGAAAGTTACAAAAAGCTTAAACTGTAACTCATTAAAGAGTCTGAAGAGGGTTCCCTTTAGTGCAGAGGTTAACTACAAACCCACACAGCTCTGGGCTCAGAGGAAGACTTTGATATGAATCAGGGCTTGTGGTCAACAGTTATTTCTCAAGCCCCGGGAGAATCAACCGGGCTGGGATTTCCTCAGAATGTCTCCTTCAATCAATCGTATTGATTGAATCTCTGTTGTTCACCTGTTAGGCCAGAGCAAGGGAATTCATACGGAATTCACTTGGATTTGCACTCTTTATTCACCCCTCCCTCAGCCCCACAGCATTTAAGTACATATCTGTAATTTATTGATTTATATTAATGCCTGTCTCCCCCTTTAGACTGTAAATTCCCTATGGGCAGGGAACATGTCTACCAGCTCTGTTTTGTTGTATTCATTCAATTGTTTTTATTGAGCACTTATTGTGTGCAGAGCACTGTACTAAGGGCTTGGAAAGTACAGTTCGATAATAGAGACAATCCCCACCCCCCACCCAACAGCGGGTCACAGCCCAAGTCTGTAGAACAGTGCTCTGCATACAGTAATTGCTCAATATGATCACTTAATTTATTTTTTGATATCATTACTAAATACAGTATGCTGAAGTTATTTCCACGTTAATCCAATCACTCATCCTATCCCGCCTTGCTTACTACATCAGCCTCCTGCTGACCTCCCCACCTCCTGACTTTTCCCCACTGCAGTCCTTACTTTACTCTGCTGCCTAGATCATCTCTCTACAGAAATGTTCAGGAAATGTCACCCACCCTCCTCAAAAATCTCCAGTGGTTTCCTATGCACCCTCGTAACAAAAAAACCCAACTCCTCACCAATGGCTTTAAAGCACTGCATCACCTTGTTCCCTCCTACCTCACCTTCTTCTGTCCTTCTACAATCCAGCCCACACACTTCACTCCTCTGTTGTTACCTTCTACCTCGATCTTGCCTCTGCTGACCCCTGGCCCATGTCCTGCCTCTGGCCTGGGAATTCCCTCCTTCCCCTGAAATCTGCCAATTATTCTCTTCTGCTTCAAAGCCTTATTGAAAGCACATCTCTTCCAAGAGGCCTTCCCAGACTAAATCCCACTTTTCCTCAACTCCAACTCCCTTCTGCATCACCCTGCTTGTTTCCTTTGCTCTTTCTCCCTCCCAGCTCCACAACACTTCCCTATATATCTATAATCTGTAAATAGAGAAGCAGCGTGGCCTAGTGGAAAGAGCCTGGGCTTGGGAGTCAGAGGTCAAGGGTTCGAATATGGATCCGCCGCTTGCCAGTTGTGTGACTTTGGGCCAGTCACTTAACTTCTCTATGCCTCAGTTACCTCATTTGTAAAATAGGGATTAAAACTGTGAGCCCCACATGGGACAACCTGATCACCTTGTCTCCTCCCAGTGCTTAGAACAGTGCTTTGCACATAGTAAGCACTTAAATACCACCATTATTATTATTAATTTTATTTATTTGTACTGTCTGTTTTCTTGTATTGATGTCTGTCTCCCCTCCTCTAGGCTGTAAGGATTGTTACTGCTTATTGCTGTATTCTTCTTTCCCAAGTGCTAGTACTGTGCTCTCAACACAGTAAGTGCTTAATAAATACCATACGATGTATGAATGAATGAATGAAGTCTTCCATGTGTTCAAAAGAGAAAGAGGCACTCGGCCCAAGTGAAATTACTATGCCTCCAGCTTTCAGTTAGTGCCAGTCTGGCACCCTCTCCCATCCACTGGCACCTGTATCTTCTGTCTCGAGCACTGAATTTGGCCCCTGGGATAATGAAAATGATGATGGTGGAGCCTCCTGTCAGAAATAAAATGAGAGACGAGATTCAGTCCTATAGTGGACATAAGGACAGAGAACCTGGACCAGTAACTTATTTCACTAGAAGCAAGACAATGTCTCAGCTCCCCTCTTTTCTTCCTCTTCCTTCCCACCCCTTTTCCTTTCCTTTTCCATTGGAGCCATGCCACTGTGAGCAATGTTTGTGCTAAGGAGCTGAATATGTCCCAGTACTAGAACAAATGAAACAGCAAAACCACTCTATTAAGACATTTTAATTGTCATGAAATTTAGTACATAACCAGAACCTGGCAACTCTACAGTCTGTTTCTGGGAGAAAGTAAACAATTTCCCAATGTCCAAATTTTTGGAGAAGGTATGTTTTCTTTATAAAATGATTATGGATTGGAATTGCATCATCACCTATAAAAAAAAAAGATCCCAAAGTTCCCCAGGAATTGGAAAATGTGTTTTTATTTTCCTAACCAAATCAGAAGCCCAAGATTGTAAAAATAAAATAAAATAAAAATAAATGAAAAATAGGATGGGCCAGATGCTTTTAGCATATTTTCCAACTGCCTTTTGGGAAATTCAGATTCAGTTGTCCTAGAGATGAATCCATCTGAAAGATCATAAAATGAAACTGCCACTGGGGGTACTCAGAAAAAATGCTTTTAATTAAGAATTCATGGCTACTCAGGACTCCCACCCACACATTAGGAGTGTTTTCTGGCAAACAAGGACTTAATGTTGCCACAGTCCTGCCAATAAATGCTATTTGACAAGGAAACTGAGTCCTAATGTCAGAATGAATCTGGGAGAGTTTGGCTTAGGGGATGGTGACATTGCTAAGATGAAGCAAGAGACCCAGTGGGGGTTAGAGTGACCCCAAGGAGAATCTTTTGGTTGCAGGGAGCAGGAGGAGAAACAGCATGGCCTAGTGGGTAGAGCCTGGGTCTAGGAGTCAGAAGGACTCAAGTTCTAATCCCAGCTCTGCCACTGGTCCACTGTGTGACCTTGGGCAAGTCACTTCTTCTCTGTACCTGTTACCTCATCTGTAAAATGGGGTGGGAGGCTGTGAACCCCACATGGGGCCAACACGATCTGTTGTATCCACCCTAGCTCTTAGTACAGTGCCTCACACATAGTGCCTAAGAAATACTGTAATTTTTGTTAACAATTATTAAATAGTGCTGAGTCCCAGAGTTTCATGAAACCTAGCTTTCCTGAATCATCACATTTTGGAACTCACAGGGCTAGGCACATTAGTTTGGCTGAAAACTGGATATCTAAAATCTAATCATGTTCCTAATGGGCAGGATGGTCAACCAGAGGATTGGCATACCTAAGTCACTTAATGATAATTAATAATTGTGGTATGTATTAAGTACTCTTACTCTGTGCCAAGAACTGTTGTAAGCGCTGGGGTAGATACAAGATAATCAGTTTGGACACCATCCCCATTCCACAGTCTTAATCCCCATTTTAAGATGGCCCCATTTAACTGATGCCCAGAGAAGTGAAATGACTTTCCCTACCATCCCGGAGTTTTCCATTAGGGAAACAGAAAATGGAAAGTCCACGCTTGAGTGTGTGAGTGATTTTTTAAACTACTTATAGTGATTTCATGGCAAATTTCTATTGGCTCAAGCAACACAGGGGTAATGTTTGTCTCCCCTGACTATACTGTAAGATCCTTAAAGACAGGGAGCCTGTCTACCACCTCTATTGTACATTTTATCTTAATGGCGTTTTTTAAGCTCTTATTATGTGTCAGGTGCTATACTACGGATATTGATTTGAGCACTTGGTGCCAGTATTGTACTAATATTTCCCCCCTTCTCCCCACCCTGTATATAGCATGGGCAGAGAGGTTGGTCAAAGAGTACAGGCATAGAGAATGGGCTAAGAGCACGGGTATAGAGGACAAGCATTGCAGGGAGGCCCCAGACAAACTGTAATATGAGGAGTGAGTGGCCAGGGTAGAACCAGACCTCTTGTCCCCTCAAGAGAGTAGATTGGAAATTCAAATTTTCTCCTTTTCCTCCTTTTCAAAATAGTTTATTGAGGCTGTGGTGAATAGATAAACATACCCACAAACACAATTCTCCCCCCCCCCCCCAACCTCCCGCCGCTCTACCTCAGGGCTTAGAAGAGTGCCTGGTACATAGTAAGGGCTTAATAAATACCATAAAAAAAGAAGAACTGAGGCTTTAGTAGGGGAATGTCTCTTGCAGCAGATGTGCCTTCAATAAGACTTTGAAGGTGGAGAGAGCAATCATCTGTCAGATATAAAGGGGGAGGGTGTTCCAGGCCAGAGGCCAGATAAGGGGCAAGAGAGACCAAGGTACAGTGAGGTTGGCATTAGAGGAGTGAAATGTGCAGGCTGGGTTGCAGTAGGAGAGCAAGGAGGTGAGGAAGGAGAGGGAGAGCTGATGGAGTGCTTTTAAGTGTGTGTGTGGTCTTTGCCCTCATTAGCCAGCTCCAGACTGAATCAGGAATAAACTCAAGTCTCTTGATTCCCAGAGCCGTGCTCTTTCCATAGAATCAACAAAAGGGCTTATGTATGTCTGCTGTATTCTCCTGGAGCTTATAGCAAATCAGAAGATTAAAGTGGATGGACAGTTCAGATGGATGGACACACAGACATATAGATAGATAACGTAGCAGCGCTTAGTGAGCTGAGAAATAACACAGGAATTTAGCATTAAGATCAAACATCCTCTGACACTGATTTACTGTGTGGCAGTAATCTACTAACTTCTGCTGTAGCTTCTTTCTATCCACCATGGGAATTATATTGTTTATGAGGCACAAACACCAAATACCAGAGTTGCTAAACCACGTGAACCCTTAACTCAACATGCTGAAATTTAGGTTTGAAAATCAGGAAACAGTGACTTTCTGACATTGCTTTCATCCTGAACCATCTGCTCCATCACAATGGTGTGTGAAAACACTGCCCCCAAGGGTCAGAAACTCACCATTGTCATTCTCAATAACAGACACTACATTGTGTCTGCTGTGGGTTTTTCACTCTCTCCCTGCCCATCATCCTGCTATAGTGCTCACCGTCCCCCGCCCACTTTCAGATGAGAAGCAGCATGGCCTAGTCAATTAAGTATAGGCTTGGGCGTCAGAAGGATCTGGTTTCTAAAGCCGACTCTCCCACTTGTCTGTTGGATGACCTTCGGCAAGTCGCTTCACTTCTCTGTGCCTTAGTGACCTCCATCCTTAAAATGAGGATTAAGATTGTGAGCCCCACGTGGGACAGGGATTGTCCAACCCAATTAACTTCTATTTACCCCCATGCTTAGAACTGTGTCTGGCGCATTGTAACCACTTAGAAAATACCATTAAAATATATATGAAATGCCAATATCAAATGCACTTCCCTAAAGGACTTGTGTATATTTGTATAGATTATTTATTACTCTTTTATTAATGATGTATGTATATCTATGATTCTGTTTTTCTATTTTGATGGTATTGATGCCTGTCTACTTGTTATGTTTTGCTGTCTGTCTCTCCCTTCTAGACTGTGAGCCCATTGTTGGGCTGGGATTGTCTCTGTTGCCGAATTGTACATTCTAAGTGCTTAGTACAGTGCTCTGTGCACAGTAAATGCTCAATAAATACGATTGAATGAATGAATGAATGAAATACCTGAAGGCCACAGATCCAAGTGCACAGACAATGCAGAAGGGAAAGGGAGCCGGGGAAAAGGGGGCTTCAATGGGGATGGTGTCTTAGTGGAGATGTGGTTGTTAATAATGTTTTGGAGGTGGGGAAAGTGGCCTTCTGGCATATATGGAGAGGGAGGAGGGCCTGGGTGGGTGGAGGGGTTGCTGGTGAGATAAAAGAGATTGGGACATAGTGACTACGGTGATCTCTGCACATGGTAAGTCCTTAAATGCTTTCACTACTCAGATGTCCTGGGAAATCATATCAAGTCTGAGCCCAGTGTGATGACAGGAGGACACAGTCTGAGAATCAGTGTGGCTGAGTGGAGAAAGCTTAAGTCCGGGAGTCAGAAGGAGCTGGGTTCTAATTCTGACTCCCTCACTTGTGTGCTGTGTGACTCTGGGCAGGTCACTTCACTTCTCTGTGCTTGATTTACCTCATCTGGAAAAAGGGGATTAAGATCATGAGCCCTAAGTGGGGCAGGTACTGTGTCCAACCCAATTACTGTGCATCTACCTCAGTACTTACTGAAGTGCCTGGAATATAGTAAAAGCTTAACAAATACCAAAATTATGATTATTAGTGTGACAGCCTGAATCTCAAACCAGAACCATTCTGATGTCATTTCCTTCAACTCCTGATGAGAAATGGAATATTTGACAGTCAGCCCAGTTTCCTGAGCCCCCTCCCCTTGGGCCCCCTAGAAAGACCCGGATGCTTATTTAGTACCATTTGGAGAGTTGAGGATTTTTTTTTGTATTTCTGGGGCCAAAGAGTCCCTACAAGAACCCCCTCTAGTTGCAGCCAAAGGGAAAAGGAGATGAGAGTGAGAGAGTTTCCTCAAGGCCAGGAAATGAGGATGGCCAGGGGAATCCCAAGGAGGGCAGGGTGTCTGGGAAATCCTGGGAAAATCAGATGACATCTGGGAAAGCCACTCTCCAAACTCTGACTGCCAAGAGCCCTTAACTCCTTTCTCACTACTGGGTTGCTTAGAAGTGAGCCTCAGGCAAAAACCTAAAATCGTGTGTGTGTGTGTGTGTGTGTGTGTGTGTGTGTGTGAGAGCAAGAGAGAGAGAGAGAGAGAGAAAGAGAAAGAGCAAGAGACTGTATGTATGTGTGTGTTTATATGGGGATTTGAGTATTCCAATTTGGGCATCATAAGGAAAACCAGATCACATGGCAGCCCCAAAGGGAGGAGGTGGGTCTGACCCAACATTTAATTAAAAAATGCCTAGTGGCCTATATAAAGAGCCCAGGCCTCAGAGTTGGAGTCGGAGGACCCAGGATCCCAGATCTGCCAATTGTTTGCTGTGTGACCTTAGGCAAGTCACTTAACTTCTCACATGGTGTAGTGGCTAGAGCACAGGCCTGAGAGTCAGAAGGTCATGAGTTCTAATTCCAACTCTCCCACTCATCTGCTGTGTCTGCTTGGGCAAGTCACTTCACTCCTCTGGGCCTCAGTTATCTCAGCTATAAATGGAGATTGAGACTTTGAGCCCCAGTTAGGGTAGGGATTGAGTCCAACCTGATGTGCGGGTATCCACTCCAGTGCTTAGTGCAGTTCCTGGTACAGAGTAAGCACTCAACAAATACCACAGTTATTATTATTATTCTCTGGGCCTCAGTTACCTCAACTGTAAAATGGGGATTAAATACCATTCTCCCTCCTACTTAGACTGTGAACCCCATGCAGGACAGGGATTTTGTCTGATCTAATAACCCGTACTTACCCCAGTGTTTAGAAATGTGTTTGATGCATACTAAGCCCTTTACAAATACCATAAAACAAACTGGTTAACATCTCACAAGGGCTTGTTGGGTAATACTTTGCAGAAGCATCTTGGGAAGAGCATAGACCTGGGAACTAGAGGCAATGTGTTCCCGATTCCATCCTGTGCCTGCTGTGTGACCTTGGGCAAGGCACTTCACTTCTCTGAGCCTCAGTTCCCTCATCTGCAAAATGGGGATTCAGTCCTTGTTCTCCTTCCTACTTAGACTGGGAGTCCCATGTGAAATCTATCCCAGCCTGGGCTTCGGAGTCAGAGGTCATGAGTTCGACTCCCGGCTCTGCCACCTGTCAGCTGTGTGACTGTGGGCAAGTCACTTAACTTCTCTGTGCCTCAGTTCCCTCATCTGTAAAATGGGGATTAACTGTGAGCCTCACGTGGGACAACCTGATTACCCTGTATCTCCCCCAGTGCTTAGAACAGTGCTCGGCACATAGTAAGCGCTTAACAAATACCAACATTATTACAGTGCTTGGCACATAGTAAGTGCTTAACATTTACCATAACTAATATACAGGAAACAAAATGAAAGAGTAAGAGAACTTTGTTCATTCATTCATTCAATAGTATTTATTGAGCACTTAATATGTGGAGAGCACTGTACTAAGCACTTGAAATGTACAAATCGGCAACAGATACAGTCCCTGCCCTTTGACGGGCTTACAGTCTAATCAGGGGAGACAGACAAGAAAAATGGCAATAAATAGAATCAAGGGGAAGAACATCTCATAAAAACAATGGCAAATAGAATCAGGGTGATGTACATCTCATTAAACAAAATAAATAGGGTGATGAAGATATATACAGTTGACCAGACGAATATAGTGCTGAGGGGATGGGACGGGAGAGGGGGAGGAGCAGAGGGAAAGGGGGGAGAAGAGGGTTTAGCTGCGGAGAGGTGAGGGGGGGTAGAGGGAGCAGAGGGAAAAAGGGGGAGCTCAGTCTGGGAAGGCCTCTTGGAGGAGGTGAGCTTTAAGTAGGGATTTGAAGAGGGGAAGAGAATTAGTTTGGCGGAGGTGAGGTGGGAGAGCATTCCAGGACCGCAGGAGGACGTGGCCCAGGGGTCGACAGTGGGATAGGCGAGACCGAGGGATGGTGAGGAGATGGGCGGCAGAAGAGCGGAGCATGTGGGGTGAGCAGTAGAAAGAGAGAAGGGAGGAGAGGTAGGAAGGGGCAAGGTGATGGAGAGCTTCTTCCCACAGCACACATCTGGTATAACACGACCTATAGGTAGATTCAGTGTAGGATGAAATAGTTGTAGGCCTTTGTGTGGCAGTGGTTTCATTCATTCAATAGTATTTATTGGGTGCTTGCTGTGTGCAGAGCACTGTACTAAGCACTTGGAATACACAATTTGGCAACTGATAGAGACAATCCTTGCCCAATGACGGGCTTACAGTCGAATCTGGGAAGACAGACGGACAAAAACAAGACAACATAATCACGATAAATAGAATCAAGGGGATGTACACCTCATTAACAAAATAAATAGGGTAATAAAAATATATACAAATGAGCACAGTGTTAAGGGGAAGGGGGAGGAGCAGAGGGAAAAGGGGCTTAGCTGAAGGGAGGTGAAGGGTGGAAGGGGGAGGGAGCAGAGGGCAGAGGGGGAGCAGAGGGAGCAGAGGGAAAAGGGGAAGCTCAGTCTGGGAAGGCCTCTTGGAGGAGGCGAGCTCTCAGTAGGGCTTTGAAGTGGGGAAGAGAGTTAGTTTGGCCGAGGTGAGGAGGGAGGGCATTCCAGGACAGTGGTAGGACTTGGGCCAGAGGTCGACGGCAGGATAGGCGTGAACGGGGGACAGTGAGGACGTGAGTGGCAGAGGAGTGCAGCATGTGGGCTGGGCAGTAGAAAGAGAGAAGGGAGGTGAAGTAGGAGGGAGCAAGGTGATGGAGAGCCTTGAAGCCTAGACTGAGAAGTTTTTGTTTCATGTGGAGGTTGATGGGTAACGACTGGAGGTTTTTAAGGAGGGGAGTGACACGCCCAGAGCGTTTTTGTAGGAAGATAATCTAGGCAGCGGAATGAAGTGGACTGGAGTGGGGAGAGACAGGAGGAAGGGAGATCAGAGAGAAGGCTGACAGAGTAATCCATCTGGAATATTATTAGATCTTGTACCAGTACGATAGCCAATGGAGAGGAAAGGGCGGATCTTGGCGATATTGTAAAGGTGAGAGCGGTAGGCCTTGGTGACGGATTGGATGTGTGGGGTGAATGAGAGAGCGGAGTCAAGGATGACACCAAGGTTGCGGGCTTGAGATGGGAAGGATGGTCGTACCGTCCACAGTGACAGGGAAGTTAGGAAGAGCACAGGGCTTGGGAGGGAAGATAAGGAGCTCAGTTTTGGACATGTTGAGTTTTAGGTGGCGGGCAGACATCCAGGTGGAGACATCCTGGAGGCAGGAGGAGGTACGAGCCTGAAGGGAGGGGGAGAGGACAGGGGCAGAGATGTAGATTTGGGTGTCATCAGTGTAGAGATGATAGTTGAAGCGTGGGAGTGAATGAGTTCACCAAGGTAGTGAGTGTAGATGGAGAACAGAAGAGGGCCAAGAACTGACCCTTGAGGAACCCCTACAAGCTAGAGGATGGAAGGGGGAGGAGGAGCCTGCGAAAGCAACGGAGAATGAACAGCCAGAAAGGTAAGAGGAGAACTAGGAGAGGATGGAGTCCATGAAGCCAGAGTGAGATAAGTTGCAGAGGAGAAGGGGATGGTCAACAGTGCCAAAGGCAGCTGAGAGGTCGAGGAGGATTAGGATAGAGTAGAAGCCAATGGAACATGTGTGACCTTTGAGACAGGAGTCTTGGTAGAGTGGAGGGGACGGAAGCCAGCCTGGAGGAGATCCAGGCAAGAGTTGGAGTTGAGGAATTCAAGGTAGCCAGTGTAGACGAATCGTTCTAGAGTTTGGAAAGGAAGGGTAGGAGGGAGATAGGGTGATAACTGGAAGGGTAAGTGGGGTCAAGAGAGGGCTGAAACTTGGTGTGGCTGGTATTCTCAGTATTGGCCTAGGTTTTACTGTAATGTATGGAACAATCTTCAGTGTTTTATAGTTTTAAAAATTAAATGCAGAAAAACAGCAATTAGTGGCAAAAGTTGAAAGCATTTTGCTAATTGTGCACATTTGAATCATATAATGATAATGTTGGTATTTGTTAAGCGCTTACTATGCGCCAAGCACTGTTCTAAGCACTGGAGTAGATACAAGGTGATGAGGTTGTCCCACATAGGGCTCACAGTCTTCACCCCCATTTTACAGATGAGGTAACTGAGGCATAGAGAAGTTAAGTGACTTGCCCAAGGTCACACAGCTGACAAGCGCGGGATCTGGGATTAGAACCCATGACCTCTGACTCCCAAATCTGGGATTCTTCCACTGAGCCATGCTGCTTCTCATATCATATCATATGACTTTGTACTGAAAAATGTTAGTCATGGTGTTGCCTTTAAATAATGTATTCATCTACTTCTTAATTCATTAATTCTTACTTCATTAATTCAAATGTTAGTTGAAATGCTACCTTTCTGAATTAATGGTAACCAAAAGCATTGCTTATTCAAGGAAACATCCTCCATAGTTCCGGAAACTTCGTTGTATTAATATATTAGGGGAAATGTCTACCACAAACCAAAAAAAAAAAAAAGGAACCCAAAGAAATTAGAACTTTGGAGAAAGAACCAACAAAATAAAACAGGTTGTGAAGGGAAAGGAATACATTCTTTACCAAATGGAGAGATCACCTGAACAAGAACAGGAAAATCTGTGAAGGATTTGAAAGGGTCGTTGTGGAACTCCTGAGAAGAATGCCCACCCATTGTTTCAAGTGTCCACAGGTACCCATCACATCTTAAAAGGGTTCCAGTGAGGCTTTTCACTTCTAAACCTGGCAAATTAGTAGACTCTAAAATTAAGATAACAATCACTGAAGGCTTAGAAACAACATAGCAGAAGGGTGAAAGACAACATTATTTCTGAAAGGGGAAACACTGCCTCATTAATTTCCTTGATGACTTGATGGGGTCTATCAGTATGTAGTTAGAGGGAAGCTTATGAACATAATATGCTGATTGAGAGCAGAGATAGTGTTTTCTAACTCTATTGTACTCTCCCAAGAAGTTAGTACAGTCTTCTACAGAGTAAGAGCTGAATAAATGCTATTGTCTGATGATAGATTTAGATTTTTAAAAGCCTTTGACAAGGTTCCAAACCAAAACCTTTTTACAGAAAAGACTAGGTAATCATAAGATTGGAGGGAATCGTATGTAATAGATGGAAAACAAGCTAAAATTGCATCTTTATTACTAACATTTGTTGAATCCTTCCTTGGGGCAGATTACAGAATTGAGTGTTTGGAAATAAATGAAGATTTTCACTGAAGGCAGCCCCTGCCTAAATGAAATATAATATCTAAGGGAGAGGCCAAGAAATTTAGTGCTTACTGTGTGCAGAACACTGTGCTAAGTGCTTGGAAGAGTAGAGTAAACAACAATGAAACACAGAAATAATCTATGTGTAGGAAGTTATAATAATAATTATGATATTTGTTAAGCGCTTACTATGTGCTGAGCACTGTTCTAAGCTCTGGGGTAGATACAGTGTAATCAGATTGTCCCACGTGGGGCTCACATTTTCTAATCCCCATTTTTACAGATGAGGTAACTGAGGCCCAGAGAAGTTGGGTGACTTGCCCATGGTCATACAGCAGAAAAGTGGCAGAGCGGATATTAGAACCTACAACCTCTGACTCCCAAGCCTGTGCTCTTTCCATTAAGCCCCACTGCTTCTCTTATACCTGCTTATACCTTGGTGACAATGACTCTTCCCTTAACCCTTCTCCTTAACTCTTTCTGCCCCTAGTCTGCTAAACAGGAAAAAAAAACGCACCACAGTGGAGAATTCACAAAACCGCATCTCCTGCTTCACCAGTTCTCCATTCCAGCAAGGCAGTAAAAGGGGCAGACCTTGAGAAAGGCTAGAGTGAACAGTGTACTTGATAGGAAGATACAAATCCCCAACTTTGCCCCTTGACCCCCCAACCTCACCCCTCTGCTCTCCCGCTACCGCCCAATCTGCACGCTTTGCCCCTCTAATACCAACCTCCTCCCTGTTCCTCGATTTCTTTTATCACTCTGCCGATCTCTAGCCCACATCCTGCCTCTGGCTGGGACGTACTCCCTCTTCATATTCGATAGGTAATTAAACTTCCTCTCTTCAAAGCCTTCTTGAAGGCACATCTCCAAGAGGTGTTCCCTGAAGAAGCCCTCATTTCCTTTTCTCCCACTCCCTTCAGTGCCACTCTGATTTGCTCTCTTTATTCATCCCCCATAACCCCACAGATTATATATATCTGTAATTTATATTAACGTCTGTCTCCCCCTGTAGACTGTGAGCTCATTGTGGGCAGGGAATGTATCTTTTCTATTTTTATATTGTATGCTCCCAAGCACTTAGTATAGTGCTCTGTACACAGTAAGTGCTCAATAGATAAAATTAATGGATTGATCCTTCCCTTAGTATTCCCAACAAACAGAGATCAAAGTCCAGATAATCCACACCCACTTTTCAGGATGGAAAAGTGATCATCAGGGATAAATACCTGGATCCGATGTGGATGAACCTCTTTGTAGGAGGTCCAGGAGAGGGAGTGAGCATTGAAATCTCCAAGCCCCAAATTGGCATTAAGTTCTTTCAACTAGTGAAATGCTACATGGACGGGGATAGGTTGTAGAGAGGTCTTCTAAGGTTGAGTGGATGGAAAAGCAGATGTGTATTGTTACCGAGTGAAAGGAAAAATCACAGTCTCATGACTATGGACTCCTAACGACTCTTCTTTCATATCCCTGTTCTCATATGTAGTATCAACTAAATAGATCAATGAAATGTTAGATATCATCAGAAAGGAAAACAGTGTAGCTTATTGGATATGACATGAGTCTGGGAGCCAGAGGATCTGGGTTCTAATCCCAACTCTGCCACTTTGCTCAGTGACCTTGGGCAAGTCATTTAACTTCTCTGTGCTTCAGTTACTTAATCTGATTTCTATTTATTGTTATTGTTCTTGTCTGCCCATCTCCCCCAGTTAGACTGTAAGCCCACCAAAGGGCAGGGACTGTCTCTATCTGTTACCCATTTGTACATTCCAAGCGCTTAGTACAGTGCTTTGCACATAGTAAGCGCTCAATAAATACTATTGAATGAATGAATGAATGAATGAATAAGCTGTATAAAAGGATTAAGACTGTGAACACTATGAGAGACAGGGACTGTGTTCAACCTGATTATCTTGTATCTACCCCAGCCCTTACTAGAGTGCCAGACATATACTGGGTGCTTAACAAATACCATAAAAAAGGGGAATGGTAAAGACGAGGAGAGGAAGAGTTTCGACACTATAAAATCTGGATTACTTCATGGTTATGATTTTTGCATCTTACTGATGATGATGGTAGTATTTAGTTAGCACTCACTATGTACCAAATGCTGTGTTAAGCTAGATTCAAGATAATTAGACTAGTCATTCCCGCTCCACCTAGGGATCACAGTATAAGTGGGAGAAAAAATATTTTGTCCCCATTTTACAGTTGAAAACTGAGGCAAAGAAGATGAAAATAGATGGAGAATTAATGCACCATGGGCTAACATAAAGGAAAGTTAGGAAGGTTAGATGGAACATCCAGAATCATTGGAATAGGTGAATAGCAGGGCTACTATCCCCATCACATTCTTCTAGACTGTAAGCTCATTGTGGGCAGGGAATATGTCTGTTTATTGCTATATTGTACCCTCCCAAGTGCCTAATACAGTGCTCTGCATGTGGTAAATGCTCAATTAATATGACTGAATGAATGAATTCTCCAAAACCTTCCTGACTGCCTTTGCTGAGGCCCAAGCTCTGGATGGGAAGGAGCCCTGGTGCACTCCAGGACTAGCCTTCCTTCCCCTCTTGTGATCCTATTTCAGCCTCCGAGAACCATTGTTCTCCAAGAACCACTTGCCTGCTGTGCAACCTTGTACAAGTCACTTCAGGTCTCTGAGCTTCATCCATCTGTAAAATGGGGATTAAGAATGTGAGCTCTAAGTGGGACAGGGACTGTGTCTAAGCCGATTATCTTGCATCTACCCCAGAGCTTAGAAAAAAGTGTGGCCTTTACTTCAGCTTTGCCTACGTGAAACGTAGCCTTTCTCACAGTTGCATACTGCCAGTTTGGAGTCAAGAAAGCAGCTTGGACTAGTGGATAGAACCAGGTCCTGGAAATCAGAAGGACCTGGGTTCTAATGCCAGCTCTGCTACTTGTCTGCTTACCTGGGGTAAGTCACTTCACTTCTCTGTGCCTCAGTTCCCTCATCTGTAAAATGGGGATTAAGATTCTAAACTCTATGTGGGTCAGGATATCCAACCTGATTATCTTGTATCTACCCCAGTGCTTTAGTACAGTGCCTGGCAAATAGTGAACATTTAACAAATACTACAATAACTAAGTGTTTAGAACAGTGCTTGGCCCATAGTAAGCGCTTAATAAGTACCATAATTATTATTAATTTGGAGGAAAATATTTTTCAAAAACCCCGAGGGCCTTAATTGCATTCCAGCCCCTCTCCAGAGGCCAAAGACCTCACCTTGAGGACCAGACTGGGGGAGTGAGACTAGCCAGACCTGGGCCCGTTTTACCATCTCCGTACTTTGCTGACAAAATACAGTGTTTTTTTATATTGAACCTCAGAGCAAGCCCCTCCACCCCACCCCTTCACCCATGCCAAATAGCGATCTGAGCCATCCCCGCTTTGCAGCTCACAGCTGCCCTGGTCTGAGGACCGGGCGATGGGGAGAAAGGAGGCTTTTATGGTTCTCGGCGAAGCTAGAGCCCCTTCACAATGTCTCCCAGTGTCTGGACGGGCCCTACGTGCTGGGAGTCCATCCGGCAAGAAAGAGAGGCTTGTGCTCTGTGGCCTTCTCGGGCCAATTCGGCTCGTCGGGGCGCGGACCAGCACGTTCCGTCACTGCTGTGCGCGTTCAGAATGGGTGACATTTGAAACGGGAAGAAAACTGGAACGGTCTGGGGCCATTGTCAGCATATTTACTTTTTGTTTGGGCCGGTGGCCTTGGCAACGGACATCCCTGTTTTTGGCCGAGGGGAGTGAAGCAGCAGGGCTGGAGGAAGTCATTCCCTGGAACTCCTGGAACGCCGCCTTGTGGCCTCTGGGGGAGCACAAATGCTGAACCCGCTTCCCAGGCCCATCTGGTCAGAAGGGGCAGAGAACCCCTTGCTCTGGGGAGTGCTTTTGAAGACTAGGCTGTGTGGTTCAGTCCCGGCAGGCTGATGGATTTCCCAGGGCACTGGGAACCTATCTCCTGGCTGCCAGAGAGAGCAAGGAGACACTTGGAAGGATATGGGTTCTAATCCCAGATCCGCCACTCGTCTGCTGTGTGACCTTGGGTGAGTCACTTCCCTTCCCTGCCTTTCTGTAAAATGAACCCCATGTGAGACGTGAATTGGGTCCAAATACCTACCCCAGCACTTAGTAGCGTGCCTGGCACGTAGTATTTCATTCATTCATTCACTTGTATTTATTGAGTACTTACTGTGTGCAAAACACTGTTCTAAGCTCTTAGGAGAGTACAGTGCAACAACAGACAGAACACATTCCCTGACCACAACCAACTCACAGTCACTATAAAAAAAAAACCCAAAAACCTCAAAATGTTACCAGGAGGTTTTAACTCCAGGGGCCTCCTCTTTTTCGCAGATTTAGATCACACACCTGTCCCCTGGGGCTGGTAGCAAACTGCAACATTGAGGCTTTGGAGGGAGGATGGAAATCATGAGAAAGTGAGATGGCTCTGCGTCTCGACTCATATTTCAGATCAATTTATTTCTGCTCTGACCTCCTTCACCAACCCCACCCATTGGCAGGACTTCTCTTTCTCTGATCTGTTGCTGACAGTGGTAGATCTCCTATCCTGGGAATTTCCTGTTGTCAAGGAGAATGGGAAACACACATTAAAAGATTTCCAGAAAGGAGGAAGCCCACCCTCCCAACCCCAGAGTAGAGGTGCCAGCAGGGAGACAGACCCTTCACAGCAGCCCTCTAATCTCCCAATCCAAAGATTATGGGATCCACAGGAGAGCAGCATAGAAGCAGCATGGCTTAGTGGATAGAGCACAGACATGGGAGTCAGAAAGCACTAGGTTGTAGTCCCTGCTCCGCCACGTGTCTGCTGTGTGACCTTGGACAAGTCACTGCACTTCTCTGTTCCTTGATTCCCTCATCTGTAAAATGGGAAGTAAGAATGTGAGCCCTTTGTGGGAAAGGGACCGGGTCTAATCCGATTATCTTTTGTTTAGAAAGTGTTTGGTGCAGAGTAAGAGCTTAAATACCATTATTATTAGCAGGAGTCAGACAGACATTTAGCCCTGAGATTCTTCTCCACCAAATTCTCTATGATCTAAGGAGTAAGTGGAAAATGAATACTTGAACTCCACAGAGAAGTAGTGTGGCCCAACGAAAAAGCACAGGCCTGGGAGTCTGAAGACCTGTTTTCTAATCATGGCTCCTCCCCTGGCCTGCTGTGTGTTCATACGGCAAATCCATTGATCAATCAATCACTGGTATTTATTGACCACTTACTGTGTAAAGAGCATTGTATTAAGCACTTGGAAGAGTACAGTACAATACTGTTGGTTGAAATGTTCCCTGCCCACAAGGAGCTCACAGAGGGAGAGACAGATGCTTAAAAAATAAATTATGGCTATCTACTTAAGTGCCGAGGATGGGGTGAATATCTACTTGCACTCTTCACTCCTCCAAAGTTTCCCTTACCTGACCTTGTTCCCAACTTTCCCATCTCACACTCATTGTTCACATTCCTCTAGGCTGTATGCTTGGTGTGGGCAGAAATGTTATACTGTATAATAATAATGATGATGGCAATGTGTTAAGCAATTACTATGTGCCAAGCACTGTTCTAAGCACTCGGGTAGATAAAAGCTAATCAGGTGGGACACAGTCCCTGTCTCACTTGGGGCTCACAGACTTAATCACTATATTACAGATGAAGGAACGGAGGCCCAGTGAAGTGACTTGCCTAAGGTCACAGAGCAGGCAAGTGGCAGAGCCAGGATTGGGACCTAGGTTCTTCTGACTCATGAGCAAGCACTTAGTACAGTGCTCTGTGCTTTTCCTCTGTATAGAGTTTCTCCTGGCTTCAAATCTGCACAGACTCCCACCCTTTCAGCTTTAAAGCTCTCCTGAAAGCCCAGCTCTTCCAATCTGTCTTCCCTGATTAATTCCCAGTGCCTCAAGCCACGTACAACTATAACCTACCACTAGCAGTTAGGTATCTAAAACACCTTCAACAGGTATGTTTATGTGTCTACTCGTCTGTTCATTCAGTCCTTCATTTTGATTGCCCTATAAATGCTTTGGTGTCTTTGTCCTCCATAAATATGACTGATTGGTTGATTGATTAGAGTGTAAGCTCCTCATGGGCAGAGAATATGTCACTTGGCTGTTCTGAATTTTCCAAGTATTTAATACAGTGCATTGCACCCAGCAGGCACTCAATAAATACTACTACCATGCCTACTCAGTCTCCCCAGTTCATTTCTCCTGAAAACTCACCTGTCTAATTTCCACGTTAACAAGTCATGTCATCTTTACAGTCTCCGTTAACACTATCAATCCACGCTCTCCATTAAAGTGTTTATTCATCTTCCATATTCTGGTCATTATCAGTCACGTCTGTGTGTCTCCTTCACTTTTTTTATTTTGCATGCTTCCAGGTAACTAGTATAGGTGACGTCATGAAGAAGCAGCATGGCGTAGTGGATAGCACACAGGCCTGCAAGTCAGAAGGACCTGGGTTCTAATTCCATCTCCGCCTCTTATCTGTCATGTGACCTTGGACAAGTCACTTCAGTTCTCTGTGACTCGGAGTTCTCATTAGGAAATTGGAGATTAAGGCTGCGAGCCCTACTTGGGATAGGGACTGTGTCCAACCTGATTAATTTGTATCTATCCTAGCACTTAGTATAGTACTTGGTACATAGTAAATAACAAATACTACCAAAAAAACAGATGTTTCAAGAAACTGTGGTTAGAACTGGAGAGCTCAGTGCTTATACAGGGGGCATGTCATCAGATATCCTTGCAATGTCCCCTGGTTTCTGTTAGCTCTCAAGCACTCTGTCGAGGAAATCTGTGTGCCGTTCGAGACAAAAAGACTGTACACCATGGACAGAACTTCCCTATTTCAAGGTCTCTGGAATGCAGCAGGATTTTGGCTTTAGCCAGAATTGCAAATTATTTTCAAGGGAGTTTGGAGGGGTGAGGGTATTTTGAGATCAGGGAAATCAAAGCCCATTTGCCAAATGTTTTTTTTTTCCCCTTAATTTCAAAACACATGCGGGTTTCCAGGGAAATCAACCCCACATGTGTCTAATATGTTTACATTTGAGCACTTCGCATGCCTCTAGGCCCAAGGTTACATTCTCCAGTGGTCCTGAAAGAACGACATCTGACAGTGTATTGAAAACCCTTGGGATTTGACAAATGTTTAGAAACTTGAGAAACTAGCCTCTTCTTCCCTAGTCCCGGTCTTCACAGGCGTCATGCTGTCCCCAAGAAATCATCAACGCCCACTCCATCCCTGCTCTGCACAATCTGCCTACACACACCAAGTCTTAGAAGAGCATCAACACCAACATCCACCTCTTTGATAGTTCACAGTCTGGTTCTCTTCTGCACTAGAAGAAGAGTGGCCAAATTGGTAGAGCATAGGTTTGGAAGCCAGAGGATCTGAGTTCTAATTCCATCTCTGCAATTTTCTAGTGGGTGACTTTGGGAAAGTCACTTAATGTCTCTGGGCCTTAGTTCACTCATCTGTGAAATGGGGATTCAATACCTGTTCTCCCTCCTATTTAAATTGTGAGCCTTGTGTGGAACACAATTATTTTGTATCGACTTCAACACTTAGTGCAGTGATTTGGACATAGCACTTAACAAATACTATTATGATTATTATTGTTTTAATTTTTATGTGCTCAGTACAGTGCTCTGCACACAGTAAGTGCTCAATAAACACAATTGATTGTTTCATAGATATTAGGCTCTTCTCCAGTTGGTCTTAGAACTGTTACAAACTTTCTGATCTTCTTCACAATAGAAGAAAACTGTGCTTGAAGGATTCACCTATAGGATCATGAATAGCGGAAAAAGCCACAGTCCTAATGATAATAATAACAGTGGTATTTCTTAAATACTTACTGTATGCCAAGCACTGAGCTAAGCACTGAGGTAGGTACAAGGTATTCAGGTCAGACACAGCCCCTATCCCAAACAAGGTTCACATTCTAAGTATGAGGGATAACAATTATTGGATCCCTAATTTACAGATGAGGTAACTGAGGCCTGGAGAGGTGAAGTGACTTACCCAAGGTCACACAGCAGACATGTGGCAGGGCTGGGATTAAAACCCAGGTCCTCCAACACATAGCCCAAGCCCTAACCATCAGGCCACACTGCTTTTCTGGATGACACTGCTCCCATGGAGTCTGTTGCTTCCTGTGCTAGGTTGTTTATAATTTTGGCTTGGGTGTTTTTATCTCGGTTTCCCCTGAAGGTTCCCTTTTGTGGATAGCAGCACCCCACGTTAGTGTCTGCTGCAGTTGTTCCCCAGATTTTAGCTGAGATGAGATACTGTCGAAGGCTGAGTTTAAGCTGCATCTTGACTAATTTTCCTTTAAAACTTTTGTTTTTGGCCACTCTATTTCAGCTTATGATTCAGAGTAGTATTGCATAGTGGATAGAGCCTGGACCCAGGAGTCAGAAGCACCTGGGTTCTAGTCCTGACTCTGCCACTTAGGAGAAGCAGCGTGGCTCAGTGGAAAGAGCCCAGGCTTTGGAGTCAGAGGTCATGAGTTCGAATCCCAGCTCTGCCACTTGTCAGCTGTGTGACTGTGGGCAAGTCACTTAACTTCTCTGTGCCTCAGTTACCTCATCTGTAAAATGGGGATTAAGACTGTGAGCCTCACATGGGACATCCTGATTCCCTTGTGTCTACCCCAGCGCTTAGAACAGTGCTCAGCACATAGTAAGCTCTTAACAAATACCAACATTATTACATTATTACTTATCTGAGAATCAGCGTGGTGTAGTGGATAGAGCACAGGCCTGGGAGTCAGAAGTACCTGGGATCTAATCCTGGCTCTTCCACATGTCTGCTCTGTGACCTTGGGCAAGTCACTTAATGTCTCTGTGCCTCAGCTACCTCATCTGTAAAATGGGGATTTAAGATTGTGAGCCCCATGTAGGACAGGGACTATATTCAAGCTGATTTTTTTGTATCCACCCCAGTGCTTAGTACAGTGCTTGGCATATAGTAAGTGCTTAACAAATACCCCAATTAATATTACTGTGTGACTTTGGGTAAGTCACTTCTCTGAGCCTCCATTCCTTCATCTGTAAAATGGGGATTAAGACTATGAGCCCCATGTAGGACAGGGACTGTGTCCAACTTGATTAGCTTATATCTACCCTAGTGCTTAGTATAGCGCCTGGAACGTAGTAAGCACTTAACAAATATATTTTTAAAAAATTTAGTCTCTGTTCGGGATCTAAAGACCAGTCCAGGGGTCATTGGGGTGACAGGATGAAACTTCAGACATTGGGTGATGCCTGTTTGGGCTGTTCCTTCAATGATGAAAGTTTCCAACTGGAAACCCTCTAGGGCATCTCTCATGATGAATCAATCAACCAATCTTATTTACTAAGGGCTTACTGTGTGCAGAACACGGTACTAAGTACTTGGGAAAGTACAATAAAACAGACTTGTTAGACATGTTTCCTGCTCACAGTAAGCTTTTAGGGACATTCTATAGTCAAACAGTTAATCAATGGTAGTTACTGAGCACTTACTGATTCATTCAGTTGTATTTATTGAGCATTTACTGTGTACAGAGCACTGTACTAAGCACTTGGTAGAGTGCAATATAAGAATAAACAGATACATTCCCTGCCCTCAACGAGCTTAGAGTCTAGAGGGAGCGACAGACATTAATATACCTAAATAAATTACTGATATGGACATAAGTGCTGTGGGGCTGGGAACAGGGATGAATAAAGGGAGCAACTCAGGGTGACACAGAGGGGCCTGGAAGAAGAGGAAAGTGAGGGCTTAACCAGGGAAGACATCTTGGAGGAGATGTGCCTTGAATAAGGCTTTTAAGCAGGGGAGAGCCAGTGTCTGTCAGATATAAGGAGGTGGGTGTTCCAGGCCTGAGAGGCCATAAGCAAGGGGTCAGTGGCGAGGTAGATGAGATCAAGGTACAGTGAGAAGGTTAGCATTAGAGTAGCCAAGTGTGCAGGCTGGGTTATAGTAGGGGAGTAGCGAGGTGAGGTAGGAGGGGGTGAGGTGATTGCGAACTTTAAAGCCAGTGGTGAGGAGTTTTTGTTTGAGGAGTTTCAAGCAACAACTGGAGTTTCTTGAGGAGAGGGGAAATATGTCCTGAACATTGTTGGAGAATAATGATCTGGGCAGCAGAGTGAAGTGTGGACTGGAATCGGGAAGAGACAGGAGTCTGGGAAGTCTGCAAGGAGGTTGATAGAATAATTAAGGCAGGATAAGATAAATGCTTAGTTTAATGTGGTAGCAATTTGGATGGAGAGGAAAGTGCAGATTTTAGAGATGTTGTGAAGGTGAAACCGATAGGGCTTATTGATGGATTTGAGTATGTGATTTGAATGAGAGAGAGGAGTCAAGGATAACACCAAGGTTTTGGGCTTGGGAGACAGAAAGAATGGTGGTG
This sequence comes from Ornithorhynchus anatinus, assembly GCF_004115215.2. Taxonomy (NCBI): domain Eukaryota; kingdom Metazoa; phylum Chordata; class Mammalia; order Monotremata; family Ornithorhynchidae; genus Ornithorhynchus; species Ornithorhynchus anatinus. Next base: position 19,831,239 of record NC_041731.1, on the reverse strand, counting down.
GGATGGGTAAGTATTTGCTCTTCCCTTTCCCCTCCCCTCAGCACTGTGCTCATTTGTGTATACTATTTATTACCCTATTTATTTATCCCAAAAGAAGATATTGCTTCCAGCTTTAGACTTGTTTCTCTGGCAAATACCATATTAATTTGCATAACTGCCCCACTTTCACCATCAGTGGTATTTATTGAGGGCTTAAGTGTGCTTGGCACATCATATGCACTTGACAAATACCAAAATTATTATTATAATATAATATATAAAAAGTGTATTATTAAGTGGTGTTGTTTCCGATTCATACTAATTCTATGGATATATTTTTTCCAGAACATCCTGTCTTCTGTCATGATCTGAAACCTTTCTAACAGTATTTCCGTTATCACTGTTATGGTCCCTGGTCTGAGGTTAGGAGTGGACAGTAGAAAAGAGGTAGTAGTCACAGTCCGTGCCCACAGTGAGTTCCATTCCTGTGCTCAGGTTCAGTTGGCACTAGAGTGCGTAGAGTTCTTGGTGGCTTCCTGGGGAAGGTCTCTTTGTTTAGTCCTGCCCCGAATGTTGTGGTGTATTAGGATCCTTGAAAGGAGCTAATGCTAACCTTCTCACTGGACCTCAATCTTGTCTATCTAGCTGCCGACCTCTTGCCCACATCCTACTTCTGGCCTGGGACACCCTCCCTCCTCATATCAAACTGGTAATGGCTCTCCCCCACTTCAAAGCCTTATTCAAGGCACATCTCCTCCAGGAAGCCTTTCCTGACTAAGCCTCCCTCTCATCTCCCACTCCCTCCTGTGCTGCTCTCACTTGCTCCTTCATTCATCCTCCCTCCCATCCCCACAGGACATATGTATGTATCTGTACATATCTGTTATTAGAACAGCAGCTCTTAGAGCAGTGCTCAGCGCTTAGAACTTCACAAATACCATCATTATTTATTTATATATTTATATTAATGTCTGTCCCCCCCTCTAGAGTTTGAGCTTTTTGTGGGCAGGAATGTGTTTGTTGTTATATTTTACTGTCCCAAGCGCTTAGTCCAGTGCTTTGCACACAGTAAATGCTCAGTAAATGTGACTGAATGAATGAACTTGTGTTCTAATCCTGACTCTGCCACTTGTCTGTTGTATGACCTAATCCAAATAATAATAATAATAATGGTGATGGTATTTGTTAAGTGCTTACTATGTGCCAAACACTTCACTACTCTGTCCCTCAATTCTCTCATCTGTAAAATGGGGATTAAGATTGGGAGCCCCATGTGGGACAGGGATTGTGTCCAACCTCATGAAGTTGTATGTACCGCAGAGCGTAGCTTAATGGAAAGAGCCCAGCCCTGGGATTTAGAAGAGGTGGGTTCTAATCCTGGCCCCGGCACTTATCAGCTGTGTGCCTTTGGGTAAGTCACTTAACTTCTCTGTGCCTCAGTTACCTCATCTGTAAAATGGGGATTAAGTCTGTGAGTCCCATGTGGGATAACCTGATTACCTTGTATCTACCCAGCACTTGGAACAGTGCTTGGAACATACTCAGTGCTTAACAAATACCATCATCATCATTATTATTTAATAAGTGCTTAACAAAACAATCAAGAAATTCCACATCCCCAGTATGAGCCTTATTCTTGCTGCACTGTTGAATTCTTACCCTTCTCCTCCTCCCCCTGGGTGGGCTACTATCACTGCTTACAATTATGGGATGCAAAGGATAATAGTATTTCCTCCTCCAAAACTGGGGGGGGGGGGGGGCGGTCAATTATATGAAGGCGGCAATTATGCCAGTAAATATGGTCATTTTTGTCTGTCTTCCCAGTCAGTTGAAAGCTCCTTAAAGGCATGTTGGTTGTATAGTGGTGAACACAGAGAAACAACAAGGTCTAGTGGATAGAGCCCGGGCATGGGAGTCAGAGGACCTGCGTTCTAATCCCAGCTCTGCCACTTGTCTGCTGGATGACCTTGGGCCAAGTCACTCCACTTCTCTGTGCCTCAGTTACCTCATGTAAAATGTGGATTAGGACTGGGAGTCCCTCGTGGGACTGGGACTGTGTCCAATCTGATAAATTGTATCTATCCCAGGGCACTTAGTACAGTGCCTAGCATATATTAAGCGTTCAACAAATACTATTAAAAAATTCATAGCTGCTTTCCGAGCTGTTGACTCAGATTTGATGCCCTGTCAATGCGCAATCATCTTGTGGAGCAGTTTGGCTTAGTGGAGAGAGCATGGATCTGGGTTCTAATTCTTACTCTGCCACTTACCTGCTTTGTGACCTTGGGTGATTCACTTAACTTCTCGGGGCCTCAGTTCCCTCATCTGAAAAATGTGGTTTCAATACCTGTTCTCCTTCCTACTTAATCTGTGAGTCCCATGTGAAACCTAATGATCTCATACCTGCCCCAGCATTTACTACAGTGGCTGGCACATAGTAAGTGCTTAATAGATATCATATCATTATCAGTTTTAGGAAATGTGGCTTTGGCTCTGTCATAGTAGAGTACACTACACTCATTCATTCATTCAATTGTATTTACTGAGTGCTTACTGTGTGCAGAGTACTGTACTAAGTGCTTACTCCATGGGCGCTCCATAAATACCAATATTAATATCACTACAACTATGACAATAAGCTTTGAAGACATGGCCTCTGCCCTCAAAGGCTTTCCATCTAAAAGACGGGTGCTTAGCTCACTCTTTTCTGTTGCTAAGCATTTACTATGTGCCAGGCACTTTACTAATAGCTGGGGTAGAGAGAAGCTACTTACTTGTCTCACATGGGGTTTCCAGTCTTAATCCCCATTTTGCACATGAGGTAACTGAGGCACAGAGAAGTGAATTGACTCTCCCAAGGTCACCCAGCGGGCAAGTGGCAGAGCCAGATTTAGAACTCAGGTCCTTCTGACTCCCAGGCTCGGTCACTATCCACTAGGCTATGCTCCTCGCTTTTCCACAGATCTCCATAGATTACCCCTCTAGACTGTAAACTCAGAGTTGCCTACCAACTCTGTTATAGTTGACTCTCTCAAGTGCTTAGTACAGTTCTCTGCACAGAGAAAACATCCAATAAATACCACTGATTGACTATAGACTGTCCTTCTAGACTGTAAGCTCACTGTGGGCAGAAAATGTGTCTACCAACTCTGTTGCATTGTTCTCTTCCAAGTGCTTTTAGTACAGTGTTCTGCCCACACTAAGTAGTCAGTTAACACCATGGATTGACTGACTAACCATAGATTGCCTCTCTAGACCCTAAGCAGGGAATGTGTTTACCACCTCTGTGTATTTTGTTCTCCCCAGAGTTTAGCATAATAATCTGCACACAGCAAGCACTCAATAAATGTGACTGATTGATTTGCCCTCCAGGGAAAATGAGGAAATTGTGATAAAAGAGATCTTCTTACGATCCCCATGCCCCCAGACAGATCTCTCTTGGGTCAAACTAACCCAGAAAATGAATGAACTTGGACAGGAAATCTCAGAACTCCAAGATTCCTAGCCCACCCACCATTTCATTCCCTAAGGAACTCCAGTCTACTTAGGAAGAGAACAGAGGAAAGTGGGTGAGAAATGGGGAGTAATAGAAGAGAGATGAAGTAGCCAGTTAGGGAAATCAAAGCTGAGAAAGAGGGTAGGAGACAAGTCAATCAAGCCCCATTTTAAATGATGGCATTAATGATCACTCCAATCTAGTTTCACCCTCGAGGGAAAGAAGGAGGAGAGGAGGGGAGGAGGGAAGGGTGAGAGGGGGAGAAGGAAGGCTCTCTCTTTGGGAGCACATGGAATTTATTAAACTCAGCAAGAAGCTAGGATAAAGTGAAGAGCTACATTTGGTGGGACAAAGGCAATGATTTCAAACATGTGTGTTAAACATGGATTTCCCGCCTGTAGAATTCAGTCAAAAGAATCACAAAGCAGAGAGGAAATTGGGGTGGGAAAATCTGGAACTGGGAGGAGGAGGAAGAGGAAGAAAGAACATCTTCTGGAATGCATTGATGGATTCCTGTTTGTGCTCAGTGGTGAGGGTTGGGTGGAAGACGGCAGGGAAGAGAGATGTAGTAGAACGTGAAGCATATGGGGAACATAGAGACATGCTGAATTGCTTATTAAAATGCCAAATAAGCATCAGAAGGAAGTCTCTAGAGCCTCACTTGAACTAGGACTCTCAACACCCAAGTGTTAAAAGTGGGGAAAAAAAGGAAAGTCATCATTCTTTGCCAGATTTTCATAGCAGCTTCTTGAGCAAATTTTTTTAAATGTATTTGTTAAGCACTTACTATGTTACAGGTGCTATACAAAGCACTGGGATAGATACAAGCTAATCAGGTTGGACACAGTCCATGTCCCACAGAGGGCTTGCAGCCTTAATCCCCTTTTGACAGATGAGGTGACCGAGGCAGAGAGAAGTGAAGTGACTCACCCAAGGTCACACAGAGGACAAGTGGCAGAGCCAGGATTAGAACCAAAGCCAATGTTCTACCCATTAGGCTACCCTGCTTCTCAGTTGATATCTCCATTACCCACAGGCTAATTTGTGGCTTCCTATAGTGTGGCTCATAGTATCAGTTCACTCAAGTACAGAACAACATGTTTTGGGTGAAAATTTCAAGTACTCTGTCATCTTGCCTCCTTCTACCTCACCTTGCTGCTCTCCTAATGCAACCCAGTACACACTATGCTCCTCTAATGGCAACCTCCATACCTCAATCTTGCTTTTCTTGCCACCAGCCTCTAGTCCATGTCCTGATTCTGGCATGGTACACCCTCCCTCTACCTTTTCTCTTCCTAACAAACAGACAATGACTCTCCCCTACCTTCAAAGCATTATAGAAGGCACTACTCCTCCAAGAGGCCTTCCCTGACTAAGTCCTCATTATTTCTTTTCCCACTCCCTTCTGCACCGCCCTTGCACTTGGATTTGCTCCTTTTATCTTATCCTTCCTCAGCCCCACAACCCTTATGTACATATCCATAATTAATTTATTTAAATTAATGTCTGTTTCCTCCTCTTGACTGTAAGTTCATTATGGGCAGAGAACGTGTCTGCAAATTCTGTGGTATCGTACTCTCCCTAGTGCTTAGCACAGTGCTCTGCACACAGAAAGTGCCTGATAAATATGATTGATTCAGAGGAGAGAATTCAAACTAAGGAGGGAAGAAGGTCTGATTTCCCTTTGGTGTAAGCTCTGATTAGACTCTGGGCTGCCTTTCCAGGGGATATTAGGGGTTGCCTTCTTTGACTACTTTAAAAACATCAGCACACAATGGATACCATCAGCTGATTCATTGAACATATTGGACAGTTTTGCAGGAAGGACAGTTTTAGAGTCAATCCTACTGGGAGACAGCAGAACCAACCTTTCAAGACAATGTCAGAGGACAACAGAAATTTAAGCTCGATTCCTATTTAGTTCAATTTATCCTCAAAGTAACCAACCCTCCCAATATCCCTTGAGGGAACATGGTTATTCTTCCTTTCAGGAAACAGCATTGGACTGGAGAAGAATATTGATTTCTTCCAGACCAAATGAGGAGCGGAAAGTTGGGCTGAAAATCAAATTCAAGGCCTTCGGTGTTTGTGATCCAGTTCAATTATATGTTAGACCTCACATTTCTCTACAGAAATGTACAGAATTCTAGACTAAGAAGAGTTATACATGCTAGGAGAATTATTTTGGACATTTTTCTTTCCGCTTAAAAATAAATCACTGTGACTTCACATAACTTTAGTTTGGGCCAGAATGCTTTGGATTCCCATTAGTGGCCAGTTGTCCACCTTTACACAAGACAGAGGCCTTCCCTGACTAGATTCTCATTTCCTCTTTATGGTGTTTGTTAAGCACTTACTATGTGTCAAACGCTGTTCTAAGGGCTGGGATAGATACAAGTTAATTAGGTTGGACACAGTCCCTGCTCTGCATGGGGCTCATAGTCCTCTTCCCCCACTCCCTCCTGCTTCACCCTTGTATTTGGATTTTCAGCCTTTATTCACCCCTGCCTCTATCCCATGGCACTTGTGTACGTATCCATTATGTATTGATTTCCAATAATAATATCATTAACAATAATAACAATTGTGGTATTTGTTAAACACTTACTATGTGCCAGGCACTAAACTAAGTGCTGGGGAGGATACAAGCAAATTAGGTTGGACACAGTCCCTATCCCACATGGAGCCTCACAGTCTTAATCCCTAACAGTTGAGGGAACTGTGGCCCAGAGAAGTGAAGTGATATGCCCAAGATCACACAGCAGACAAAAGACAGAGTGGAGATTAGAACCCATCTCCTTCTGACAATCAGGCCCATGCTCTAGCCGCTAGGTCATGGAGCTTCTCCAAGGCCTAGATTTCTATTAATGTCAGCCTCCCCTTCTAGACTGAAAGCTCCTTGTGGACAGGGAATGCACCTACCAACTCAGTTATGCTCTTCCAACCGCTTCATATAGTGCTCTGTACCCAGCAAGTGCTCAAAATTATCATTGATAGATTTGATTAAGGCAGTCCATTTTTCAGAGGTTCCTTCCCTTGTCAACTGTGGATACAGTCCGGGAGACCCTTTATGTCTGCTTATTTTATCTCCACTTAAAGGTAGAGGGATCGTGCCTAAACTCTGTAGTCTTCTCCCAAACATTTAATAGAGTCCTACACCCTAAGTAGATACTCTGTAAGTATTACTGGTGGATTGATTCAATTCCCAGCCTTCTCCTGCCACTGCCATTCTGGAAATGATGCCCTTGTTCAGAGGATCCTGGAGGGGATCCAATGGCTCTGGAGCACATTGGCTACTCTCTCCAGACAGACATTTTAGGTTCTGGTCAACCTGGCATATTTTCCACAGACTGGCTCGGAACGTGCCTGCTAATTCCCTTGTACTCTCCCGCTCTCCCGAGCACTTAGCACACTGATTTGCAGATAGTAAACACTCAATAAATACCTTTGATTGAATGACTGATTATAGACTGTCCCTTCAAACATTAAGTGCATTATGGGAAGAGAATGAGTAGACTCATCCTACCAGCTCTGTTTGATTCTACCTTCCTGAGGACTTAGTACAATGCTCTGCAAAGAAGCAGTGTGGTCTAGTGGATAGAGAAAGGGTCTGGGAGTCAGAAGGACCTGGGTTCTAATCTTGGCTCTGCCATTTGTCTGCTGTGGACCTTGGGCAAGTCACATCACTTCTATGGGCCTCAGTTACGTCATCTGTAAAATGGGGATTAAGATTGTGAGCCCCATGAAGGACAGAAACTCTGTCCAACCTGATTAGGTTATATCTATCCCAGTGCTTAGTACAGTGTCGGGCATATAGTAAATACTTAAGCTCTTTGTGGGCAGGGAATGTGTCTACCAATTCCGTTATCATGTTGTCTCCGATGCGTTCATTACAGTGCTCTGCACAGAGTAAGCACTCAATAAATACCACTGATTGATTAATTAAAAAAAGAGACATGATTCTCGATCACAAGAAGGTAACATTTTACTTCCCCATCTTTTCATTTTGCTCCAAGACAAAAAACACACCAGAAAATTTCAGCCAACTTGAATTCTTTTATTTTCCCTCTACTTGAGTTTCCAGTTGCAGACAAAAGTCTGACTTCTGAATGAACCAGAGAAAGCAGACTGAACTCTGTACATTTTGGGGAAAAGCTGTTTGCTATCAGCTTCTGCTGCTTTCAATCTACACACCAGTTAAAAATGAGACCAATTATACAGACTAGTCCTTCCCTTTCAAAGACGGAGCACAAGAGAACCCCTTGTCAAAAATTATTAATGTCTCAGGAAAGCTTGCTAAAGTCAAAGCCATCCAAAAGAATAAACCCAGCTATAATAGGAAAGTTGGCAGTGTGAGAGAAGAGAGAGAGAGAAGAGAGAGAGTGTGTGTGTGTGTGTGTGTGTATGTATGTGTATGCAGGCAAGGACTCAATTTGGAATGGACAGGCTTGGTAGGGGAGGATGTGGTAGTGAGGTACTAGTGTTATTACCCAGCAGGAAAAATAGACTGCATTTGGAACAAATAAGGCCAACAGAAACTAAACTCTTTAAAGAATTAAACCTAAACAAGTAGATCACAAAACTACAGGTCAGAAACAAAACTCCTCTGAATTTATCCTGGAGGACTGCTAGAGTTCACAATAGTTCAGAGCACAGGAAAAGGCACTTCATAAAACTCGTTGCAGGCAGAGAATGTGTCTCTGAACTCTGTGGTATTGTTTTTTTTTCCCAAATGCTCAGTACAGTGCTCTGTTGAGAAGCAGAGTGGCTCAGTGGAAAGAGCAAGGGCTTGGGAGTCAGAGGTTGTGAGTTCTAATCCCGGCTCCGCCACTTGTCAGCTGTGTGACTGTGGGCAAGTCACTTCACTTCTCTGTGCCTCAGTTACCTCATCTGTAAAATGGGGATTAACTGTGAGCCTCACATGGGACAACCTGATTACCCTGTATCTACCCCAGTGCTTAGAACAGTGTTCTGTACATAGTAAGCACTTAACAAATACCAACATTATTATTATTATTATTGCACAGAGTGCATGCTCAATAAATAAATTTCCAGATATATTCATGTAGATGTATGTACAAAAAATTCTCTAAACGTTCCCTTTGGGCCTCTTATAGGGTTCTTTCAGGAAAGTTTAAAGGCTGGAATATCAAGGAGACATGATCATTGTTTACTCAAAAGAAAAAGTAGGTCAGTTTATACCCAAATATTGTCCTGAAGCAGAGAGGGATTGTGTATGCTTGTGGAGCATAATTTTTTTTTTTAGAGAAAGCCTTCATATCAATGATCTCATTTGATCTTCCCCCACAATCCCGTGAGGTAGGGAGAGGCAGATATTATCATCCTCTTTTGCAGGTGAGAAAACTGAGGTCCAAAGAGCTTCAGTGATTTGCCTAAGGTAATGCAGCAGGTCAAGGGCAGAGTGAGGACCATAAACTCCTTATGGGCAGGGAATGTGTCTGCTAGTTCTATTGTATTGGACTCTTCCAAGAGGTTAGTACAGTGCTCTGTGCATAGTAAGTGCTCAATAAATACCACTGATTTATTGATTGACTATAGAGTGTCCCTCTAGACTAACTTGTTATGGGAAGGAAACATATCGGCTAATTCTGCTGTATTGGACTCTCCCAAGTGCTTAGTTCAGTGCTCTGTGCATAATAAGAGCTTAATAGACACCACTGATTGAATGTATTGTCCTCTCCCAAACTCTTAGTATAGTGCCCTGCACACATGTAGCATTCAATAAATACCATTGATTGATTGACTGACCATAGACTGACCCTCTATGGGCTGGCCCCCCAGTAATGAGGTTCCTGAAGCAGCCATTTCATGCACAGAGGCAAGGATAAATGAAGAAATCAAAATGGAGGAAGCAGTGTGGTATAATGGATAGAGCACAGGCCCGGGAGTCAGAGGACATGGGCTCTAATCCTGGCTTCTCCACCAGGCTGCTGTGCGAGCTTGAGCAAGTCATTTCACTTCTATACACCTCAGTTCCCTCATCAGCAAAATGGGAATTCAGTCCCTGTTCTCACTCCTACATACACTGTGAGCCCCATATGGGACAGGGATTGTGTCTGAACCAATTACCTTGGATGTACCCCTAAGCTTAAAGAGCAGTGATTGACAAACAGTAAGTCCTTAACAAATACCGCAGGTATTCAACCAAGAGAGCAGCATAAGCACTGTAAAGGTTCAGTGACACCTCTAACATGACTTGGAGAGAATATGCTGGGAGACTACATGCCCATTCAGGTCATCTTAGTGAGTGGCAATCAGAAGAGAGGCTGCCCTTTTGGGGAAGATTGGGAAACAGAAGCAAATCAATGATATTTTTTTGAGCACTTACTATGTACCTAGCACATAGTAAGCACTTAGCAAATACCTTAAAAAAAAAGATTGGACATGGCCCTTGTTCTACCTGGAGCAGGAAAAAGGGGAAAGTGTTAGGTTAATAGCATGGGATATTGTGAGAAGTCTAAACCTAATGAAGGACCTGGGTTCTAATGTTGGCTCCTCCACTTGTCTTCTGAATGACCTTGGGCAAGTTACTTCACTTCTCTGTATCTCGATTATCTCATCTATAAAATGAGGATTGAGACTGTAAAAAGAGGATTGTCCATGTGGGACAGGGACTGTATCTAACCCGACTTACTTGTATCCACTACATCGTTTAGTACAGGGCTTGGCATATAGTAAGCATTTAACAAATACCACAATTATTTTTTTATCAAGACAGTTTTTAGAAAGCTTGTTGAAAAAAGAAATGTGGATACTATTATAGGAGTCTGAATGCTGCAGACTTCTTTCGGCTGTAGCAGAAAGGCCTAAGCACAGATGAAATCATCTGCCTTGTATTACAAGCCGTCAGCCCCATCGGAGAAGGACATTGACTTTGCAATATGGTAGAAATTAGCAAACACTTAAGAGAAACCACAAAACCTCATGCATTTGCCTGAAGTAAACCGGCAACATCTGCACGAACCCTTCTGGATCTACCCTCCTAAGAACATAAGTCAGCGAGTTGGTCCTTCCTCTGAACTTGAAGCCAGAAGAGAAAATCCAACCCCATTTTATAGTACACTCCTCCAAATCATTCCAGGATGTTACCGGATCTCTACATTTGCCATGATTTTTTGGAAGAATTAGGCAGCATTTGAAGCACTTCACACATTCAAATTGCTGTAAAATTCAACTGGATCCATTATCACAGAGATCTCAGGTTGTGAAACACATTCAGTGTCCAGAAGAATTTCAGCCTATTTTCCTTGGGCCTAGTGGAAGGAACCGGATGTGGGAATCCAAGGACATGGATCCTGATGCCAACTCTGCCACTTGCCTGCTATGTAATCTTTGACAAGTCACTTCACTTTTCTGCACCTCAGTTTGCTCATTTATAAAATGGGGATGAAATATCTAGTCTCACTCTTACTTAGACTCTGAGCCTCATATGGGACAGAGACCATGTCTGATATCAGACCTATAGGATTTCCTGCAATAATACCATCTTGCTGGGTGACCTCAAGCAAGTCACTCAGCCTCTCTGGCCCTGTTTCCTCATCTGTGAAGTATTTCACAGGGTTACTGTGACAATAAAATGATATCCTTGATGTGAAAGTGATTCAGAGAGATGAAAGTGCTCTACAAATTCAATCATTCACTCCATCGTATTTATTGACTGATTACTGTGAGCAGAGTACTGCACTAAACACTTGGAAGAGTACAATATAACAATAATTACATTTTTTGCCCAGAGTGAGCTGACAGCCTTGGCAGGGATAGATATCAATATAAATAAATAAATTACAGATATCTTCATATGTGTTGCGGGTCTGGGAGGGGGATATGAATGAAGGGAGCAAGTCAGGGCAGCATGGAAGGAGAAGGGAGAAAAAGAAAGGAGGACTTAGTCATGGAAAGCCTCTTGGAGGAGATGTGTCTTCCATAAGGCTTTGAAGTGGGGGAGAGTCATTGTCTGTTGGATCTGAGTAGAGAGGGTGTTCCAGGACAGATGCAGGATGTAAGCAAGGGGTTGGCGGAGAGATAGAGGAGAATGAGGTACAGTGAGAAGTTGAGCATGAGAGGAATGAATTGTGCAGGCTGGATTGTATTAGAAGAATAGCGAGGTGAGGTAGGAGGGGGCCAGGTGATTAAATGCTTTAAAGCCAATGGTGAGTAATTTCTATCTGATGCAGAGGTGGAGGGGCAACTACTGGAGGCTCTTGAGGAGTGGGGAAACATGAACACTTTTGTAGAGAAATTATCTGGATAGTACAGAGGGAAAGAAAAAATACAAAGTAAACTCAAAATTATATGTGTGTGTGCATATATATATATATATATGTATATATATATATATAAATTATTTTATATTATCAGCATCATCCAGCTCTCTCTTCAGCCAGACCCTGCAGCTGAGTGCCAGGCCACTTTCCTAGGTCAGAGCCAGATGAGTTAATGCCTCAGTTTCCTCATCTGTAAATCTGGTCTTGTGCTCCGTTCCCCTTAGACTGCAAGCTCCATGTTGGGCAGGGGTTGCTTCTTGTCTGATTATCTCCTACCTACCCCAGCCCTTAACACAATGCTTGTAACCCAGGATTCCCTTAGTAAATGCCATCGTTATTATTACTATTAGTATCATTATTGTTATTTGCTATTACTGTCAATTAAAGGCAACCAAAGGTATTCATTGTTACACCCAACACAGGTTCTTTTTTTATTATTATTATGATATTTAAGTGCTTACTATGTCCCAGGCCACTATATCAAGTGCTGGGGTGGATACAAGCTAATCAGGTTGGAAATGGTCTCTGACCCACATGGGACTCACTGTCTTCATCTCCACTGTCCAATTAGGTCACTGAGGCCCAGACAAGTGAAGTGACTCGCCCAAGGTCACACAGAAAACAAGGGGTGGCGGAGACAGGATTAGAATCCAGGTCCTTCTGACTTTCAGTCTGGGCTCTATCTCTATCCTGCAGTTGTGAGAACTGGAAAGGATTCACTTGATAACTTTGAACTTGCCAAGTTGAGATTTGTGCTCACCACTGTAGTCTGGGGTAAAGAGAGAGTGGGGATAAGAGCCCAGCAAAGTCAATAAGGAGCCACAGTTGGCCATAGAATCAAATATACGGCCAGTGGCCAAGGCATCACAGCAGGAACTATTATCTCTAATTATGGAAATATCATTTCCACAAGTATTATCTACAATTAACAGTTCATCCAGCACTTAAAACAGAGTTTGGCATGTTTAGCATGTACTTAACATTGAATAAAAGACTTTGGTTAACCCCTCCTGTTAATTAAACCAGAAAAAGAAGTCTAGGAACTTCCCTTGGGGGATCCAGGACCATTTCTTATGATTATGGTATTTTTTAAGCACGTGTCAAGCACTGTTCTAAGTGCTGGAGAAAATCCAAGTTTATCATGTCGGGTACAGTCCCTGTCCCATCTGGGGCTAACAGTCTGAATAGGAGGGAGAGTAGATAGTGAATTCCCTTTTTACAGGCCCAGTGAAGTGAGTTGCCCAAGGTCACACAGCAGGCAAGCAGTGGACCCAGGATTAGAGCCCAGGTTCTGAGTCCCAGGCCCATGCTCTTTCCATAGGGAACACGGCTTCCCATGCTGCTCTTTAATCTCAGTGGTATGCCTAGGGCATTAAAAGAGCACTTTTTCCATAATTCCTATGTCAGGGAACATGTCTACCAAGTCTGTTATATGGTATTCTCCTCAGTACTGAGTACAGTACTCTGAACACAGTAAGCACTCAGTAAATACCACTGATTTATCCATCCCTTCGTCCACCCGAACAACCATCTCCCTGGCTCAAGCCTCAGCCTCCTTGCTACACTCCTGCCACGTACTGTCCCTTCCTTCTCCTGCTGAGATCATCCTAACATGTTGTTTGGCTTTCTCATCTCTCTGTTCCTCAACTCTCATTGGGGGCTACCCATTTCCCTCCCTCGACTACTGGCTTTAGGACTCCCCACCAACTCTTCTTTTAAGTATCTGCTCCCTTATAATAATAATTTCAATAGTTATTAAGCACTTTTTATGGTAATTTTAAGTTTTTACTATGTGCTAAGCACTCTTCTATGCACTTACAATGTTCTAAGCACTGTTAAGTTAGGTACAAGACAGTCAGCTTGGACATAATAAAGTGGGAATAGAGTTATTTCACCCCCATTTTAAGACAAAGAAGAAGAAGCTGAGGCTCCGAGAAGTTAAGTGATTTACCAAGGTCACGCAGCAGGTATGAGACAGGTCTAGAACCCAAGTCTCCTGACTACCAGTCATGTGCTTTTTGCCAGTTCATCCTCTCTCCTCCTCTCAAGATCAATCAACCTTGACCTTGGTTCTCCTGTGTCCCACCCCTTACTAATACCGTCAACCGGCCTAGAATCCCTTTTCCTTTCCAACGTATCTGAGCAAACAATTCTTCATAGCTTCAAAGCCCCACTGAAGTCACACCTCATCCAGAAAAAATTCTCGATTAAATTCCACATTAAGGGTCATATCATTCATTCTTCACATTAAGTCAATTGTATTTATTGAACATTTACTGTGCGCAGAGCACTGTATTAAGCACTTGGGAGAGTACAGTATAACATTCCCTGCCCAAAAAAACTTTTGGTCTAGAAGTACCTATCAACCAATACACTGTACTTATTTATTTCACTTACTCACTGTACTCTTGCTTACCGACTGTAGCTTTCTTTTGCTACCCCCTGGAAATCATGTGTGTCTGTTTGCCTCCCCCATTAGATTGTAAAGTCCTAGAGTTCAGGTATTATGTCCTTGATCTCCAAGTGCTAAGTGTATAGTGCTGAGCACAGTAGAAACTCAGTACATGTTCCAAGTACTACAGAGGCAAACAGCAGTCTCATCCCTTCTCCCTCTCTGCAATCTTATATCTCCTCCTGCCTGCAAGTCTTCTCTAAATGGAGATCCCAGAATACTTCAAAATGTCCAAAACTGATCTCAATAAAGACTATTGATTTATTGCCCAAAGTAGGCATTTGATAAATACTATTGATTGATAAATGAAAATTTCCTCATCCCAGGAGTTTGAAAAATGTCCCATTGAAGATTTGTGCTATTAAATCATTATGCCAGGGTTGGTTGGTCAGTGCATTAAAATAATAATAATAATTGTAGAATTTAAGTGCTTACTGTGTGTCAGGCACTGTACTAAGACCTGGGATGGATACAAGCCAGTCTGGTTGGACACAGTCCCTGTCTCTCATGGGTTTCACTGTCTTAATCCTCATTTTACAGATGAAGTTACTTAGGCCAGAGAAATGAAGAGACTCACCTAAGGTAGCATAGATATGTGACAGAGCTGGAATTAGAAATGAATGAATCAATCAATCAATGGTACTTCAGTGTTGGTTGGTTAGTGCATTAAAATGTTGGGATTTATGTTCACTGCTATTCATACTTGGGAGAAGCAGCATGGCTTAATGGTTAGAGCCTGGGGCTGGGAGTCAGAAGGACCTGGGTTCTAATCTTGGTTCCACCACATAACTGCTCTGTGACTTTGGGCAAGTCACTCCACTTGTCTGTCTCAGTTACCTCATCTGTAAAATGAGGATTAAGACTCTGAGCCCCATGTGGGACAGGAACTGAGTACAGCCAGATTAACTTGCATCTATCCCAGCACTTAGAACAGTGCTTGGCACATAGTAAGTGCTTAACAAGTACCAGAATTATTAATTATTATTATTGATATTATTATTTCACATGGGTTGATCTGTGTATCAAAATGTTGGGGTTTAAGTCTAGTGGCATTTCTACTTCAGTGTTGGTTGGTCAGTGTTTATGAGAAGCAGCATGGCGTAGTGGTTAGAGCGTGAGTTTGGGAGTCAGAAGGTCATGGGTTCTAATCTCAGCTCTGCCACTTGTCTTCTGTGTGAATTTAGGCAAGTCACCTCACTTTTCTGGGCCCAAGCTACTTCATCTGTAAAATGGGGATTGAGACTGTGAGCCCCACATGGGACAGAGATTGTGTTCAAATTGATTTGCTTGTATCCACCTTGGAGTTTAGTACGGTCCCTGGCACATAGTTAACACTTAACATATAGCATCATAATCATCATCAGTACATTAAAATGTTGAGGTTTATGTCTGGTGGTATTTGTACTTCATTGTAGCCCATCAGTGCATTAAAACGTTGGGGTTTATGTTCTAGTGGTATCTGATGGAAATGTAGTTCTAGTTTCCATGATTATGCACTCAATCCAGAGGGTATATGTCGGAAGCAGCATGGACTACTGAAAAGAGTTTGCAGTTAGAAGAGCTGGATTCTAAACCTGTCTCTGCTATTTGTCTGTTGTACGACCTCAGGCAAGTCGCTTAACTTCTCTACCCCTCATTTTCCTCAACTGTAAAATGGGGACTCGGTACCCTTTCTCCTTTCTATGTAAATTGTGAGCCCCACAAGGGACAGGGACGGTGTCCAACCAGATTAATTTGTGTCTTCCCTCATACTTAGAAAAGTGATTGACACGTAGCAAGTGCTTAAAACAATATTTGAATGAATCAGGAGAAACAAGAAAGTTTTTCTGCTGATGGGATAACAGGCTCATCAATGTATTTTTTAATGACAATGATATCACCTCTGGTAACACAAAGGAGCACTTTCCAAGATTTGGTGATATCTTGACTGAGGGAAAAAAAGGCCCTTCCAATTTCGGGGGGCCCATATACTGTGTCATTCCTTCTTCATCTCAATTACGTACAGTTGCCGTCTCTGTTTTGGGGGAATAGTGTGATGGTGTTGTGGGTAACGATGAAATTCTTGTACTTTCCCCACCATGTAAGCTTGCTGTGGGCAGGAACATCTGTTTGATGTTATATTGTACTCTCCCAAGCACTTAGTATAATGCTTTGCACACAGTAAGGGCTCAAAAAATACAGTTGAATCAGTGAGTGAATGTCTGCAAAGTAGCATTTACTTCTTGACCAGGGATTTTTTTTAAAGGTATTTAAGCTCTTACTATGTACCAGGCACTGTAGTAAGTGCTGGGGTAGAGATGAGCTAATCCTGTTGGACACAGTCCATATCCCACGTGGAGTTCATGGTCTTAATACACATTTTCGAGAAGAGGTAATTAAGGCACAGAAAAATTAATAATAATAATGTTGGTATTTTTAAAGTGCTTGCTATGTGCCAAGCAGTATTCTTTGCGCTGGGGTTGATACAAGGTGATCAGGTTGTCCCACATGGGGCTCACAGTCTTCATTCCCATTTTACAGATGAGGTAACTGAGGCCCAGAGAAGTTAAGTGACTTGCCCAATGTCACAGAACTGACAGGTGGAGGAGTGGGGATTAGAATCCAGGTCCTTCTGACTTCCAGGCCCGGGCTCTAATCAATGCTACTTGTGGAAACAACATCCAGTGGCCTTCTGGCCACTGAACCTCCACCAAGAAGTTCCCACAGCCAGATTGTCTCCAACATAATCAATCCATCAATGGTAATCATAGAGAACTTACTAAGTGCGGTACACTGTACTAAACACTTGGAAGAGTCTGATATAACAAAATTAACAGACCCATTCCCTGCCCATAATGTGCTTACAGTCTACACTCCAAACCTATGTTGGAGACATCTCTTCAAATAACACAACTCCTAAACCAAAGCTTTTATCTTAAAGACACGTGTCCTAGTGGATACATCCCAGGCCTGGGAGCCAAAAGGTCCTAAGTACTAATTCCATCTCTGCCACTTTTCTGCAGTGTGACCTTGGGAAAGTCACTCCACTTCTCTGTGTTTCAGTTTCTTTATCTGTAAAATGGGGATTAAGATTGAGAGCACCATGTGGGATGTGGACTGTATCCAAACTGATTACTTTATATTCATTCATTCTATAGAATTTACTGAGCACTTACTATGTGCAGACCACTGTACTAAGCACTTGGAATGTACAATTCAGCAACAGATAGAGACAATCCCTGCCCAATGACAGGCTCACATACACCCTAAATACACCCTTTTGTATCAACCCCAGTGCTTAGAACAGTTCCTGGCACGTAGACAGTGCTGAACAAATCCCAGTAAGTAAGTAAGTAAGTAAGTAAGTAAGTAAGTAAGTAAGTAAATAAATAAATAAATAAATAAATAAATAAATAAATAAATAAATATGAATGAATAAATAAATGGGCCTAGGAACAAAGTAGGTTTTCATATATCCTCAGCTTCTAATGGAAATTTAATTTAGGCTCAGTTTCTGGAGGGGGAGAGCGTTTGATGTGATTGTGATGAAACTGGTGTGAATGAGAGGTAGCAGACCTGCAAGGGATAAATGTCCATCTGAAAGACTACAGAGATGGAAGACACTTCTCCAGAATTTATAAAAAAATAAGAAGACAGTGAAGGGTGGACTGATTTAATGAGATATTTCTCCATTTCTTTAGCATTTGGCAGTGGAAGGCCAAAGGTCACCACCTGGGATCTAGCGTATAGGGTATAATTCTGCTTGTAAAATATTTTTATTTACATGTGTGATTGCAGATGTCTTCCACACTACTAAGGGAACCTTCATCCCTCTTTTATCATTATTAAGTACCGTCGAGTTGCTTCTGATTCATAACTACTCCATGGGTATGCTTTCTCCAGAACATCCTGTCCTCTGCCATAATCTGCAACCTTTTAAACGTTTTTTCTGTTATCATTGTTATGGTCTTTATACATCTAGATGCCCTGTCTCCCTCTTTCCCATTTTCCCTGTAATTTTCCTAGCATTATTGTCTTCTCCGGAGATTAGTGCTCCTGATAATGTGTCAAAAATATGCTAATCTAAATCCAGTCATTTGGCCTTCCAAAGACCACTTTGGTTTAATTTCCTCCAAAATCCATTTGTTTGTTTTTCAGGCAGTCCATGGTATTCACAAAGCCTCCTCCAACACCACATTTCAAAAGAATCGATGGTCTTTCTATCCTGTTTTTTCACTTTCCAGATTTTGGATCCATACATTGTCACTGGAAACACCTCAGAGTTGACCATTTGCATTTTTGTGGCAATTGTTACATCAGCACATTTCTTGTCTTTTTCCAGGCTCTTCATAGCAAGTCTTCCTAACATTAATCTTCAGCATATTTCTTGGCTACTAGTTCCTTTATCGTTGTAATTATCCCTCTAAAATAGGGGAAAAAAGTCTTGAAAATCTCTCCCATTGCCAGATCATGAGCTACATATGTAATTGCAACTGTAGGAGGCAGATGGATTTTGAAGTTCAAAATTGTACTTACGGATTTGTTCAAAAGATCAAACTTTGATATGATAAAGAAACAGGACAATTATTTCATATTTTTGCAATTATTTAGAAGCTGCATGGTTTAGCTGGAAAGAACACGGGCTTGGGAATCAAAGAGCTGGGTTCTAATCCCAGCTCTGCCACTTGCCTGCTGTGTGATCTTATGCCAGTCACTGAACTTCTCTGGAATTTAGTTTCCTCATCTGTAAATTGGGGATTTTCAAAGTCTGGTTACTCTCCTACTTAGACTGTGAGCCCCGTGGGGGATAAGGACTGTTTCCACATGATTATCTTCTATCTACCCCAATGCTTAGTGCAGTGCTTGGCACATAATTAGTACTTAACTAGTGCCATAATTATGTAATGTAGACAGCCAAGTGTAATGGCAAGTTTTCAGTTCAATCAGTTCAGTTCTCATTCCCAAACTCAACGAGAAGGTTTCAGGGCCATGCCTGGAACGAGAATGGTTGGGTGCTAGGTCTGCAAGGCAAAGGCGAGGGGCCCAAACTGAAATGAGAAGGGTTGGGTCCACGTCTGAAAGCAAATGTTGGGGAACCCAAACTGGAACAAGAAGGATTCAGGACAGGTCTGGAAGGCTAAAGCAGTAGGGCCAGGCCAGGAACGAGAAGGGTTAGGTACCTGGTCTGGAAGGCAAAGGTGGGGGGGCCCACATTGGAACGAGAAGGGTTTGGGTCCATTATGTAATTATGGCACTTGATTATGTATATGTCATGTATGCATAGAAGATATATGTACTATCATATTTATCATTACATCACAAGTCACTTCACTTCTCTCTGCCTAAGTTACCTCATCTCTAAAATAGGGATGAAGACTGCAAGCGCCATATGGGGAACAGACTGTATCTAACCTGATTTGCTTGTAACTACCCCAGAGCTTAGTACAGTGCCTGGCACATAGTAAGCATTTAACAAATATCACAGTTATTATCATTATTATTATTATTATTTTTGGTGTTATTGCTGATGTGTTCATTATTATTAATTTAGAGTCTTTCACTGACATGAAAGGCTAGTGGTTTCCCCAAAATCTTTAGGACTTGGATAAAGAGGAAAGAAAAAATCAGTAATAGACTTGATATAATAATGATGACCTTTTCTTTCTCATTCAGTGCTTAGATTAGTGCCTGACACACAGTAGATATTTATCAAATACCATAGCTGTAATTATAATCATTCCAAAAGCATCGTGTGAAATGGGAAGCCATTGTTATTTTTTCCATAGTGGAAATGGGGAAACAGAAAAATATTAAAAATACTAAATTAAGGTGTTAGAGGTTGAGAGGGAATGTGGCTTAATAGAAAGAGTTCTGCTCTGTGAGTCAGGAGACTTGAAATCTAATTCCAGTTCTGTCACTGGCTCTTGGACAAGTCTCTTTACATCTCTGGACCTCAGTTTCCTCATCTGTAAAATGAGGACCATAATACCTGTCTCTCCCTCCCTCAAAAGGTTGTTGTGACTATTAAATGAAATCACTGAGCAGTGTTGCCTAATGGAAAGAGCACAGAAGGTGAACCAAGGAGTAACAGGGCATACGCCAGTTCTAGGTCAAACGCTATCTCGTGATTGCCCAAGCCAGCAAAATGGAACTTGGAAAGAGGAACTTCCAGCCCCTGCAACCAAAATGGCTAGATAGGCATCCCAGGCCAAGAATACAGAAAAGTTCATGGATCGAAGCTAGTTGCAAGTAAAGCATAAGTGAATCCCTCTCAAATGGGAAGCACTTGTGGTCAGGGGCTAGGTGCTTCACCATGTGTGAGCAATACATAAGTGTATTTCTCCAGAGAGGGAAGTTCAATTCGGTGTGTGTGAATAACTAAAATAAGTGTACTCCATGCCAAAGGGAAGTTCAATTTGCCATGTAGAATAAATCTTGCATGGCCCCGCTTTTCGTAGCTCGGTCTCTCCATCTCACCATGCCGATCCTCGAAAGCATCTCCACTCGATGAGTGACAGCAAGTCATTTAATTTATCTGGGCCTCAGTTTCCTCAACTGGAAACTGGGGATTCAATACCCATCTTTTCTCCTACTTGGCCTGTGAACCCTATGAGAGACAAGAACTCTTCCAGATCTGTTGATCTTGTCTTTACCCCAGCACTTAGAACAGTGTTTGACACATAAAAAGTGCTTAACAAATGCCATGATGGCAATAATAATCACCACTACGGAAGACTTTTGGGAAAATGAGAGCCTTCTTCAGACTGTGGAGGTGCCCTCATGATCATGGTGCTAAGCAGCAGCAGGAGTGATCGCGTAGGTTTTTGTTGAACCGGAGGAAAACAGAACTTTTCTATCTCAATGGAAAGCCAAGTATAATAGCAAGTTTTCAGTTCAATCTCTTGCAGCTCAACATACCCAGGGACCTAGAGCATGGGGGAAAGTACCCCATCATTGAAGCTCAGTTGAAAAGAGGAGGAAGAATTCCCTTTGCAACCATTCCATCTGACTTTCACGACTTAATCCAGTGTAAGGTCAAGGTTACCAACGAGAAGCCAGAGCAAACCAGTCAACACCCTCCTTACCCAGGCCCCTCACTTGCCAAGTTTGTTCGTGTAGTATTTTCCTTTCAGCACACTTCCTTACCTCAGCTAATTGCCCTCCTCTGATTTCTCCCCAGGCTCCTAATCACAAAAAACTCCAGCTCCCATATGCACCCCATTATCCGAATCCCTATGACATCATAGTTTTATCACAGACAAAGCAGAAGAATCAATTGGATCAAAAGTAGAAAAAAGAACATTGCTTCTTTTACTCCTTTTTCTCAAAGAGCTTGGGGCCCATCCGGAAGTTCTTAAGTTTAAGAGGGGAGTCTTCTCCAATCACCTGCAAGATTAGTTTAATTTCATTTAATAGTTGGTTTCAAGAAGAAGGGAGGTTTGGTATTTGAATCCCAGACTCTTGGCAAGCCCTCTAGACATATGATCGTGTTTTACAGTTTGGAAGCAGCAGAGAGCAGAGATCAGGTTCCTTTTTTTCTTTTTTATGATATTTTTTAAACTCTTACTGTGTCCCAGGCACTGTACTAAGCGTTGGGGTAGACACAAGATAATAGGGTTTGAAACAGTCCTTGTCCCAAATGGGGCTCATCATCTTAATCCCCATATTACAGATGATGTAACTGAGGCACAAAGAAGTGAAGTGATTTGCCCCAGGTCACACAGCAGACAAGTGTCAGGGCTGGGATTAGAACTCAGGTCTTCTTGACTTCCAGGCCCATGCTCTACCCACTAGGCCACATTGCTTCTCTGTTGTTGTTGAAGAGGAAGCCGCATTGATGATTGATTGTTGCCGAATTGTTGCATTGATTGTTGCCAAATTGTACATTCCACGTGCTTAGTACATGCTCTGCACATAGTAAGCACTCAATAAATACTATTGAATGAATGAATGAATGATCAGTAATGCCTTGCACTTGGATCAGTGACCGTGGGATATTTGTTAAGTGCCTCACCCTCAGCCCCACAGGTTCATGTTGCTTTATTTGTCCGTTCCCTTCACTGTGAGCTTCTGGAGTGCAGGCATCTGCCAATAGCAATCCTTGAGTGATGTTTCCAGGACTCTGGATGATATACAAAGAAAACAGAGAAGGAGTGTGGTTTAGTGGATAGAACAGAGGCCTGGGAGTCAGAAGGACCTGGGTTCTAGCTCTGGCTCTGCAACTTGTTTGCTGTGTGATCTTGGGCAAATTACCTCACTTCTCTGTGCCTCAGTTACCTCATCTGTAAAATGGGGATTAAGACTGTAAACCCCATGTGGGACATGTACTGTGTCCAACAGGATTAGCTTGTATCTACTCCACTGCTTAGTACAGTACCTGTCAAATAGTAAGGGCTTTACAAATACCATTAAAAAGAAAAAATAAACCATTGAGTTGGCAGCATTTCCTCAGGCATACAAGCATACTGTAACCTCTGCATCCCACTCTAAGGCAACATAAAATCCATCAATCGAGTGCTATAACAGAAGCCTTGCCTAATCACTCATTTCCTCTTCTCTCACTTCCTTCTGCATCACTCTGATTTGCTCCTTTTATTCACCCCTTCCTCAGTGTTTATGTCTGTATTCATAATTTATTTATATTAACGTATGTCTTCCCCTCTAGTCTGTAAGTTTATTGTGGGCAGAGATTGTGTCTACCAACTCTGTTATAGTGCTATATTCTATTCTCCCAAGCCCCCTCTCAAGGTGGCACCTGGAGAGTTTCCAGTACTCTACCATTCTTAACTTTTGGAAGGAGAGTCAAGCAGAGGCATATCCATTCCATTCCTAGCATTGGCAGTGGCTATCAAGTGGAAGACAAGTCAACACTCATCTGTGTTGTGCAGCAGAGGCACAGGAGAGAGTCGAGGGCAGAGACTCAAGTTTACTGCATGGACGGAGACAATGGTAAACCACTCTCATATTTTTACCAAGTAAACTCTATGGGTACACTATCAGAACAATTGCTGATGAAGATGGGGCATTCCGGGAGAGATGCATCCATGGCATAGCTATGGGTTGGAGAAGACTCGTCGGCATAAGACAAGATAACTCTCCCAAGAGTTAGTATAGTATTCTTTCCACAGAAAGTGCTTGATAAATACTCTCAAATTGATATATTTAGCACTTACTGAGTGGAGACCACTGTACTAAGTGCTTGGAGGAATCCAGTAGAAGAAAGTTAGTAGTCGCGTTCCCTGCCCATGGTGAGCTGACAGCCTAGTGTTCTAACAGGACCAGGCCCAAAGTACCTCCCTGCTGTTCATGTATTCAAAGAGTGGTTGCGCCCTGGATTGACTACTTCTGAATAATAATCCGAATTATAAAATGGTATTTGTTAAGTGCTTGCTATGTGTCGGGCACTGTACTAGGTTTTGGGGTAGATACAAGATCATCAGGTTGGAGGGTGCCCATGTCCCACATGGGGTTCACATTCTTAATCCCCATTTTACAGGTAACGAAACAGAGACAGAGAGGAGACTTCTCATCATCACAGAGCAGATGATGGCAGAGCCGGGATTAGAATCCCATGCTCATTCCACTAGGCCACACTGCTTTTGACGCTGTTGAATGGTGTCAAAACTCCAAAGATTGAGTGCTTATTGACCATTTAACATGTGCCAAGCACTGTACTAAGTACCTGGGAGAGTTTGATACAGTGGAGTTGGTAGATAAGTTTCCTGCTCACAGTGATCTAACAGTGTAGAGGGGGAAACAGATTCTAATCTGAATAAATAATGGATATGTACATTCATACTGTGGGGCTGGGGTTGAGGTGATTATCAAATGAGTACAGGATTGAGAAGGAAAAAGGAGTTGGAGATAAGAGGGTTTAATGGGAGGTGCCCTCGTATCAAGGCCCACCCCTCAAATTCCATCTTCCACTCTCTGCTGAGAACCACTGACCATGTGAACATAAAGACATTTGCTTGCTCTATTCCATGATAACTGGGAGGCTAATGGGGATATAGTGATAATAATGGTGGAATCCGTTGAGTGCTTAATATAATAATAATAATGTTGGTATTTGTTAAGCGCTTACTATGTGCCGAGCACTGTTCTAAGCGCTGGGGTAGACACAGGGGAATCAGGTTGTCCCACGTGGGGCTCACAGTCTTAATCCCCATTTTACAGATGAGGTAACTGAGGCACAGAGAAGTTAAGTGACTTGCCCAAAGTCACACAGCTGACAAGTGGCCGAGCCGGGATTCGAACCCATGAACTCTGACTCCAAAGCCCGTGCTCTTTCCACTGAGCCATGCTGCTTCTCTAGCCACGCTGCGTCTCTGTGTGGGCACTGTACGAAGGGCTGGAGTAGATAGAGTATTGTTCAGCTAGGACACAGCCCTGTCCCACATGGGGCTCGCAGTCTAAGTAGGAAGGGAAACAAATATTGAATCCCCATTCTTCAGATGAGGAAATGGAGGCAAAGAGGAGGGAAATGACATGCCCTTACAACAGATTAGTCATTTAATTACCTTGTGCCTCAGGTTCCTCAAATATGAAATGGGGATTTGATAGCTGTTGGGGTTTTTTTAAGGTATTGGTTAAGTGCTTTCTATGTGCCAGGCACTGTACTGAGTACTGGGGAAGATACAAGGTTGGACACGGTCTTATTGAGAGCTTACTGTATGCAGAGCACTGTATTAAGCCCTTGGGGAGAATACAACAGTAAACAGATATATTCCCTGCCCACAGTGAGCTTACAGTCTAGAGCAAGGGAGACAGACATCCCTACAAATAAATAAATGACAGATAGGTACATAAGTGCTGATCCTATATGGGGCTCCCAGTCTGAATCTCCATTTTATGGCAATTGTTAAGCACCTACTATGTAATAATAATCATTACGGTATTTGTTAAGTGCTTACTATGCACTGTACTAAATCAGGTTGGATTGAGTTCCTTTCTCAAACAGGGCCCACAATCTCAATCCCCACGAGGCTCAGGAAAACGAGGTGACTTGCTCAAGGTCACATAACAGACAAGTGGCAGAACCAGCCTGAGAACCCAGGTCCTCTGACTCCCAGCCCTGAGCTCCTTCCACTAGGCCATGCTGCTGCTCATTTTGGGCCAAAACTAAGATGAAGCTTTTGGTGAGTGTGTGGGCAGTCCACTCTCACCTTGCTGAAGATGATAAATTCTAGCAGACTAGAATGCAGAACCCATGAACGTAATAGAGTGGGAAGGAGCTGAGGAGGCCAGGGCTTAGCAGAAATGGGGTCGGGGAGGTGTTGAAGAAGGAAAGACTGCAAACTTGCTGTGGGCAGGCATTGTGACTGCCAGCTCTTCTGTATTGTACTCTCCCAAGCACTTAATAAGTAGTAAACACTCAATACACACCACTGATGATAGTAGTAATAATAATGAAGGCATTTGAAGGCATTTGTAAAGTGCTTACTATGTGCCAAGTACTATTCTGAAGTAGAGGAAGGATTTGCCCAATGTACAATGTAGTAAGCAATGAAGACAGGGAATGCTCAGAGAGCAGTGTTTTGAGTGAGAAAATTTCAAGCTCCTCTAAGAAAGGAACCTGATCTTCTGGACTGTAAGCTCATTGTTGGCGGGAATGTATCCATCAGCTCTCTTGTACTGAACTCTCCCCGGCACTTAGTTCAGTGCTCTGCACACAGGAAGTGCTCAGTAAATACCACTGATTGACTGTAGACCATCCCTCTAGGCTGTAAGATCACTTTGAGCAGGGAACATACCTACTATCTCAGTGGTGTTGTACTCTCCCTAGCTCTTAGTACAGTGTTCTGCACACAGCAACCTCTCAATAAATAACCCGATTGATTGATTCATTCATTCAATTCATTTCATTCAGTTGTATTTATTGAGCGGTTACTGTGTGCAGAGCACTGTACTAAGCGCTTGGAAAGTACAATTCAGATTGACAGTGTCCCTCTAGGCTGTAAGGTTGCTGTGACGATAGAACATGTCTAACTCTGTTGTATTGTAGTCTCTCAGTCACTTAGCATAGTGATCTGCACCCAGCAAGCACTCAATAAATGTGATTGATTAGTTGACTGATCAATTGATTCTATCTTTATTGCAAACAACCACTTACTGCTGCCTTCACTCTGCAGGGCCTCTGCTCCCGACATGTGAATGCTGAGCTGGAGGGATTTCAATCTGTCCATGGTATTTATTGATCACTTACTGAGTGTAGTGCACTATACTGAGCATTTGGGAGTGTCCAACATAACACTCTAAAGGGGGAGACAGACATCAGAATTAACCACTAGAGGGATCAAAATAGAAAACTGAGCAGGCATTTCTACATAAGGGCTAAAGAAGATGTTAATAGGTTCACAACTGTTGGCTTAAAGGATGAAATGGATCAGATCATGTGGAAAACAATCAGGAAGAGGTGGGACTTTTAGGAGGGTTTTGAATCTGGGGAGAGCCTTTGTATGGTATTTGTTAAGTACCCACTATATGCCAGGCATTGCCTTAGGCACCTGGGGTAGATACATGCTAATTGTGTTGGACATTAAAAAGCAGCATGGCCTAGTGGATAGAGCACTTGTCTGCTGTGTTACCTTGAGCAAAACACTTAAATTCTTTGGGCTCAGTTACCTCATCTGTAAAATGGGGATGAAGACTGAGAACTCATATTCTTAATCCCCATTGTACAGATGAGGGAACTGGGGCACAGAAAAGTGAAGTGACTTGCCTAAAGTCACATAGCAGACAAGTGGAGGATATAAGATTAGAACCCAGGTCCTTCTGACCCCAAGCCTGTGCTCTATCCACTAGGCCACATGGCTTCTCTACTTGTTCTCCCTCCTATTTAGACTGTGAGCTGCATTTTGGACAGAAACTGTGATTGACCTGCTTAACTTGTATCTATCTCAATGCTCAGGATAGTGCTGACACAGAGAAAATGCCTAACAAATACCATTATCATTGTTATTGTTACTAGTATTGTCAATTATTAAGTGGCCCAAAACCCAACTTTCCTGGGCCGAGCTAATGGAGGGACAGAAGATGGAAGGAAAAAAATGCAAGCAGAGAAGCAGCGTGGCTCAGTGGAAAGAGCACGGGCTTTGGAGTCAGAGTTCATGGGTTCGAATCCCGGCTCGGCCACTTGTCAGCTGTGTGACTTTGGGCAAGTCACTTAACTTCTCTGTGCCTCAGTTACCTCATCTGTAAAATGGGGATTAAGACTGTGAGCCCCACGTGGGACAACCTGATTCCCCTGTGTCTACCCCAGCGCTTAGAACAGTGCTTGGCACATAGTAAGCGCTTAACAAATACCAACATCATCATCAAGACAGAGTTGAGTAACCTCAAAGGCTGCCCTTCCATTTCTGAAGGAACTTTTCTCCAGATCTCTATTCTCCTATTCCCCAGTTAATTTTGTGATAACGACCTGGAGAGCTCGACCCTCTGTCATTTCTCCTCAGCCCCAAACAGGCATTAAATAAGCTCAGTAGGGTCCCTGGAATCTACCTCTAACTCTTGTACGCCAGGCCCAATTCTAAATGGAAACACCAGCTGAAAATGGAGCCACCACCAAATGTGACCATTCTTGGATTCAAAAGATGCAATATATAATTACAGATGACTTTATTCATATTAATATCAGTCTCCCTCTCTACACTGTAAATTAAATAGGGGCGGGGAACATGTCTGCTCATTCCGTTGTACTGGACTCTCCCAAGAGTTTAATCCAGTGCGTTGCACTTACGAAGCACTCAATAAATACCACTGATTGATCATTCTTTTTCTCAGGCATTTTTGAGAAGTCACTTCCAAGCAGTGCAAACATTTGTAAGTCTCAGATCTGCAGGTTTCTTATGCAACTGTCCCTCCCATGTAGTTTTCACCTTTAAGAAAAGTGCCCTTTTTATGGAATTTAATAAGTCCTTACTATGTTCCAGGAACTCTACTAAGCATTAGGGTAGATACAAGGTAATCAGGTTGGACACAGTCTATGTCCCACATGGGGCTCACAGTTGTAATCCCCATTTTACAGATGAGGGAACTGAGGTACAGAGAAGTGAAGTGACTTCCCCAAGGTCACACAACAGACAAATGGGAGAGCCAGGGTTAGAACCCAGGTCCTTCTGATTCCCAGGCCCAAGTTCTGTCCACTAGACCATGCTGCTTCTCACCTTTGCATTTGGAAAGTGGATCAGAGAAATGAGTCCCAGAGAAATTGGGAAGCCAGAAAAGTTTGTCCTTTTAATGATGCATTCCTTTTAAAAACCAAGTTGTTTTAAGTAAAGAAACTTTACAGCTGAATAATCAAAAGGTCTATGGTTCTATCTTATTTGCAGTCTATAAAATGATCTGTACCATAAACGTAATTTCATTCCCTTTACTAGACAATAAAACATTATTACTATTCATATTTGGCATTTACGTAGCACCTGCAGAACATGAAACAGATGGGGCTGGTGTTTCATAAAGGTCCTCAAAGGCCCCAGACTCCCAGCTGACTTCAGCTCCTAACTGCCTACAGCCCTCCTGCCACCTCATATTAAACGGCTCTGGTTTTGCAACAGTGAACAATACAAGAGGGCCTTGCTCAAATCTCCCAGCAGCCTCCTTTGTCCACCCGACTTAGCCAAGCTGACCAAGTGTCAACCTAAAGGAAGCCTGATCTCATGACCCAGATGATGAAGTGAATCTGACCCAGGTCACAATCCTCTCTTTCCTACAAAACTCTAAGTGCAGAAGAAGAAAAACTGGATGGAGTTCTACAACCCCATCTTCTTTGCCTTTGCCTAGCATTTTTGTTCCCAAATCACTTTTGTCCTCACAACAAGCCTGTGAAGTAGGAAAAGGCAGGGATCCTTTCCCCCATTTTTCAGATGAGGAAACTGAGGAGCAGAGAAGGGAAGTGACTTGCCCAAAGTCACACAGTGGGCAAGTGGCAGAGTTGGAACTAGAAGCCAGGTACTCTGACTCCCAGACCGGCATTCTTTCCACTACACCATCTTTCAGCCACTTCAATTTCATAGCCAGCTCTGATGGACATGTGGGAAGAGGCCTAAAGACACAGACCCAGGGCTAAAGCATTCATTCAGTCCTATTTATTAAGTGTTCACTGTGTGCATAGCACTATACTAAACACTTGGGAAAGTACAATTCAACAATAAACAGGGACAAACCTTGCCCACAATGAACTCAGTTTAAAGGGAGGAATGATTTAAAATCTACAGAGACTGAGCAATAATTTGAAATTAAGGTGGTATTGGGAACTGTGATTTTTGAAATAATTGAAGGAGCACTCTTAATGCCTAAATTCACCTCTTACTTTGCTTCCTCCTTTCCAGATCCATTACACACACCCTTGCACCTGCATGGAACTCTCTCCATCCTCACATTGATCTGCAAGATCCTTACCCATCTTCCAAGCCTTCTAAAAAAATCCTACCTCCTTTAGGAGAACTTCTCTGATTTATTTCTACCTTCCCATTTATCTCAATCACCAGTCTCCAGGATCACCCAAGCAAATATTGTTGAATTATTCAATGAATTCCACCCATGTGAATATCATTGTCATTTTCTAATTCCACTTATTCATTTTGGAATCATGTTGATTTTACCATCTGTTTTTACCTTTTCCTCTTGTCCTCCTTATATATTTTCAATTTGTAGCTGCCTTTTCATTCCATTAGACTGTAAACTCCATAGGGGCAGTGACTGGTTTTCTTACATTTCTTGAGTCTGCTCCAAAGTGCCTTGTGCAGAGTTCTGTATATTGGTTGGCTCCCAGAGCATTCTCCAGAGAGATGGTACTTAGTTCTGCATTCTATACTCAGTAGATGCCTAACACAGTGTACTGCATAAAGCTGATACCCAGTACAACCTTCTGTACCCAGTAGATATCCAGAACATTGTGCTGCATGAAGGTTGTTTTTTTTTAAAATGGTATTCAATAAGCTTTTACTATGTGCCAGACACTGTACTAGTGCTGGGGTAGAAAGATCCAAGCTAATCAGATTGAACACAGTTCATGTCCCACATGGGACTCACAGTCTTCCTCCCCATTTTACAGATGAGGAAACGGGGGCACAGAGAAGTGAAGTGACTTGCCCAAGGTCACACAGCAGACAAGCAGTGGAGCCAGTATAGAACCCAGGTCCTTCTGACTCCCAGGCCTGTGCGTTATCCACGAGGCCACTCTGCTTCTCATCGGTCATGCAGCTTTTCATATTAAGATCCAAGTACAGCATTCTAAACCTATTAGATACCCAGCATGGTGTGCTTTGAACAGTTGAAACTTGATAGAGCATTCTGAACCCATTAAGTGCTCAGCAGAGTGTGCTGAATGCAAATGATACCCAATGCAGGATTGTAAGCTCAGCTGGTGCATGGTACAATGTGTACTAGGAGCTCACCCGTTATTGGGCAGGGATTGTCTCTATCTGTTGCCGAATTGCATTCCAAGCATTTAGTATAGTGCTCTGCAGATAATAAGTGCTCAATAAATGCTACTGAATGAATGAATACTGATATTATTAACCAAGGTGGGAGCTGATGAAATGGAGGTGTTTAATATCTTCTGAACCTACTTGAAAATGAATAGCATGGTGTAGTGAGAAGCAGCATGGTGTAATAGTAATAATATTGGTACTTGTTAAGCGCTTACTATGGGCAGAACACTGTTCTAAGCACTGGGGTAGATACAGGGTAACCAGGTTGCCCCACGTGAGGCTCACAGTCTTCATCCCTGTTTTACAAATGAGGGAACTGAGGCACAGACAAGTGAAGTGACTTGCCCACAGTCACACAGTTAACAAGTGGCAGAGCCGGGATTCGAACCCATGACCTCTGACACCCAAGCCCGGGCTCTTTCCAATTAGCCACACTGCTTCCCATGGATAGAGCATAGGCCTGGGAATCAGAAGGTCATGAGATCTAATTCCGCCTCTGCCATTTGTCTACTCTGTGACCTTGGGCAAGTCACTTAACTTCTCTTTGCCTCAGTTACCTCATCTGCAAAATGGGGAGTAAGACTATGAGCCCCATGAGTGACTGGGACTGTGTCCAACCTGATTACCTTGTATCTACCCCAGTGCTTAGAACATTGTTTGGCATATAGTAATCACTTAACAAACACCATAATTATTATTAATAGGAAACAGAATCGTCAGAGTCATCTGTGAGGTCTTGTGAGGGCAGACAACAACTGGCCAAGTCTTAAGAATCCCAAGTATCAGTGAATAGGGATTTCTCCCCCATTACTGGGGAGGAAAACATGACACCTCACATGCTCAAAAATGAAGAATAACAGGAGAGTAAACACCTAGGCTAGGGATAGAATTGGGAAAAGAGATTTAATTTTAGAGTTGCATTCATTCAATCGTATTGGTTGAGCACTTACCCTGTGCAGAGCACTGTACTAAGCACTTGGGAGAGTACAATATAACAATAAACAGATACGTTTCCTGCTCATAATGAGCTTACAGTGTAGAGGGGGAGATAGACACTAATATAAATAATTTACAGATATGGACAGTAAGTGCTATGAAGCTGGAAGGGGGGATGAGTAAAGGGAGCAAGTCAGGGCAAAGCAGAAGGGAGTGAGAGAAGAGGAAAGGAGGGCTTAGTCAGGGGAGGCCTCTTGGAAGAGATGTGCCTTTAAGGCTTTGGAAGGTGGGGAGAGTAACTGTCTGTCAGATTTGAGGAGGGAGGACATTTCAGGCCAGAGGTAGGACATGGGCAGTAGGTCGGCAGTGAGATAAAGATTGCGCCACCTTTGCTATCCTCAGGCAGGGGTAGAAACACCATGGCCTAGTGGATAGAGGACAGGCCTGGGAGTCTGAAGGCCCTGGGTTCTAATTCCAAGGGAGACACTTGTCTGCTGTGTGACCTTGGGCAAATCGCTTCACTTCTCTGTGCCTCAGTTCCTTCATCTGTAAAATGGTGATTAAGATTGTGTGTCCCATGTGGGATATGGACTGTCTCCAACCTGATTAGCTTGTATTTGCTTGTGCTTGTCCATGCCTGGTACATAATAGGTGTTGAACAAACACCATAAAAAAGAGGTACATAGTCTCCCAGCACTGGTTCCTGGGGCAAATCAATCAATGGTATTTATTGAGCATTAACCATATGTGGAGTACTGTAGTAAGCACTTGGGAGAGTACAATCCAATAGAATTAGCAGACATGTTCCCTGCCCATAACAAGATTACAGTCTAGTGAAGGAGAAATTTTCCTCACACTTCTGTCCCTATCACAGTCAGATTCTAATTCTCATGAGAAGCAGCATGGTTTAGTGGATAGAGCACAGGCCTGGGAGTCAAATGTTTATAGGTTCTAATCCCAACTCTGCCATATGTCAACTGCGTGATCTTGGGGAGGTCACTTCTCTTTTCTGGGCCTCAGTTATCTCAACTGTAAAATGGGGCTTAAGAATGTGAGCCCCATGTGGGACAGGGACTTTATCCAATTTGAGTTGTATCTATCCCAGTGCTTAGAACAAATACTTAGCACATAGTAAGCACTTAACAGTACTATAACTATTAATTATTATCATCATTATTCAGGAGAACAGAACTTAGAATCCCTGAAAGATTGTGGGACACTTTCCCTGGCCCTTGTGGCTGGTTCAAAAAAAGTCACACATGGGACCTCGCTGAGGCGAATCCCACTGTTTCTGAGAGTATAAACTGAACAAAGGACTCACTATCAGTAACAGCTTCAAAGCTGATCTCCATGACACTCCACAGCACTCTAGGATGGATTTAGTCTCAAAACCTCTTAAGGTTACAAGTTGAGATCTGTCATATAAATATAATCCAAATTAATGTGTGTCTGTGCTCCTAATTCTCTCCACTCAGCGGCCTCAAACTGTAATCTTAATTTCGAACAGCTGTAGGAAACAAACCTAAAACTGTCTAGCCCGAGATAAGTCCCTTGTGAAGGAAGACCTTGCCTGAAAAAACTCAAAGCAGAGAGTAGATGTCCATGACTCTTAGGATGCAGACTTGGTTGTACAATTATTAATCTAAGAGAATCACAATTAGTGACCCTACATTTTCAACTGAAATAGCCCACAGAAGGAAGGGAGAATCCTGCTCTGTTGTATTTTACTGCCCCAGATGTCGGGAAACAGTATGGCCTAGAGGCTAGAGGCTGGGCCTGGGAGTCAGAAGGACCTGGGTTCTAATTCCAGCTCTGCCATTCATCTGCTGTATGACTTAGGACAAGTCACCTCATTTCTATGGGCCTTAGTTACCTCAGCTGTAAAAGGGGGATTAAGACTGTGAGTCCCATATGGGACAGGGCCTGTCTCCAATCTGATTAGTTTGTACCTACCTTAGCACTTAATACAGTGCCTGGCATATAGTAAGTACTTAGTAAATACTATTTTTAAAAAAATGCATGAATCAGATTTCTCCATCACCCAGATATCACCAGTTGCCTAGGGCATCCCCCTGCTAAACTGTACTCCATCACATTTTCAGGCCATAAACTCTTGCTTTAGGGTCCTGAAACAGAGAGGCCTGTAAGGGTAAAACAAAGGGGGCTCCCTTCTTAGGATCTGGCTCATTATTGCCCTGAAACATTTCATGTTGAGTTTATTCCACTGCCCACAGGGCTAGTATAACATTCAAAGGTTTTGAAACCTTTTTTTTGTGGAAAGAAAACCCCATAAAAAAGTTAATACCTCCTGATTTACCTTTCTCGAAATTGGGCTTTAGAACCATGTGTCTGTCAAAAGCTTATAACCCGTTTCCTATTTTTCCATCCAGGGATGGAAATTTGATTCTTAGCCTGAATTTGTGCAGAGGTAAGATTTGTCTGCTGTGTGACCTTGGGCAAGTCACTTCACTTCTTTGGACCTCAATAATTTCATCTGTAAAATGGGGATTAAGACTGTGAGTGCTGTGTAGGACAGGGACAATGTCCAACCTGACTAACATGGAGCTACCTCAGCACTTAGTACAGTGCCTGGCATACAGAAAGTATTTAGTAAATACCATTAAAAAAAAAGGATTTGTACCCCTGAGGAGCAGTAGTCCCAGAGGTTCAGATTATCAACAGGAAAAAAAGGGATACTATAGCCCAGGACAAATCAACAGCTTTTAAGGGTTTGAAACAGAAAGATTATAGTAGAGAGCAAAGCATAGGATTCCCCCCCCCCCTTTTAATGGCATTTGTTAAGCTTTTACTATGTGCGAGACCACTGTACTAAGCATTGTGGTAAATACAAGATAATCAGATTGGGACACCATCCTTGTCCCACATGGAGCTCACAAATCTTAATCCCATTTTCACAGATGAAATAACTGAGGCCCAGAGAAGTGAAGTGACTTGTCCAGGGCCACGCAGTACACAAGTGTGAAGCTCCAATTAGAACCCAGGTCCTTCTGACTCAAAAAGCCCATGCTCTATCCAGTAGGCCACACTGCTTTTCATTCATTCATTCAATAGTATTTATTGAGCGCTTACTATGTGCAGAGCACTGTACTAAGCGCTTGGGATGAACAAGTCGGCAACAGATAGAGACAGTCCCTGCCATTTGACGGGCTTACAGTCTAATCGGGGGAGACGGACAGACAAGAACAATGGCAATAAACAGCGTCAAGGGGAAGAACATCTCGTAAAAACAATGGCAACTAAATAGAATCGAGGCGATGTACAATTCATTAACAAAATAAATAGGGTAACGAAAATATATACAGTTGAGCGGACGAGTACAGTGCTGTGGGGATGGGAAGGGAGAGGTGGAGGAGCAGAGAGAAAAGGGGAAAATGAGGCTTTAGCTGCGGAGAGGTAAAGGGGGGATGGCAGAGGGAGTAGAGGGGGAAGAGGAGCTCAGTCTGGGAACGCCTCTTGGAGGAGGTGATTTTTAAGTAGGGTTTTGAAGAGGGAAAGAGAATCAGTTTGGCGGAGGTGAGGAGGGAGGGCGTTCCAGGACCGCGGGAGGACGTGACCCAGGGGTCGACGGCGGGATAGGCGAGACCGAGGGACGGTGAGGAGGTGGGCGGCAGAGGAGCAGAGCGTGCGGGGTGGGCGGTAGAAAGAGAGAAGGGAGGAGAGGTAGGAAGGGGCAAGGTGATGGAGAGCCTTGAAGCCTAGAGTGAGGAGTTTTTGTTTGGAGCGGAGGTCAATAGGCAACCACTGGAGTTGTTTAAGAAGGGGAGTGACATGCCCAGATCGTTTCTGCAGGAAGATGAGCCGGGCAGCGGAGTGAAGAATAGACCGGAGCGGGGCGAGAGAGGAGGAAGGGAGGTCAGAGAGAAGGCTGACACAGTAGTCTAGCCGGGATATAACGAGAGCCTGTAATAGTAAGGTAGCCGTTTGGGTGGAGAGGAAAGGGCGGATCTTGGCGATATTGTAGAGGTGAAACCGGCAGGTCTTGGTAACGGATAGGATGTGTGGGGTGAACGAGAGGGACGAGTCAAGGATGACACCGAGATTGCGGGCCTGAGAGACGGGAAGGATGGTCGTGCCATCCACGGTGATAGAGAAGTCTGGGAGCGGACCGGGTTTGAGAGGGAAGATGAGGAGCTCAGTCTTGCTCATGTTGAGTTTTAGGTGGCGGGCCGACATCCAGGTGGAGACGTCCCGGAGGCAGGAGGAGACGCGAGCCTGAAGGGAGGGGGAGAGGACAGGGGCGGAGATGTAGATCTGCGTGTCATCTGCGTAGAGATGGTAGTCAAAGCTGTGAGAGCGAATGAGTTCACCGAGGGAGTGAGTGTAAATGGAGAACAGAAGAGGGCCAAGAACTGACCCTTGAGGAACTCCAACAGTTAAAGGATGGGAGGGGGAGGAGGCTCCAGCGAAGGAGACCGAGAATGATCGGCCAGAGAGGTAAGAGAACCAGGAGAGGACAGAGTCCGTGAAGCCAAGGTGAGATAAGGTATGGAGGAGGAGGGGATGGTCGACAGTGTCAAAGGCAGCAGAGAGGTCAAGGAGGATCAGAATGGAGTAGGAGCCATTGGATTTGGCAAGAAGGAGGTCATGGGTGACCTTAGAGAGAGCAGTCTCGGTAGAGTGGAGGGGACGGAAGCCAGATTGGAGGGGGTCTAGGAGAGAATGGGAGTTAAGGAATTCTAGGCATCGATTGTAGACGACTCGTTCTAGGATTTTGGAAAGGAAGGGTAGTAGGGAGATAGGACGATAACTGGAGGGGGAAGTGGGGTCAAGAGCGGGTTTTTTTAGGATGGGGGAGACGTGGGCATGTTTGAAGGCAGAGGGGAAGGAGCCCTTGGAGATTGAGTGGTTAAAAATAGAAGTTAAGGAAGGTAGGAGGGCAGGGGCGATGGTTTTAAGAAGGTGAGAGGGAATGGGGTCCGAGGCGTAGGTGGAGGGGGTGGCACTTGCGAGGAGGGAGGAGATCTCCTTCTCTTCTATATCCAAGCAATGTAATAGCCAAACCCAAATGTTCTTAATGTTTTAGCTACCTCATCAAATAATCAATCAGTGGTAATTATTGAGCACTTGCCATGTGCCAAGCACTGTACTAAGCACTTGGGAAAGTACAGTACATTAGAGCTGGTAGATGCCATCCCAGCCCACAAGGTTCTTATAGTCTATGGAAGGGCCTAGAGTCTAAAGCTTCTGCACATAGTCAGCAGCATGGCCTAATGAATAGAGCACGGGCCTAGGAGTCAGAAGGATCTGTATTCTAATTCCAACTCTACCACTTGTCTTCTGTCTTACCCTGAAATGGAACATTGTCTCATGGAAAACAAATATTTTTCCCTGGTGGAACTGACTTTTAAAAGGTGAAAGTCTTTCACTTTTAAGGCAGTCCGATACCCCATAAAATACCAGTAACATCAGTTGGTGTCTCGGTTGTTGATCCAGAGATGTGGCTGTGGGTATAGAAATTTTGTTTTCTATTCATCTACCGTTTGCCCCTTCCACCGGCCCCTTCCACCGGTTTGGAATCCCCACTGCACACACTCTACGGCATTAGTGTACTCTTGTCCCAGATTTCCCATCGACTTTCACCATTCAATCAATGATATTTATTGAGCACATACTGAGTGTAGAGCACTGAACTAAGCACTTGGGAGAGTACACTATAACAGAGTTGGTAGGCATGTTCCCTGAAGGTAAGGAGTTTACATTCTAGAGGGGTAGACAGTCATTAGTTTAAATAAATAAATTACAAATGTGTACATAAGTCCTGTGGGGCTGAGGCAGGAGTAGTTAAAGGATGCAAATCCAAGTTCAAAAATAATGCAGAGGGAGTGGGAGAAGAAGAAATGACGGCTTAATCCGGGAGGGGTCCTTGGAGGAGGTATGCTTTTAATAAGACTTTGAAGGTGGGGAGACTGATCCTCTGACAGATAGGGAGAGCGAGTTCCAGGCCAGAACAATAATAATAATAACTGTGGTATTTGTTAAGAGCTTACCATGTGCCAGTCACCACACTAAACACTGGAGTGGGTACAAGATAATTGGGTGGGACACAATTAATGTCTCACAGAGGGCTCCCATTTTACATATGAGGTAACTGAGGCACAAGGTCAACCCACACACAAGTAGCCAAGCTGGGATTACAACCCAGGTTCTTCTGACTCCGAGAACATGGGTAAGGGGTTCGTAATGAGATAGACTAGATGAGGTACAGATGAGGTAACTGAGGCACAGAGAAGTTCATTCATTCATTCAATCATATTTATTGAGCGCTTACTGTATGCAGAGCCTAGTACTAAGTACTAAGCACTTGGAAAGTACAATTCAGCAATAAGTAGAGATCATCCCTGACCACAATGGGCTCACAGAGTCTTAAGTGATTTGCCCAAGGGTCACAGGGCAGACAAGTGGTGGTGTCTGGATTAGAACCAAGGTCTTTTAGACTCACAGGTCAGGGGT
Organism: Ornithorhynchus anatinus; assembly: GCF_004115215.2. Taxonomy (NCBI): domain Eukaryota; kingdom Metazoa; phylum Chordata; class Mammalia; order Monotremata; family Ornithorhynchidae; genus Ornithorhynchus; species Ornithorhynchus anatinus. The sequence goes on along the minus strand of NC_041731.1, from coordinate 19,793,205 downwards.
CTTTCCACTAGGCCATTTTATAATCTAATGGTACCGTAAAAATCAAAGGGTGATTTTTTATCAAGCTGTATTATATGGGCTTCTTATATGAGTGGAAAACACTATTTCCATGGACAATCATTTCTGATTTCACATTTGCTGTATGCATTCATTCATGAAATCCAGGCATGGCCAATCCGTCAATTGTATTTATTGAGAGTTTACTATGCACAGAGCACTGTACTAAGTGCTTCGCAGAATACAATATAATAATAAGCAGACACATTCCCACATTGTGCTTACAGTCTAGAGGGGTAGAGAGACCTTAATATGAATAAATAAATAAATTACAGATAGGTAAATAGGTGCTGTGGGCCTGGGAGAGGGGGATGAACAGAGGGAGCAAGTCCAGGTGACGCAGAAGGGAATAAGAAGAGGAAAGGAGGGCTTAGTCAAAAGGAGGGCTTAGTCAGGGAAGACCTCTTGGAGGCGATGCGCCTTCAAATACGGTGTTGAAGAAAGGAACTATCACTGTTTGTCAGAAAACTCTTGCTCCCTTAGAGGCCTCCCCAAACTAAGCCCCACTTTTCCTCATCTCCCACTCCCTTCTGTGTTACATAACTTGCTCCCTTTCCTCTTCCCCCCTCACCCAATCCCACAGCACTTATGTACATATCTGTAATTTCATTTATTTATATTGATGTCTGTTTATTTGCACTGATGTCTGTCTCTCCCCATCTAGATTATGAGCTCATTGTGGGCAGGGATTGTCACTCTTGCACTGAACTTTCTCAAGCGCTTAGTACAATGCTCTGCACCCAGTAAGTGCTTAATTAAAATGATTGAATGAATGAATGAATGAATTTCCTCCGGAAGGGACCAAGGCCAAAGAAGTTCAAGTGTTCTGTCTGGGATGATAATGCCAAAGGCTTGGCAGAAGGAGGAACTGAACTGGATGCTTATTCTTCCTTTATTGATGGGACCTTTATTTTTTTTCTAATATGCCCATTTTCTGGGGTCACTGGATCCAAATACAAATGGAATAAATCCAACAGCTAAAGAGAAAAGAGATGAAAAATCACTAGTAACATTCCGCCATATGTATATAACAGCTGTATATTCAAAAACTCTGTTTTTTATGCTATTAAGTTCTTACCAAGTGCTGAGAGGTGGGATAGATATGAAATGGAGTCACGTCACCAACAGGGAAATTCACCAATGAAGAAGCAGTGCCGCCTAGTGGAAAGGGTACAGGCCTGGGAATCAGATGACCTGTGTTCTAATCCCAGCTGGGCTACTTCCCTGCTGTGAAAACAGGTGTAAATTACTTCACTTCTCTGTGCCTCAGTTACCCCATTTGTAAAATGGGGATGAAACACCTTCTTCCTCCTGTCATGTGGGACAGGAGCAGTGTCCTATCTGCTGAAATTGTATCAAGCCCAAAACTTAGCACAATGTTTGGCACATAATATGCACTTGAGAAATACCACAATTATTATTATTAATAATCTTTATGGATTGTTTACTCCATGCAGAGCAAGCAGCATAGCCTAGTGGATAGAGCTCAGGCCTGGGAGTCACAAGGACCTGGATTCTAACACTAGCTCTGTCACTTGTCTGTTCTTTGTGACCATGGGCAAGTCACCTCACCTCTCTGTGCCTCATTACCTCATCCGTAAACTGAGGATTAAGGCTGTGAGCCCCATGTGGGACATGAAATGTGTTCAACCTGATTATCTTGTATCTACCCCAGCGCTTAGTTCAGTGCCTGGCGCATAGTAAGTGCTTAACAAATACCAAAATTATTATAATTATTACAGAAGTGCTTTGGGAAGAGTGGGTGAGGGTTGTAGGGGGACATAGCTGAAAAAGCCAATGTAAGGCACACAGTCCCTTCCATACTGTGACAACAAACAGGCTGTCCTTTGTCACTCTGTTCCGAACGCTGTTTGCAGTGCCTGGCACTGTTTCTCCTCAGCTTCTTAGTGTCACAAACTGCTCAAAGCCTCCATTTGAAAAGGAGTCAATCCTCTCTGAGTCACAGTGCAGGACTCTGGTCTGATGACTGCCGTTGTTTCTAAGTTTTCCATCATGATGCCATATTATCCGTGGACTCACTTTGCTGCAGCTTTTAAATTTATGGTCATCCCGTTTCAATTTAATGAAATGAATATTGATTGGGGCATTTGTTAAGCACTTACTACATGTGCTCTAGACTGTAAACTCATTATGGGCAGGGAATGTGTAGACTAATTCTGTTGTACTTTCCAAGCATTTAGTACAGGGCTCTGCAAATAGTAACGTTCTCAGTAAGCACCACTGACTGATTGATTGCCAAGTGCTGGTGTCCATATGAGCTAATTAAGTTGGATACAGTCCCCATCTCACTTGGGGCTCACATTCTAACTTGGAGGAAGAACAAGTATTGAATCCTCATTTTACAGAGGAGGAAACTGAGGCACAGGGAAGTGACTTGCCTATGATCACATAGATTGCATGAGGCAGAGCCGGGATGTGAACATCTATCTCCCAGCCATGGGCTCTGCTCACTGGGCCCCAAGTCTTTTCATAAATGTTTTTTGCTCTAAACTATCCCATCTGTAAGCTTGTTATGGGCAGGGAATGTGTTGACTAATTCTATGTATTGTACTCTCCCAAGCCATTAGTGCAATGCTCTGCAGATAGTAAGTTCCCAATAAATATCATTGATTGATTGATTAAACTCTCGCCAATTACTCACATTTTTCCCTGGCATGGAATTTCTTCCCCACTCATCACAGCTCTTCAGGCCTTCAAAATTCTTCTGAAAATCTCACTTCTAAAACTCGACATACATTCCCAGATTAATTTCCACCATCCCCGGGCATGCCATTCCAACAATCAGCAGTGTGGCCTAGTGGGTAGAGCACAAGCCTAGGAGTCAGAAGGACCTGAGTTCTACTCCCGGCTCCACTACTTGTTTGCTGTGTGACCTTGGGCAAGTCTCTTCACTTCTCTGTGCCACGCTTATGTCATCTGTAAAATCAACCAATCAGTTATATTAATTTAGCTCTTACTATGTACAGAGCAATGTAATAAGCGCTTGGAGGAGTATAACACAACAGCATGACAGACATATTCCCTGCCCACAATGAACTTACAGCCTAGAGCTGGAGATAGATGTTGATAAAAATAAATTTTGGGTATGTATGTAAGTGCTGTAGGGCTGGCGTTGGGGGGTGAAAAATATATAGCCCTCTAGACTGTAAGCTCATTGTGGGCAGGGAATGTGCTTACCAACTCTATTGTACTGTATTCTCCCAAACACTTAATTCAGTGTTCTAGACAAGTAAGCGCTCAATAAATAAAATTGATTGATCATAAATAGAAGGACTTCACTCAAATAAAAGCAAGAGCTAGCATGCTCAATAGATTCTCACACTGACCCATAATTAACCATCTTATGGGTACTTAAAGGTCCCTGAAGTGAGAAAAAGTGCTTCTGGGTGAAAAATGTGCTTAGTTCTCATTCTATTTTAAATTACAGGACACTAAAAGTTAAATCTAATTTAATTAACATACTAATGAGACAAATATCAGTCCTTTTAAAACAGGTCAAGAGAGAACTTGTACAACTGAAAGGAAATAAATTTTAAGAGCCATTTGAATTGGGGATTCTATTTTGTTGCCCATTGCTCTGGCTGAAATAAACCCAAACATGGAATTTTTGTCTGAAGAATTGTGGTGTTTTTGTGGTTAATGTGGATTTGTGCAAAGTATAATGGGTGGCTTTTCAACCATTAGAAGAATTGCTGATCTATATCCAACCTAGCTGTATGTGGAAAGACACAAATGGACAGAAAACATTCAAAATTTCAAATAAAGCAAAATTCAGTCTAAACATGAGAGGACTGTCACCAAAGCTCAGACAGTGGCTGACATCTTTCCCTGAGTTTCCATATGTATAAGTATCTTTGTGGGAAGCAAATGCACCTACCAACCTGGTTATATTGCACTCTCCAAGCACTTAGTACAGTGGTCTGCACACAGTCAGTGCTCAGTGCTCACCACTGATTGATTGACTGATTGAGTAGGTAGAAGAACAAGAGTATAACAAGCCATAGTTCAAACTATATGAGGATGAAACTGATTAATAATTAAATGAATATGCAATAGACTATATGGAGGGAAACAAATTCAGAAACTGGGAATTAAGTCCCTAAGGATAGGGATTGCTAATGGGTATGTGTTGAATCCTCAACCAATCAGTACTATTTATTGACCACTTGCTGTTTACAGAGTGCTGTACTAAGCACTTGGGAGAGGATAACACTACAATGTTGGTAGACCCTTTTACATTCCAGAAGTGGAGACAGACATGAGTATAAATAAATTAATAAATAACAGCTATGTCTGTTCATAATCAATTGTACTTATGGAGCACTTGGGAGAGTACAGTGCAACCCAATTAGCGGGCATATTCTATGCCCATAATAAGTTTACAGTCTACAGGCACTTACAGTATAATAATAATAATAAAAATAATGGTATTAGTTAAGCACTTATTATGTTTCAAGCACTGTTCTAAAAGCTGGGGTAGATACAAGGTAATCAGGTTGTCCCACGTGGGGCTCACAGTTTTATTCCCCATTTTACAGATGAGGTAACTAAGGCACAGAGAAGTTAAGTGACTGGTCCAAAGTCACACAGCTGATATGTGGCAGAGATGGGATTAGAACCCACAATCTCTGGCTCTCAAATCCGTGCTTTTTCCACTAAGCCACACTGCTCAGTATTAATGCTATGGGGTTGAGGGAAGGGTGAATAAGGAGTGCAAATCCAAGTGTAAGCATGCCAGAGAAAAGGAAATGAGGGTTTAGTGAAGGCCTCCTGGAGGAGATGTGCTTTTGATAATGCTTTGAAGATTGGGAGAGTGATAGTTTGTCCAATGTAAAGATGGAGGGAGTTCCAGGCCAGAAGCAGGACGTGGTCATAAGGTTGGTGGTGAAATAGGCGAGATCGAGCAGTGAGTAGGTTGGCATTAGAGGAGTGAAGTGTGTGGGCTGAGTTGTAGAAGGAAATCAGGGAGATAAAGTAGGAGGGGGAAAGGTGATTGAGTGCTCTAAAGCTGATGGTAAGCAATTTCTTTTTGATGCAGAGGTGGATGGGCAACAACTGGAGGTTCTTGAGGAGCGGGGAAACATGGACTGAACGTTTTTGTTGAAGAATGATCTGGACAGCACAGTAAAATAAGGATTGGATGGGGAAAGGCAGGAGGCAGGGAGATCAGCAAGAAGTCAGATACAGTAATCAAGGTTGGATAAGATGAGTACTTGTATTACTGTGATAGTAGTTTGAATGAAAGGGAAAGGGCAGATTTTAGCAACAGGATTTGGTGACAGACTGCGTATGTGTTAAATGAGAGACATAAATTAAGGATAATGCCAGTGTTATGCACTTGTGAGACAGGGAGGATTTCAATATTGTCTGCAGTGATAGGAGAGGCAGGAGGATGACAGCGATTGGGAAGATGAGCTTTTGTTTGGACAAATTAGATTTGAGGTGTCGGTGGGTGTCCCAAGGTGAACAGGGGATCCACCATCTCAAGGTTAAATGTTATTTTGTGACCCCCGAGCCAGCAAAGTGGAACTCAGAAGCAGAGGCAGGACACTCATATCAGATCGATAATTGCTGTCCCCCACTTCAAAGCCTTATTGAAGCCACATCTCCTCCAAGAAGCCTTACTGACTAAACCCACCTCTCCTTGTCTTCCACTCCCTTCTGTGCCACTCTTACTTGCTCCTTCATTCATTTTCCCTCCCATCCCCACAGCACATATGTATATATCTGTAATTTATTTATTTATCTATTTATAATATGTCTGTCTCCCCCTTTAGTCTGGGTGATCACCGTGGGCAGGAATGTGTCTGTTTGTTGTTGTACTCTCCCAAGCACATAGTAGAGTGTTTTGCACACAGTAATAACATGATAAATATGATTGAAAGAATGAAAGAATGAAAAATGTCCCTGCAACCAAAACCGCTGAATTGATAGCCCAGCCCAGGAATACAAAAGTTGTCCCTCGCTCTCATGCCAATCAAATTAGTTATGGAAGAATGGGGAGGGCAGAGATTGGAGAAGCTGGGACCGGAAGCTGGAACAGCCTGAGGGTACAGGTAATAAATGCCTGAGACCTCTGACCTTCTGGGTAGTGGATCCAGACTTGCAGCAGCCGGCTGCAGGTCACCTCTGCCCAGAACGTGAGATGCTCGCTCTGCCTGCATCAAGAGAGGAGCCATGAGATGGATGAGCATCCCGTTGAAAGCTCATGGGGCTGAAAGCTAGGGTGCTGCGCCTCATGTGTATAATACATAACTGGATTACTCCTGGGTGGGAAGCGCTCATGGGTGGGAACTAAATGTTTTGACATGCTCGAGAAATGCATAAGTATATTCCTCCAGAAAGAGAAATTTGCCGTGTCCAAAATCATTAAATAATTATATCCTTTCCAAAAGGAAAGTGAATTCCCCATGTGGAGTAAATTTGTATAAACTCAGTCTCTCTCTCACTCACCATGTAGATTCCCAAACGAACCCTTCCCCAGTTGACAGTGGTACATCCAAATACAGATGTCCCCATTCTTTCTTTTTGTCTCTCTCCCCCATTAGTCATAAACTCATTATTGGCAGAGAATGTGTCTGCTAATTTTGTTGTATTGTCCTCTCCCAAGCACATAGTATAGTGCTCTGCATGCAGAAAGCACCCAATAAACACAACTGATAGATCAATTGATTGATTGCAGAGCACTATACTAAACATTTGAATGATTGATGAGCTGATGAGCTAGTAAGCTTTTCATGGGCTGGGAGCCTGTGCCTTGCTTTGTCACCTTCTCTCAGACACTAAGTGCAGCACCATGTTCAGGAGGCTCGCAAAAAAAAGAACTCTTGGGCAGGGAATGCATCTGTTTATTGTCATATTGTACTCTCCCATCCGGTTAGTATGGTGCTCTGCAAATAGTAAGTGCTCAATAAATATGATTGATTGATTGATTGAACACACTCTCTGAGCTTCCTAAAAGGCACTTTGACACAATTGACTTTAGGCCACGTGGTTCTAGAGCCACATACATAAGCAGAACAAAAAGTAGGAGACCATTTTCCACACATATCTTGTCTGTTACAAGCTATACTCACCTGGAACGAGGCCTAGGGGTAAAGCACAGGCTTGGGAGTCATAGGACAAGAGTTCTACTGCCGGCTCCACCACTTGTTTGTTGTGTAACTGTTGTGTCACTGTGTGACCTTGGGCAAGTCATTTCACTGGAAAGTTACCTCATCTGGAAAATGGTGATTAAGACTGCAAGCTTCATGTGGGACATAGACTGATTTCAGTCTTATTTGTTCATACTTATTCCACCATTAGTACAGTGCCTGACATGAAATAAGCACTTAACCAAATATATATCATTTACCAAAAAAAAAAAAAGGGACAAGACATTCCTGTGGGCCCATTTCCATATTTTTGTTGGTGTTGCTTAAGAAGAAAGACAGGAAGTGTTCAAAATTGCTAGGGTCTATTTTCATTCAATAGTATTTATTGAGCGCTTACTATGTGCAGAGCACTATACTTAGCACTTGGGATGAACAAGTCGGCAACAGATAGAGACAGTCCCTGCCGTTTGACGGGTTTACAGCTATTTTATGAGCATTTAGTTTGTCCTTGGAGAAAATCTCATTCAAGAGACATCTCCACCACAAGAACGATTTAAACACTGTGTTTAGGTTTTCTTTTCTTAAACAAAGTCCTTTCCGGGTCGCTGGAGAACATTTCAGCCTTAGATCTTCGCCTTGTGTCTGGTGATTTCTTACCATGAGGATTGTGAGCTCATCTCCATTTTCCTCACGCTCCACTGTTTTCTGGGATGCTCTGGCCTCTGAGATATTGTCATTTCAAATGTTGTGCTGTCCTGCACATGATGGATTGGGGGTCAAACATTCTTTCACCTTTGGGAAAATTCTTCCCAAATTAGAATGTTTTAAACCCAAACTGGGGAATGTTCCACCATCCTCCAGTTGATGGGTTGGGGGTCAAACATTCTTTTGCATTTGGGAAACCTCTTCCCAAATTAGAACAATTTAAACCCACAGTGGGAAATGTTCTGCCATCCTGCAGATGATGGGTTGGGATCAGACATTCTTTTACATTTGGGAAACCTCTTCCTAAGTTGGAACAATTTAAAGCAAAATTGGGGGAAAGGGTATATCAATCTTTGGCAGTCATAACCAGAAACGTGGGATTTCACATTCCAAGCCAACTGTTCATTTCTGTCTGACCTATCATTATTAGAATATTGGCTCAGCACTTACTCAGTGCCAACACTGAACTAAGTACTGGGTTTTTGTTTTTTAAGGTATCTGTTAAGTGCTTACTATGTGCCAGGCAATGTGCTAAGTACGGGGGTAGATACCAGCTAATCGGATTGGACACAGTCCATGTCCCCCATAAGGCTCACAGTCTTAATCCCCATTTTACAGTAAGGAAACTGAGGCACAGAGAAGTGAAGTGACTTCTCCAAGGACAAATAACAGACAAGTGGTGGACCCAGGTGCCTGTGACTCCTAGTTCCATGCTTTCACCACAAGGCAATGCTGCTTAGTGGCTTAGTGGATACAAGATCCATTAAGTCAGACAATTCTGTTCCCGTGAAGGAATCACAGTCTAACCAGAGAAAACAGTCATATAGAAGATTGAGAATAATTCAGAAAATATAACTGGGACCTTTTTTTTTTTAAGGATATTTGTTGAACACTTACTATGTTCCAGGCACTGTATTATGCGCTGGGATAGATTCAAACTAATTTGGTTGGACACAGTCCAAGTCCCACATGGGGCTCACAGTCTTAACTCCTATTTTACAGATGAGGGAACTGAGGCCCAGAGAAGTGAAATGACTTGCCCAAGGTCACACAGTGGACATGTGGTGGAGTCGGCATTAGAACTCAGGACCTACTGACTCTCAGACCCATACTCTATCCCCTAGGCTTTGGATAGTCCATGAGGCAAGAACACTGTACCAAGCACTTGGGAGAGAACAATGGAACAATATAACAGACATATTCCCTCCCCACAGTGAACTTGCTATTTAGAGGGGCAGAAAATGTTCGGGTAGATAGAAGTTGGGGGAGGCCTGGGAGTCAGAACACCTGGGTTCTAATCTCCGCTCTGACTCTTTCCTACTGTTTGACCTTGGGCAATCCCAAGGCAAGTCACTGAGGTAACTGAGGCACAGAGAAGTGAAGTGATTTGCATGAAGTGATTTGCGCAAGGTCACACAGTAGACAAATGGTGGAGCTGCGATTAGCACCCATGTCGTCTGACTCCCAAGCCTGTGTTCTTGTTACTAGGCCATGATGCTTCACAGTAATTGGTGAGTGGGTGGACACAGGGCTAAAGGAAGTGGATCCCAGAATGTCCATCCTGCCCGTATCTTTGTGCCTTCTACCTTCTAACCCAGGAGGTCTGTCAGTGGTTGCTCCAATGTGTTTTTCACTAAACTCAGCTTTCTTCAGAGTGCATCGTCAGTTAATCAGTCAGTCTATCCACATGCTCTATCCACTAGACCACGCCACTTCTTACCAATCAATTCTCTTTACCCACTCCTCACCAGCTCACATTCAACAGGAAAGTTTGTTATTGTTAGGGAACATTTCTAATAATTCTGTTATATTTTCCTCTTCCAAGTTCTTAGTACAATGCTCTGCACATAGTAAGCACTCAATATTGATTTATTGAAACTGATTTCTACCCCATCATGTCATTCCAGTATTTTTGTCATTCATTATTCTTTATTGTATTTGTTAAGTGCTCAATATTTGTCATGACCTGTATTAGGTCCTGGGGAAAATACAAGTTAATCAGATCAGACACAGTCCATGTCAAACAGTAGGTACGTGGCAGTGTCAGATTAGAACCAGGTCTTTCTGACTTCCAGGCCTGTGCTCTCTCCAATAGCCTATGCGGATTCCCAGCCATTTCTAAATGAATTTTTTACCAATGAATTTTTTTTACAGATTCTTCCTATCACCTTCTGCTCCCACTGAATATGCACAGTATAAGTCAGCCTGTCTCCCCCATTATGTTGTAAATTCCTCAAAGGTAGCAACTCTGCCTTTCCTCTTTATCTTACTCATTTGATACTTTTATGTAAATATCTTTAAATTATATATTATGAATTATTTATTTATATTATTGTCTGTCTCCCCCCTCTAGACCGTAAGCTCGTTATGGGCAGGGAACATGTCCGCTAATTATTTTGAATTGTACTCTCCCAAGTGCTTAGTTCAGTGCTTTGCACAAAGCTAGTGCTCAATCAATACCATTGATTGATTGATTGGTTTTGGATGAATGCCTTGTCAAATATATCTCTTGAGAAGTACTGCTCTTTAAAGCAAGGACCATGTTCTTGAATCTTGTCCTTATTGGTATTTGATAAGTACCCCTTAACAATGCCTAAACATAAACAATTTCTTACTGTTTATATATTTTCTTAAATAGGGGTGAAGTTGCCTAGCTCAAAATCCAGTGCTCTGCACAAAGAAGGACTTGGAATACTATCGATGAACTGATTTATATAATACAAAGGTCCTGGAGGGTAAGGATAATAGTGATAATTGTAATAATTAGTAATGATGGCATTTACTAAGTGCTTACTATGTGTCAAACACTATTCTAAGTGCTGGGATAGATACAAGTTAATCAGGTTGGTTATAGACCCTGTCCTACACAGGGCTCCCAGTCTAAGTAGGAGGGAGAACAAGCATTGAATCACCATTTTTACCATTGAGGAAACTGAGGCTCAGAGAAGTTAAGTGACTAGTCCAAGATGACACGGCAGGCAAGTGGCAGAGCCATGATTAGAACCCAGATCCTCTGATTTCCATACCTGTGCTTTTTCCACTAAGATGACATCCCCTCTTTATTCCTACGGTACCCTGAACAGAATTATTCATGAAAACAATGCACAGGAAATATTTCTATTGATGACAGTCATTAAGAAACAAAAAAAATGAAGAAAAGTCAATTGATTTGCCGATACCCCTTAGGAGTGAATATCTCCAGAATGCAATGAGTTTATGTTTAAAAAGGGAGCATTAATATATTCCCAAAATGCACTGAACTTAGAGAGAGAACACTGGCTGCTTAGAGAGACAAATCCCAAGTATTTGTGAAACAGCATAGCCTCTGATTAAAGCATGGGCCTGTAAGTCAGAAGGCCCTGGGTTCTAATAGCAGCTCTGCCAATTTTCTGCAGGGTGACCTTGGCATGTCACTTCCCTTCTCTTGACCTCAGTTACCATCTCTGTAAAATAGGGATTAAGGCTGTAAGCCCTATGTGGGAAATGGTCTCTGTCCAACCTGATTGACTTGTATCATCCCTAGCGTCTAGCACAGTGCCTGGCACATATTAAGTACTTAACCAACACCATAACATTAAAAAAAACAACCCTTCAACAGTAATCCCCTGTAGATGCTCAGTTAGGGTCTCAAAGTTCAAGAAAAAAATCTTAGTTATTTTCAGCTTCCCAAAATAGAACGTTCTGTCTTACCTTTTGGTTTTTATACAAACTCACTCTGTGAATGGCAGCTGATGCCATGGGTGAATGTTAAGGGTTATCTAGATGTATTTTATGCAAAGTGATGAGTTTTAATTTGTCCCACTTGCTAGATAAACAACAAATGTTTTGCTATAAAATCTGCTTTCCAAACTCTGGAGAGTCAAGGTTGCTTACCCAGTGGAGATAGTCATTAAAAATGCCTTATTTTTCCAAGAAAAATGTAAAAATTTGTCTCTTAAGAAGGTCACAAACAAATGTCTTCATCAGTGCCTCATTATAGAAAAGTTTGAAGTTTTAGAGCTTAGTTCTTTCCTGAGTTCTCAGATCAAAGTTCTGAACATTTAAACAATAAAACTCAAATGTCCCTCCATTCATTCAATAGCATTTATTGAGCGCTTACTATGTGCAGAGCACTATACTAAGCACTTGGAATGTTCAATTCAGCAACAGATAGAGACAATCCCTGCCCAATGATGAGCTCACAGTCTAATCGGGGGAGACAGACAGCAGAGCAAAACAGAACAAAACAGAAACAAGACAACATTATCATGATAACTAGAATCAATGGGATGTACACCTCATTATCAAAATACATAGGTTAATATATATAAATGAGCACAGTGCTGAGAGGAGGGGGAAGGGGAGGAGAGAGGGTGGGGTGCGGAGAGGGAGAGCAAAGGGAAAGGGGGGAGCTCAGTCTGAGAAGGCCTCTTGGAGGAGGTGAGCCCTCAGTAAGACTTTGAAGAGGGGAAGAGAGTTAGGACATGAGGAGGGAGGGCATTCCAGAACAGCGGTAGTACGTGGGCCAGAAGTTGAGGACAGGATAGGCATGAACAGGGTACAGTGAGGAGGTGAGTGGCAGAGGAGTGGAGTGTACGGGGTTGGCACTAGAAAGAGAGAAGGGAGGTGAGATAGGAGGCGGCAAGGTGATGGAGAGCTTTGAAGCCAAAAGTGAGGAGTTTTTGTTTTGTGTGAAGGTTGATAGGCAACCACTGGAGGTTTTTAAGGAGGGGAGTGACATTCCCAGAGCCCTACTGTAGGAAGATGATCGAGGCAGCGGAATGAAGAATAGACCAGAGTGGGGAAAGACAGGAGGAAAGGAGATCGGAGAGAAGGCTGACACAGTAATGCAGTCTGTATATTATGAGAGCTTGTACCAGCACAGTCGCCATTTGAATGGAGAGGAAAGGGCAGATCTTGGCCATATTGTAAAGGTGAGACCAGCAGGTGTTGGTGACAGATTGGATGTGTGGGGTGAATGAGAGAGCTGAGTCAAGGATGTCGGTTGCAGGACTGTGAGACGGGAAGGATGGTCGTGCTGTCCACATTGACAGGCAAGTCAGGAAGAGGACAGGGTTTGGGAGGGAACATAAGGAGCTCAGTTTTGGATATGTTGAGTTTTAGTTGGCAGGCAGTCATCCAGGTGGAGATGTCCTGGAGGCAGAAGGAGTTACGAGCCTTAAAGGAGGAGGAGAGAACAGGGGAGGAGATGTAGATTTGGGTGTCATCTGCATAGAGATGATAGTTGAAGCTGTGGGAGCAAACGAGTTCACCAAGGGAATGAGTCCAGGCCATATTTTAAAAAACAGATGAAGAAACGATCCATGGTGTAGAGCCCTGGCCTGGGGGTGGATCAGAAGGTCATGAGTTTTAGTCACAGCTCCACTAAGTATCTGCTGTGTGACCTTGGGCAAATCACTTCTCTTCCCTGTGTCTCAGTTATCTCATTTGTAAAATGGCTATTCATTCATTCAGTTGTATTTATTGAGTGCTTACATTGTGCAGAGCACTGTACTAAGCGCTTGGAAAGTACAATTTAGCAATAAATAGAGACAATCCCTGCCCTCGATGGGCTTAGAGTCTAGAAGTCTAGATTGAGACTCTGAGCCACATGTGGGTCAGGGTCTGTGTCCAATCCAATCTGATTTTGTCCATTTCAACACTTCATACAGTTCTAGGTATAAGATAAGCACTTAACAAATATCACAATTATTATTATTATCATTGGGTCAAGAAAGAGAGATGGAAATGGAATTAGAGTTGACACTTGAACTGAAACACGGATGTTCTCACTCATTATTTATTGAGCATTTTCTTCATTTTCTTTATGTTCAACCCTGCAGTACATATGTATATAATCACTAAACTATATATTGTAAATTATTTATATTGGGCAAGAGCATGGCCTGGTGGAAAGAACATGGGCCTGAGAGTCAGAGAACCTGAGTTCTAACCCCGGCTCTGCTACATACCTGCTATGTGACCTTGGGCAAGTCACTTCACTTCTTCGGATCTCAGTTCTTTTATCTGTAAATTGGAAATTCAATGCCCATTCTCCTTCCCACTTACACAGTGAGCCCTAAATGGGACCCGATTATCTTCGGTCGACCTAACAATAATAATGATATTTGTAAAGCCCTTTCTATGTGCCAGGGACTATACTAAGCTCTGGGATGGACACAAGCAAAGAGGGATGGACACAGTCCCTGTCCTACGTGGGACTCACAGTCGCAATCCCCATTTTACAGATGAGATACCTGAGCCCCAGAGAAGTGAAGTGAGTTGCCCAAAGTCATGCAGCAGACTTGTGAGAGAGTTGGGACTAGAACCCAGGTCCTTCTAACTCTCAAGCCCAGACACTATTCACTAGACCACACTGCTTCTTATGTTGATGTATGTTGTATGTTGCAGTGAAGTGTCACCCGGCTTAATTGGAAATGATCGATTTTACTATTAGTTTCTCTACTTTCTTTGGAAGGCAAGTGCTCTGTGTACAAAGAAGATACTGATGGAAAAAGCTAAGGGGGAGATTAAGGTGATTGTCGAAAGAATATGAAACAGCGAGGCCTAGGACTCAGAGGACATGGTTCTGATCCCAGCTCTGTTGCTTGTCTGCTCTGTGACCTTGGGAAGTCACCTCACCTTTCTGGACCTCATTTTCTCATCTGCAAAATGGGGATTTAGTACTTGTTCTTCCTCCTACTTAGAATGTGAGCCTCATGTGGAACATGATGAACTTGAATTTACCTCAGCTCCTAGTAGAGTGCTTGACACATAGTAAGCACTTAACAAATAGCACAATTATTATTATTATCAATCAACCAATTTTATTTATTGAGAGCTTACTGTATGCAGGGTACTACACTATCTGTAAAATGGGGATTAAAACTGTGAGGTCTATGTGAGACAAGAACTGCTTCCAGCTGGGTTCATTCATTCATTCAGTAATATTTATTGAGTGCTTACTATGTGCAGAGCACTGCACTAAGCTCTTGGAATGTACAATATGGCAACAGATAGAGACAATCCCTGCCCATTGACGGGTTTACAGTTTAATCGGGGGAGACAGACGGACAAAAACAAGACAACTTAATCACGATAAATAGAATCAAGGGAATGTACACCTCATTAATAAAATTAATAGGATAATAATAAAAATATATACAAATGAGCACAGTGCTGAAGGGAGGGGAAGGGAGAAGGGGAGGAGCAGAGGGAAAGGGAGGTAAAGGCGGGGAGGGAGAGGGAGCAGAGAGCAGCGGGGAGCAGAGAGGGAGCAGAGGGAGCAGAGGGAAAAGGGGAAGCTCAGTCTGGGAAGGCCTCTTGGAGGAGGTGAGCTCTCAGTAGGGCTTTGAAGAGAGGACGAGAGTTAGTTTGGCAGATGTGAGGAGGGAGGACATTCCAAGACAGCGGTAAGGGGTGGGCCAGAGGTTGGCTGTGGGATAGGTATGAGCGGGGGATGGTGAGGAGGTGAGCAGCAGAGGAGCGGAGTGTGTGGGGTGGGCAGTAGAAAGAGAGAAGGGAGGAGAGGTAGGAGAGGGCAAGGTGATGGAGAGCCTTGAAGTCCAGAGTGAGAAGTTTTTGTTTCGTGCAGAGGTTGATAGGCAACTGGGTTACCTTGTGCCTGACCCAGCACTTACTATAGTGCCTGGCACATAGAAAGCACTTAAAAATTCCAACAACAAAAAAAAAGCTATTCCCCTCTATAAACTACACCTGAGTTTGCTCCTGATTAATCCGGTTTCTATTCTGACAACTTTCAACCCTGGGATGCAACTTTTTCTGTCATTTCACCAATTCCATACATGATTGGCAATCTGTAAAGAGACTTGAACACTCCTGAGCTGCTAGATTTTGAAAAGAAAAATGACTGGAAATACAAAACCCCTCACTCCCAGCTCTGGATATATCCTCTAACTGCATTCAAGGAATCATTGGTTTTTCTTGCTTTTTCCAGCAGCTTGAAAAGAATAGAAATCGAAGTTGAGCCAAACCCTACAGGGCCAGGGTGGTACAAAGGGTTTTGGCTCAACTTCAACAGATTTCTATTCTTTTCAAGCAAAGTGTTTATTTTCAGGGAGTTTTGGTTTTTTGAAAAAAAAGTAGATATTCTGTGGTACAAGGAATGAGAGCATCTCCTGACCCTGTTTGGAGTGATGCCTAAATCCAGACATTTTGACTGTGAATGTAAAACAATGTAGAGTCTGACCAAAAGATGAATGCCTCCTCTGTCCTGGACTCATTTGGACAAGCCCTAGCCCTTTGGTCCATGACATTTTCTCATATATCATCTATTTCTAGATTTCCTCCTTCAATTTCTCCTTCTTCCCTTCTTCCCCTTAAGAGGGCAAGATTCTAGAGAGAAGAAATGAAGTTGTCAACTTCCTTACCTCAGTTTCTCCTCCAAATCAAACACTCAGAAGACCATTAATGACAAGAATTTCCAAAAATCCTTCAGCAAAAGTGCTTAATAGGAGAAGCTCAGGTCCTAAGATTGTGGCAGCATAGTGTGAGGGTGGAGGAAGGTACAAGAAAACAGAGGGAATCCCTCATCTCCTAGATCCTATCTTCCTGGAAAGTAGCATGGCCTAGTGGAAAGATCATGGAAATGGGTTTAATCCCAGAATCGCCGAATGTCTGCTCTTTGATCCTGGGCAAATCACTTAACTTCTCTGTACTTCAGTTACCTCATCTGTAAAATGGGAATTAAGACTGTGAACCCCATGTGGGACAGGGAGTGCATCCAACCTGATTATCCTGTATCTACCACAGTGCTTAGCATGTAGTAAGTGCTTAACAAGTACCACAATTATTATTATTATTATTATTATTAGGGCTAAGGGTTCCCTGTCAGGCCAGGACAGTCAACTCAGTGCTCCCTGAAGAGGGGAGTGAATGCTCACAGCCATGAACTCAGTGCTTCTGAGAATAATAATAATAATGTGGGTATTTGTAAAGCACTTACTATGTGCAGAGCACTGTTCTAAGCGTTGGGGGTGATCTTGATGTATAAACTCCTAGACCATATCCCTGGGAAACTCATGTGGGTCTCAAATTGGCATGCAGTTATTTTTGATATTTTGTTTTTGTTTTCATGATATTTATTAAGAATTTACTGTGTGCCAGGCACTGTACTAAGTGGGGTAGATACAAGCTAATCAGTCCATGTCCTATAGTCTTAATGCCCATTTTCCAGATGAGTTAACTGAGGCCCAGAAAAGTGAAGTGGGCCCCAGGTCCCACAGCAGACAAATGGCAGAGCGGAATTAGAACCCAGGTCCTCCTGACTCCCAGGTTCACGCTCTAGCCACTAGACCATCCTGCTTTTCGAGCTCCTTGACTGTGTCCCCTGGAGACTCATGTAGTCTCTCAAATTAATTGGCATGCAGTTGGCTTTTTTGGGCTTTATTATTGATATTTGTTAGATGCCTAGTATGTGCCAGGTGCTATACTAAGGGCTGGAGTAGATATGCAGTAGATTCAAATGCAGTTGTATTAAGTTATGAGTCCTGCACCAAGCAACAGAGGTGTCAGTGATACCCACTGCAAAGACCTGTTCATCACATAGAAGGAGCTCAAAGGAGATCTGGGGAATGTTTCTAAGGCAATTTTTTAATAGCATATTTTAAGCAGCTACTATGTGCCAGATAGTATTGCACTATACTATATACAATAAATAGTACTGACTGACTGATTGATTAAATGATTGATTAACAGTAAGAACTACAGTTTGTCACTGCTAAAGGAACTGCTTTTGGCTACCCCAGGCTGCCAATATGGCTGTCCATACCCCAGAAAGGGTGATTACTCTTCTAACAGTAACTTGGTTCTCCTACTTCAAATAAGATTTTGTTCAGAACAGCCAGCACAGGAGAAGCAGATTGGCTTAGTGTTACCTTGGGAAGTCGCCTCACTTCTCTGTGCCTGTTACCTCATCTGCAAAATGGGATTAAGTCTCTGAGCCTCATGAGGGACATGGGCCTTGCCCACCCTAATTAACTTGTATCTACCCCAGTGCTTAATACAGTGTCTGGTGCTTAACAAATACCATAAAAAAAAAAGAAATAGCCTCACTCTTGTTGCTAATTTTGAAAGGAGCAGTCCACTAGGGAAAGTTTTTAGTATGAAGAATGACTGATGGTAAGACTTCCCATCATTGAAAAAGGAGCTGAATGCTCATTCTGGCAACAGATGGTCATTCTTCAAAGAAATCATTCTCTTCTGAGCTCAGGGATTTCCATGGTTTCAGTTTGCAAGGCAGGGTTGTGATTTTTCCAGTCATTTGTTGAGGTCAGATGCCGAGTTGTCACATCAGCCTCCTAGTAGCGTGGAAGAAACTTCCTTGTAGCTCCATGCCAGTGCGTCTCAAAAGAGCCCCCCTAGTTCATTGCTGCCCTTTTTATTTTTAAATGGTATGTGTTAAGCATGCACATTGAGCCAAGTGCTCTACTAAGCAGCAGAGTAGAGACTAGAGAATCAGATTGGACAAAGTCAATGTCAGTTGGTCAGTCAATCATTTGATCATATTTATTGAGCACTCACTGTATGCAGAGCACTGTACTGAGTTCTTGGGAGAGTACAACAATAAACAGAAATATTCCCTGCCCACAACGAGCCTACAGTCTCAAGGTCACACAGCAGGCAAGTTGTGGAGCCGGGATTAGCACCCAGGTCCTCTGGATCTCAGGCCTGTGCTCTTTCCACTAGACCACACTGCTTCCTGTGACTCTTAGATTCAGTGCCCACCCACCGAAAGGCACGGGAAACAAAGAGGGAACACAATTCTGCAACCTAGAATTTGGCTGCTGAGTTTTGAAAGAAATGAATGGAGAAGAGCATGACCTAAGGAAATGGTGCTTAGTTTGGGAAGGCCTCTTGAAGGAGATGGGCCTTCATTAAGGCTTTGAAGTGAGGGAGAATTATTCTCTGTCGGAATTAAGGAGGAAGGGCGTTCCCGACCAGAGGCAGGATGTTCCCAGGGTCAGTGACCAGACACGTGAAATTGAGACACAGTGAGAAGGGTTAGCACTAGAGGAGTGAAGTGTGGGTGCTGGGTTGTAGAAGGAGAGAAGTGAGGTGAGGTAGGAGGGGGCAAAGTGATGGAGTGTTTAAAAGTCAATGGTGAGAAATTTTTGTCTGATACAGAGGTGGATGGGCAACCACTGGAGATTTTTGAGGAGGGGGATGACATGTCTTGAACAGGATGATTCAGGCAGCAGAGTTAAGTATGAATTGGAAAGGGGAGATTCAGGAGGTTGGGAGGTCAGCAAGGAGGCTGATGCAGTAATGTAGGAGGGATAGGATGAGAGCTTATATTAATGTGGTAACAGTTTGGATGGAAAGGAAAGGGCAGAATTTAGCTATGTTGTGAAGGTGGTACAGACAGGATTTGGTGATGGATTGAATATGTTGATTGAATGAGAGAGAGGAGTCAAGGATAACGCCAAGGTTATGGCTTATGTGGCAGGGAAGGTTGGTGGTACCTTCTACAGTGATGGGAGAGGACAGGGTTTGGGCGGAAAGATAAGGAGCTCTGTTCTGGATGTGTTAATTTTGAGGTGACAGGAGGACATCCAAGTAGCGATGTCTTGAAGGCAGGGGAAGATGCGAGCCTGAAGAGAGAGAGAGAGGTCGCGGAGGAGATGTAGATTGCCAAGATATATTGCCCAGTGTGGCGTAATGAATAGAGCACAAGACTGGGACTCAAAAGGACTTAGGTTCCAATGTCAACTCCCCCAATCGTCTGCTGTGAGACCTTGGACAAGCCATTTTACTTTTCTGAGCCTCAGTTCTTTCATCTGTAAAACAGGGATGAAGATGGTGATCCCCATGTGGGACATTGACTGTGTTAACTTGATTATATTGTGTCTATCCAGTGCTTAGTACAGTGCCTGGCATAAAGTAAGTGCTTAAGAAATACCATATGTAAAAAAGAGACACAGACGGGAACAACTAGAGAAAGGAAAGATGGCTACATGAAAAGTGTAGGACCTGACTTATTGGATGCGCCAATCAGAGGTGGTGAAAATTAATTTGGGAATTCCTCCTGGAGGAGGAGGGTTTTTTGGAAGTTCTGAAGAGAGGGAGGCCAATGGTCTAGCAAATCTGAAGTTGAGGAAGAATAAAATAACTGACAGAAAATAGAGATAAGATGGCTGCTTTCTTCTCCTCTCCATGGCCTGGATGACACATAACTAGGAGAAACTCTAACAGACCTCATGAAACCTGTCCAAGGACATGCATATAACATCACATGCAATACAGCAGGCATAAAACATAGCATCAAAACTTCATGCTAAGTGAAGTGATTTGCCCGAGGTCACAGTGCCGACAGTTGGGGGAGCAGGAAATTAGAACCCAGGGCCTTCTGATTCCCAGGCCCATGCTCTATCCACTAGGCCATGCTGCTTCTACTCTGTAGAGGTGCATCTGGAACCATAATGGCCTAAAGAATCTCTCCAGATAGTTGGGCGGTGGGGGAGAGATGAGTGTGTGTTTGTAAAAATAATAACATACTTTAAAGAGCTAAGATGATCCATTTTGCTCTCATATTCCTAGAAAGAGAAAGCCACAAACATCTCCCAATTGTGGTTCCAAGATAAATAGTCGGTCACAACAGCAACCCTCAGGAGGAGATTAGAGTACAATGCATTCCTGGCCCATGGAATCTTTTGAGCATTTAATCATTTCTAGGGTTAGAAATAGATAATTTAATTGGTGATCATTTTCATGGAACCTCCAAGGCCTTGTTAGGACACTGTTGGTAGCAAATCCAAGCAGAAGTGTGAGAAGCAGAGTGACTTAGTGGATGGAGCACAGGCCTATTCCAGGGTCCACCACAAGTCTGCTCCATTACCTTGGGCATGTCACTTCACTTCTCTGAGCCTCAGTGACCTCATCTGTAAAATGGGGATTAAGACTTTGAGCCCCATGTGGAAATGTAAGTTCAACCTGATTAGCCTGTATCTACCTAAGCACTTAGAACAATGCCTGGCATATAGTACGTGCTTAACAAATAACATAAAAAAAATCCAAGAGTTATAATTCTTTGATTGTTCAGTTTCTTCTTCTGAAGTGTTTTCTATTCTGAATCAGTTTTCTTATCACTGAAATAGTACCATGAGGCTCATTTAGGAACCCAAGTCCATATATGCATATATGTATGTATGTGTGAGTATATATGTATGTGTATGTATGTGTGAGTATATATGTATGTATATGTGTGTGCATGTGTATGCATCTGTGTGTAGGTGTGTACATTTCCCCATTAGACTATAAGCTACTTGAGGACAGGGATCACATCTAACCACTCTGTTATATTGTACTTTTCCATGTGCTTATTAAAGTCTCTAGCCTATAAGCTTGTTGTGGGCAGGGGATGGGTCTACCAACTCTTTATCCCCCTTACTTGCTCCCTTCATTCATCCCCCCTCCCAGGCCCACAGACCTTAATGTCCATTTCTGTCATTTATTGATTTATATGAATGTCTGTCTCCCCCTCTAGACTGTAAGCTTGTTGTGGGCAGGGAATGCGCCTGTTATTTTGTTTTATTATATTGTCCCAAGCTCTTAGTACAGTGATCTGCACACAGTAAGCACTTAGTAAATAAGAATAGTAATAGTATTTAAGAGCTTACTATGTGCCAGGCACTGTACTAAGCGCTGGGCTGGATACAAGCAAATTGGGTTGGACATAATCTCTGTCCCATGTAAGGCTCACAGTCCCAATCCCCAGTTTACAGATGAGGTACCTGAAACACAGAGAAATAAAGTGACTTGTCCTAGGTCACACAGCCAACAAGTGGCGGAGCTAGGATTAGTATAACTGACTAACTGACTGGTACTCTCCCAAGTACTTAGTGTAGTGCTCTGCACACAGTAAGTGCTCGCTAAATCTGATTGATTGACATGGTTTGCTTTCAATTGATACCATTGATATAGCATCCTTTGTATTTGAAGACAAAGCCAGTGTTGGTGAAATTCACATATAGGCATATGGAAAGCCCAAATTGGGACTCACACTCATGATCACATGCCAAAAGCTTTACCCTTGTGCCACTGGAAGCCCCAGGAGGACCAGGAAGAGACAAACCATTTTTGTCCTTCCTCATATTCTTCCCCAGAGCTTAGTATAGTGTTTCGCATTGAATAAGTTCAATGACAATGAATTTGTTGTGCTGTTATAATATGCCAAGCACTGTACTGACAGATACTGACTCAGACACGGCCCCCCTGCCCACAGGGGGCTCAGAGTCTGAGAAAGGGGAGAAAATAAGGGGAAAAGAGGTTGCATTAAGCCATTCAGAAACAACCGGAGGGAGCAATAAGAGTCCATTCCTTGACTCCAGGCCTTTCACTGCTTCATCTGGGTCATCGCGTACAAAATGGCACAGCCTTTCTCCAAATTCCAAATGTTGGGAAGGTCAGCTCCTAAGAGGCTGGTGGAGCTTCTTTCTCATGGCTGCCAGAGAGAATCAGGGCTGGCTCCAGAGAAAACTCTGCCCACCCACACCCACCCTCCCGCCACAGACCCGCCAGACCCCCCGATAGTCTATACTGCCACTGTCATCAAGTTTAAATTTATAGATCATTACAAGACTCAGTGGAAAGTTTGGAAATGCCATTTCATGCGTCATCTTTTAGGAATGTGTGTGTTTTCTTCCCATTCAAAGATCAGAAGGGCTTATCCAAGATCTCAGTGGATAGAGATCCCATTTGAGCTCTCCCTCTCGGCTCCTGAATCAGTCCAAATAACTTCAGCAGTGAAAGTTTCTCCTTCCATCCCTCCCTCTACACATCGAGTCGAAATCCGCATGTTCGCGAGAGAGAAGCGAGTGGTTTCTGAAGTTTGTTTTCTCCCCCGTGGTCAGAACTAAAATGGTTGTTCCATTCCCTGTTTACCATGGCTGCATTTTGACTTTTAACCCCTAATCAGCCCAGGGAAACATGTCCTTCTATAGATCAGCGGAAGGACCTGGAGTTGATCAGGATTAGACCATGGTGTTACCGGAGAAGGAGGTAGAAAATGTATTTGAAGCTGAGGAAAGTGAAGGTCAGAGAATAATAGTAATAATGAGAACTGTGGTATTTGTTAAGTGTTTATTACGTGGCATTCATTCCTTCAGTCATATTTATTGAGCTTCTGTGTGCAGAGCACTGTACTAAGCACTAGGAAGAGTACAATATAAAAATAAACAGACTTATTTCCTGCCTACAGTGAGCTTATATGTACTGGGGTGGATACATACAAATTGGTTTGGACACAGTCCCTTTCCCACATGGAGCTCACAGTGTCAAATCCCCATTTTACAGATGAGGTCACTGAGGCACAGAGAAGTGAAGTGATTAGCCCAAAGTCACACAATTGATGCTTGGTAAACCTGGGAACTGAACCCGGATCCTCTGACTCCCAGGCCTGAGCTCTCCCCACTAGCAATATTGCTTCTTACTATTAAAGTGACCAGACACCCCATATCAAGTGGAACAGTCAAATAATACTACTAATAATAATGGTACTTGTTAAGCTCGTACTATTTGCAAAGCACTGCTCTAAGCACTGGGGTAGATGCAAGGTAATCTAGTTGGACACTGCCCCTGTCCCACGTGGGACTCACACTCCTATCCCCATTTTATGGATGATGTAACTGAGGCACAGAGAAGTTAAGTGACTTGCCCAAGGTCACAGAGCAGAAATGTGGCAGAGCAGGGATTAGAATCCTGGTCCTACTGACTCCGAGGCCCGGACTCTATTCACTATGCCACACTACTTCACCTGAATGTTTCTCTTCTCTTGTGTCCTGGGGATGAGTGAGAGGTCTTAGTTGGACTTGCAAAACTTCAAAACTGTCCATCAGTCCTGCCTTCCTGCAGCATTTCTGATAATCAATCAATTGTATCTACTGAGTGCTGACTTGGTGCAGAACAATCAAGCATTGAGTGCTTACTGTTTTCATAGTAAGCAAGACTGTAAGCTCATTGTGGGCAGGAAGCATGTCCACCAATTCTGTTATATTGGATTCTCCCAACAATTAGTTTAAGTACTTTATGCACAGTAAGTGCACAGTAAATATAATTGATTGATTTCAGAGCATTTTACTAAGCATTTGGGAGAGTATAGTTGATTAGCAGACATGAGTCCTGCCCTCAAGGAGTTCAAAATGTAGGGGGGTGCCTTTTGGGTCAGAAACTAGAATTCTGGGAGTCCTCCTTTCCCTGAAGTTCAGCCCTATTTCATTTCAATAATAATAATAACTCTATATAAATCCCCACCTACCCAGGACAAGCCTGGCTTGAAAATCTCAGAGTTGCTTCACTTTATTTTGCAGATTGTTTGGAAGGGCACATCAAATCCAGTGGAATCTGAACCGCTCAAACTTATCGAGCTGCTCAATATGCCAAGTCTGTCATATCCATCCCACCCTGAACTCCATCCCCCTTATGTACAAATCTACAAATTATACATTACAAATTATTTGTTTGTATTAATGCCTGTCTCCTCCTCTAAGTTATAAGGTCGATGTGGGCAGGGGAAATGTCTACTATGCAGCATGGCCTGGTGGATAGAACTTGGGCCTAGGAGTCAGAAAGACCTGGGTTCTAATCCTAACACAGCCACATCTCTTCTCTGTAGCCTTGGGCAAGTCACTTTACTTCTCTGTCCCTCAGTTTCCTCAACTGTTAAATGGGGATTAAGACAGTGAGCCACAAGTGGTGAATGGCCTGTGTCCAACCTGATTATCTTGTAGTCACTCAGTTTTATTTATTGAGTGCTTACTATCTGTGGAGCGCTGTACTAAGTGTTTGGGAGAGTATAATATAACAATAAAATAGACACAATTCCCGTCCACAACAAGCTTACAGCCTAGAGGAAGAGAATTCATTCATTCATTCAGTTGTATTAATTGAGCGCTTACTGTTAGCAGAGCACTGTACTAAGTACTTGGGAGAGTTAAATACAACAATAAACAGACACATTCCCTG
Organism: Ornithorhynchus anatinus; assembly: GCF_004115215.2. Taxonomy (NCBI): domain Eukaryota; kingdom Metazoa; phylum Chordata; class Mammalia; order Monotremata; family Ornithorhynchidae; genus Ornithorhynchus; species Ornithorhynchus anatinus. The sequence goes on along the minus strand of NC_041731.1, from coordinate 19,768,369 downwards.
CCCACAAAGAGTTTACAGACTAGAGGAGGGGAGATAGACATTAATATAAATGAATACATTAGACATATCTACATAAGTGCTCTGGGGCTGGGAGAGGGGAAGTTGAAAGGGAGCAAGTCAGGACGGCCCAGAAAGGAGTGGGAGAAGCAGAAAGGGGGGCTCCATCAGGGAAGGCCTTCTGGAGGAGATATGCCTTCAATAAGGCTTTGAAGTGGGTGAGACTAATTGTCTATCATATTTGAGATGGGAGGGCATGCCAGGTCAAAGGCAGGATGTGGGTCAGGGGTCGGCTATGAGACAGGCAAGATCAGCCCCAGTGAGAAGGTTAGCATTAGAGGCGTGAAGTGTGTGGGCTGGGTTGTAGTAGGAGAGTAGCGATGTGAGGTAGGAGGGAGCAAGTTGATTGAGTATTTTGAAGCCAGTGGTGAATAGTTTTTGTTTGATATGGAGGTGAATGGGCAACCATTGGAGTTTTTTGAGGAGTAGGGAAACAAGTCCTGAATGTTTTGTAGAAAAATGATCTGGGCAGCAGAGTGAAGTATGTATGGATTGGAGTAGGGGAAAGACAGGAGGCTGGGAGGCCAGAAAGGTGGCTGATACAGTAAACTAGGTGAGACAGGATGAGTGATTGTATTACTCATGATAGTAGTTTGGATGGAGAGGAAAGGGCGGATTGTAGCGATGTTGTGAAGAAGGGACCCACAGGATTTAGTGATTGATTGAATAAGTGAGTTGAATGAGAGAGATAAATCAAAGATAACACCAAGGTTATGGGCATGTGAGACAGGAATGATGGCGGTGCCATATACAGTGATGGGAAAATCAGAAAGAGGACAGGATTCGTTAGGAAGATAAGGAGTTTTGTTTTGGACGTGTTAAGCTTGAGATTCATTCATTCATTCAATAGTATTTATTGAGCGCTTACTATGTGCAGAGCACTGTACTAAGCACTTGGAATATACAAATCGGTAACAGATAGAGACGGTCTGTGCCCTTTGATGGGCTTACAGTCTAATTGGGGGAGACGGACAAACAAGAACAATAGCAATAAATAGCAGGAAGACATCCATGTAGAGATATCTTGAAGGCAGGAGGAAATACGAGACTGCAGAGAGGAAATAGAGGGAGAGAGATCAGAGCTGGAGATGTAGATTTGAGTATCAACCCCATAGAAGTGGTAGTTGAAGCCATAGGAGTTGAGTTCTCCAAAGGAGTGGGTGCGGTGCAGAATAGAAGGGGACCTGGAACTGAACCTTGAGGGACCCCCACAGTTAGAAATTGGGACACAGAGGAGGAGCCCGCAAAGGAGACTGAGAATGAATGGCCAGAGAGATGAGGAGAACTGGGAGAGGACAGTGTCAGTGAAGCCCGGATTGAATAATGGTTCCAGAATAAGGAAGTGGTCCACAGTGTCAAAGGTGGCTGAGAGTGAAAGAGGATTACGGTGGAGTTGAGGCCCTTGGGTCTACCCAAGTGCTTGGTACAGTGCGTGGTAAATAGTGAGTGCTTAATAAATGCCACTATTATTACTGTATTGTATTATTATTGTTACTATTAACAAATCCCATTAAAAAAACCACTATGAACCCACTAATTCACTGGCCTAAAGGAGACTTGCCTCCTGTGACCCCCATAGGCCTTCCACCATTCTGAGAAAAAAAAAATCTCTTTCTAAGAAAATTTCCAAATCCATGACTTCTCTCTTTCTGTGTCTCCTCCAGTCTTCCATATTTCAATGGGGCAGTAATCCAGGCATATTGCTGGGATTTCCTGCTGGCAGCTCAGCCAACTATCTCCATGAGCTATCAGCAGGTTGACTCATTTCCCGGCACATAAATTAGCCTACCCTGAGAGTTTGGCCATTTCTGATGTCCTATCCACCAAAAAGCCAGATCGAGGGAAACATTAACTGGCATCCTCTGCATAGTTAGGCTGCCAGAGCAGTCCACATGCTAAGATGTGTCCTGGCAGCAAGGAGGACTTCGGTTTTTTTTTCCCCATGGTATTTGTTAAGTAATTACTATGTGCCAGACACTGTACTTAGTTCTGGGGTAGATGCAAGCTAAACAGGTTGGATATGGGGCTCAAGGTCTTGATCCCCAGTTTACAGCTGGGATGGGTGAGGCACGGAAAACTAATCCATTCATTCAATTGTATTTATTAAGTGCTAACCGTGTGCAGAGCACCATACTAAGTGCTTGGTAGGAAATAATACAACAATAAACAGACACAATGAAGTAACTTGACCAAGGTCACGCAGCAGAGATTCATAATACGTAATTCAATTATATTTATCGAGCACTTACTGTGTGCAAAGCACTGTACTAAACAATGGGGAGAATGCAATAATAAATGGACACATTCCATGCCGTCAGTGATCTTATAGTTTAGAGGGGATGTGGTGGAACTGGGATTAGAACTCAAGTCCTCTGGCTTCCAGTCCCATGCACTATCCACTAGACCATGCTGCTTCTTATGTGAATACTTGGACACTCACACTCCCTTCTCCATGGGGACAGTCTGCATTGCTCCTTCCCTCTTTATAAAAAGATCCATTAGAATCCAAACTATCCAGGTCCTGGGTAATCTCTCTTGGTCCAGTGCCTTGAGCTCCAGGATCTGAATTGCCCTAACTAGAGTGGGGAGAGTGGGAAGATTGTCAAGAAGAGGAACGATTTATTAGTGGTATTTATTGAGCATTTACTTTATGCAGACCACTGTACTAAGTGTTTGGGAGAGTTACATCCTTCAGTCTTCTTTACAGATACTGAGATTGGTGAATGCTGCATTTCTGGGGAGCACAGAAAAGCACCCAAGAGAGGAAATGATAGAAAAGGAGAAAGGCATTAGTCAGTCAATAATTTTTATTAGCACTTACTAGGTTCAGAACATTGTACTAAACACTTGGGAGAGTATAATACAACACTAGAAGCAGACCATCTCTACTTGGGAAAGACAGAGCTGGAAAGAACTCAACAAGGAAGCAGGACCAAGGATTTTGCCCTGGTGTTTTAACACCTTCACAATATCAACAAGATCTGCCCTTTCCTCTCCATCCAAATGCAATCCAATGTGTCTGTCCTATTGTACTCTCCCAAGCACTTTGTTCAGTGCTTTGCACACATTAAGCACTCCATCCTGTCTCTCCCCACTCCAGTCTATTCTTCATTCCGCTGCCCAGGATCATCTTCCTACAGAAACACTCTGGGCATGTCACTCCCTTCCTCAAAAACCTCCAGTGGTTGCCTATCAACCTGCACACGAAACTAAAACTCCTCACTCTTGGCTTCAAAGCTCTCCATTACCTTGCCCCCTCCTACCTCACCTCCCTTCCCTCTTTCTACTGCCCACCCCATACACTCTGCTCCTCTGCCGCTCACCTTCTCACGGTCCCCCGTTTGCTCCTGTTCTGCCATCAACCCTTGGCCCATGTCCTACTACTGACCTAGAATGCCCTCCCTCCTCACATCTGCCAAACTAACTCTCTTCCCCTCTTCAAAGCCCTACTGAGAGCTCCAGGAGGCCATTCCAGACTGAGCCCCCTCTGCTCCTCCTCCCCTCCCCTTCCCCCCCGCCCTCTGCTCATTCCCCTTCCCCTCAGCAGTGTGCCTATTTGTATATATTATTTATTATCCTATTTATTTTGTTAATGAGGTATATATCTCCGTGATTCTATTTATCTTGATGATGTCATGTCTTGGTTTGTTTTGTTTTGTTCTGTTTTGCTTTGCTGTCTCCCCCGTTTAGACTGTGAGCCCATTCTTGGGCAGGGATTGTCTCTCTCAATTGCCAAATTGTACAATCCAAGCAGTTGGTACAGTGCTCTGCACATAGTAAGTGCTCAATAAATACTATTGAATGAATGAATGAATGAGAATCAAGCCATCCATCAGTGATATTTACTGAGCACTTACTATGTGCAGGGCACTGTACTGTGTGCTTAAGAGGGTATGATACAACAGAATTAGCAGACACATTCCCTGCCCATAACAAATTTACTAGGGAAAATTCTTCACCCCTGATGAATTCCCTCAGTCAGTGGTATTTATCAAGTGCTTACTATGTGCAGAGCAATGTATCAGTCAACCAATCAGTTACTTGTGCAGAGCATTGTACTAAGCACGTGGGAGAGTACATTACAACAGAATTAGCAGACATTCTCTACCCATAATGAGCTTACAAGAAAGATATTTCAACCCTAGTGAATTCCATCAATCAATCCATCAGTTGGTCATATTTGAGTGCTATGTGAAGAACACGATGTCAATCAACCACTCAGTGGAATTTACTGAGCACATACAATGTGCAGATCACTGTACTAAATGCTTGGGATAGTACAATACAACAGAATCAGCACAGGCCTGGGAGTCAGAGGGACCTGTGTTCTAATCCCTTCTCCATCATTTATCCACTGTGTAATTTGGGACAAGTCACTTCATTTCTCTGTACCTCAGTTCCTCATCTGTAAAATGGGGAGTAAGACTGCAATTCCCATGAGGGACATGGACTGTATCCAATTTAATTAATGTGTATTTACCCCACAGCTTAGTACAGTACTTGGCACACAGTAAGCACTTAAATATTTAAAAGAAATTAAAAGGTCATCACAACTCAAAAATAGATTTGCGTTTTTTTTGCCCCACTCTTGCCATCACTGTAACAAAAGAACATATTGAACATTAATTTTATACTGAGCATTCATCATTATTGTCCTCATCAGTATGTACTGAATGCCCACTTAGGTCAGGGCACCCGAGTGTGTTCTGACTGTATGCAGAGAGCTGTACTAGGCATCTACTTTGCCCAGAGCATGGTTATGGGTGCCAGTTGTGCAAAAAGTACTAAACTAGGGTACATTTTATGTGCAGAGGGCTGAACTGGGCATTTACTTGGTGGGCAATGCTATACTGGCTGTTTGGAATCATACAAAAAAGTAGACTTGGCTTTTGTCCTTGAAGAGCATGCAATCTAATAGGGAAGAATGTGAGAGGAGGAGGAAGGAGTGGCTTTTGTCCTTGAAGAGCATGCAATCTAATAGGGAAGAATGTGAGAGGAGGAGGAAGGAGGTCTTTTTTATGTCAGGCACTGTAATAATAACAACAATAGTGGTATTCGTTAAGCTCTTACTATATGTCAAGCACTGTGTAAGAACTGGGGTAGATGATCAGGTTGGACACTGTCCCTCTCCCATATGGGACTTTAAGTCTAACTTTCTATTTTACAGATAAGGTAAATGAGGCACAAGAAAGTCAAGTGAATTGCTCAAGGTCACATAGCAGACAAGTTTCAGAGCAGGGAATAGAACGCAGGTCCTTCTGACTCCTAGACCTGTACTCTACCCAAGTTGCTTCTCACTGTGCTAAGCACAGGGATAGATAGAAGATTGGACACAGTCCCTCTCCCATATGAAGCTTTCAGTATTAATTTCTATTCTATGGATGACATAAATGAGGACCAGAGAAGTGAAGCGACTTGCTCTAGGTTGCATAGCAGACAAGTGGCAGAGCTGGGTTTAGAATCCAGTTCCTTCTGACTCCCAGGCCCATGCTCCATACATTAGCATGCTGCTTCTATATGTCTGAGTTTGTGGAATTGCATGGGGGATTGAATGCCTCTTTATACCTCAGGCTGGGTCTGGCATAGTTGGAGTAAACAGGGGCAATCGCTCAGAACTACTGCTCCAGCCAGTGATTGCACCAGCTCTGTTAGACTCTCCTCCACTGGCAGACCAATTGGTGCATCTTGAAGCCGGTGGGAGAAACTGTCAGTCATATTTATTGAGCACTTTCTATGTGCAGACCACTGTACTAAGCGCTTGGGAGAGTACAATACAACAATGAACAGACACATTCCCTGCCCACAATGAGCTTACAGTATAGGAAGGGGAGACAGACATTAATATAAATAAATAAATGACAGATAAGTACAAAAATGCTGTGGGGCTGGAAGGGGGAATGAATAAAGGGAACCAGTCAAGGTGATGCAGAAAGAATGGGGGATGAGGAAAGGAGGGCTTAATCAGGGAAGGCCTCTTTGAATTGGTCACTCTCGCTCACCCAGTTTCTCCTACTGATAGTTTATTTTAGTTTCAGTATCCCTTACTGTCTTGTCTTCTCCCAATCACTTAGTAGCGTGATCTACACAGGGTAAGTATTCAAAAAAAACATTTCTTGATTGGAAGGATCAATTGTATTTATTGAATGCATACTCTGTGCAGAGCACTGTGCTAAGCCCTTGGGAGTGTCCAATATAATAGGGTTGATAAACCCGATCCCTACCCACAGTGAGCTTGGAGTCTAGATGGGGAGAGAGACATTAATGTAAGTTGCAACAAGAGGAATGGTGTGACCTATTGGATAGAGATAGGGCCTGCGAGTCAGGAGGACCTGGCTTCTAATCTCAGCTCCTCCATTTGTCTGCTCTGTGACCTTGGATAAGTCACTTCATTTCTCTGGGCCTCATTTCCCTCATTTGTAAAATGGGGAATAAGACTGTGAACCCAATGTGGGATAACCTAATGTCTTGCACCTACCCCAGCACTTTGCACAAGGACTGGCACAAAGTAAGCACTTAAATTCCATAAAAGTAAAATTAGGAAGAACAAAAGAAGCCATCTAGCATGTTTTACTTCAAGTATAATGCACATGAAGTTCTGGACAAAAAAAGACAGAGGGGATTTGAGTCTCATCAAGGAGCCCTCACTTCTAGCTTGGGGCTTCTTAAAGTAGAGCTACAGGGAATTTCACATAGATATTTACCTCACTCCTGGAGGAGGATAAGGTGGCGTGACTAAAAAACATGCTTAGGCACGTCACAGCGATGCCAATGACAAGCACAAAGTGAACACTTAATGAATACCATAAAAAAAGATGAAGACTGAAAGAAAAGTCAACCAGCACATTTTACTTTAAGTACAATGTACACATGGTTCTGAACCAAACGAGGCAGAGAGAATTTGAGTCACACAAAGGAGGCCTCATTTCTAGAACGGGGTTTCTCAAAGTAGAAGGCAAAGGGAGTCTCACAGGGAGTCCTAACTCAACCCTAGAGGAAGATAAGGGGGCGTGACTGAAAACATGATCAGACATGTCACAGCCTCCTCACACCTGCTAAGCAATTTGCATTAGTGATTACTTATGCCAAGCGATTAACAATTGACTTGTTCTCAGCCGACCATGGAGCTACCGCAAATCAGGGATGAACAGGGGCTCATGCCTCAGGTACCAATGCCCTTCATTCATTCATTTAGCCAATCATATTTATTGAGCACTTTCTGTGTGCATAGCATTGTACCAAGCACTTGGGAGAGAACAGTATAACAATAAATAGACACATTCCCTGCCCACAATGAGCAACTTTGCTGAGGAGCAGGCCCACACAGACTCAGTTTTCAATTGCATCCAGCGCCATGCATAAGTCCAGTCCAATGGCCCTGCCTGGCTGGACTTGAAGGGAAAAAGAGTCATGGAAATTCTAACGGGCCCGTGCCTTGGTCCCAGGCCTCCGGGGCTGCTATAGAGAACTCTGGGCTCTCTCATCTGTTGTGAGTTTTCATTGGCAGAGGCCGAGTGGAGGACGGAAGAGACTCTTTGGGCTTGACGGGGTTTCTGTCTGGGCTTCTGCAAATACCAATCCAGTGGAATTACGGATTGGGTACAGCATGAGGCTTTGCCTGAGGATGTCACAGGGAAAGATTTTGTTTCTTCAGGTAGACTTTTGGAAAATCCACATCCGCCTCGTCTCTGAGGTGGGAGATTATGTGGTCAGCGTCTAGGAAGTGCAACTCCCAACCCCACAGCACTTATGTACGAATCTTTAAATTACACATAAATTATTTATTTATTCCTCTTAAAGTCTCTCTCACCCTCTAGACCCTAAACTCATTATGGGCAAGGAACATGTTGGCTAATTCTGTTGTAGCGGACTGTCTCAAGTGCTTAGAACAGTGCTCTGCACCCAGTATGTGCTCAGGAAATAGCTGATTGACTGATTGCAAGACATCATGGTCAACTCAGCTGACATAGGAGTTCACCATTAAAAGTAAAAGTCACTGAGGCCCCATGATAATTGGAGACTCTGGGAAATCAGGATGACCTAGTGGAAAGAGCACAGGCCTGGTTTCTAAACATGATTCTGTCAAGCGCTTGCTGTGTGACCTTGGACAAGTCACTCTGCTTCTCTGGGTCTCAGTTTCCTTAACTGTGAAATGGGGAATCAATAGCTGTTCTCCCTACTACTTTGACTGAAAACTACATGTGGGACATAGACCATGTCCAATCTGATCCACTTGTATCTACACTGGTGCTTAGAACAATGATGGACAGATAGTAAGCGCTTAACAAATATTGTAGAAACAATCGAGCAGAGACTAACCTAAGACAAAGAAATAGTCAAGGAATATCTCTGCTCAGACTGCCAGTCCGAAATAGAAGGGAGTCAATTTGCAAGGGAGGAAGCAGCCTTGCTTTGCTTTGGCCGTTGGATCTATGGGTGGATTTTTCTGGTTTGGTCTTTTCCCCAGAGCCAGAAAGTGTACAACACTCCTTAGTCAGGGTTAGCACCAGTGCCTTCAAGCTGGGGTGTGTTTTAATATTTCTTGGTAAAATTTTTTACTGACAATTCTATCATCCTCTATGAAAATAATAAATAATTATGTTACAATTATGTTATGTAATTCTTACTATGTGACAAGCAACTGTTCTCAGCACTAGGATAGATATAAATTAATCAAATCGTACATAGGATCCTGTCCCACATGTGGGTTGCAGTCTAAGTAGGAGGGAGGAGGATCGAATCCCCATTTTACAGATGAGGTAACTGAGGTCCAGGGAAGTTTAGTGATTTGCCCTAGGTGACAGCAGACATATGGCAGAGTCAGGATTAGAACCCAGGCTCTCAGACCTCCAGGCCTATTCTTTTTCCACTAAGCCAGACTGCTTCTCTGTACCTCATTTTAGCCTGGGATTGATATCTAAGAGGTGGATATTTATTAAATTCCCTGCTTTCTTGTCAGCAGAGATGGAATCAATGTTATCCCACGGAAGGACTGCCTGAAAGGACAAATTGTTAAGGGTTGGAGCCAACAACCATGAGCGGAGGCCAAGACCAAACCAGGGGCTGCTAATTACAGTCCCAGATGCTCATCCAGGTCGGCCTTCAACAAAGCGGAGTTTTGTGAGAAGTAGTGTGGCCTAGAGGAAAGAGCCTAGGCCTAGAAGTAAGGGAACCTGGTCTGCAGTTTGACTTTGGGCAAGTCTATTCACTTCTCCATCCCTCAATTCTCCTGTTCTCCCTCCTACTTTGAATGTGAGCCCCAAGTGGGACAGGGACTCTGTCCAACCTAATTAATTTGTATCTATGCCAACATTTAGAACAGTGTTTGACACAGAGAAGGGGTTACCAAATGCTATTGAAAAAAGGTATTTTTTATGGTATTTTTAAAGTGCTTACTGTAGGCCAGGCAGTGACCTAAGCACTGGGGGAGATACAAGCTGATCAGTTTGGACAAAGTACATGTCCTGCATGGGGTTCACAGTCTTAATTACCATTTTATAAATGAAGTAACCAATGCACAGAGAAATGAAGTGACTTTGACTGCGCATCTGTACACAGACACAAATATACACAAATGCACACACACACACACACACTGTCATTAGTGTCTAGCTCTAGCTCAGAAGGCAGAACATAAAATAGTAAGTGTACTTGTTAAATGTCTGTGTGCTAAGCCCTGGGTAGAGACAACCAGACTAGATGCAGTCCTTTCCCCTGCTCTCAAGCTAAGGGAGGTGCAATGGGGGGAAGATTTGCTATTTAGTTCCCTTTTTACAGATGAGGGAATAGATTGATTTCTGATGTCTACATCCCCCTCTAGTCTGTGAGTTTACTGTGAGGAGGGAACGTTTCTGCCAATTCTTTTGCACTGGACTCTCCCAAGCAATTAGTACAGTGCTCTGCACCCAATAAACACTCAATAAATACAATTGATTGATTCATTGATTAGTAGTATCTGTATCCCCTTCTAGACCATGAGCTCAATGTGGGCAGGGAATTTATCTACCAACTCTACTGTGTTGTTCTCTGCCAAGTGCTTCACACAGTGCTCTGACAGAGACAGGCATAGAACCCAGGTCCTCTGACTCCCAAGCCCATGCTCTTTCCACTAGACCATGCTGCTTCTCAATTACTACTCTGTGCAGAGCACTAAGATACAATTTTCTTCAGACCAGACACAGTCCCTAACCTATATGAGACTACATTGATCTTATTCCCATTTTTACAGATGAGGAAATTAAGGATTAGGGAGGTAAAGTGACTTGCCCTCCATCACATAACAAGCCATTGGCAAAGCTGGGATTAGAATTGACATCTTCTGACTTGCACTCCCATGCTATTTTTACCAGAACAGTAGTAATAGTAATAGTAGTAGTACTAGTGATACTGTTATTATTAAGAAGATTTTTCCATGCTTCTGCTCCAACTCTGATAACAAAGATGTCAGGCTTCATAGTTTAGTTGATGGGGAGGAGAGGTTCCAGAGTGAGTAGGAATTTGACAGGGTAGTTGAAACCACAAAAATAAAATTCAGGCAGCAGTGTAGCCTTGTTACACTTGCTCCTCATCTGGAAGGTGGGGATTCAATACCTGCCCTCCCTCCCCCTTAAACTGTGAACCCTGTGTTCAATTTAGTGACCTTATATCTACCCCAGCACTTGCTAATTAGCAAATGCTGAACAAATAGCATTCTTAATTTTCTGGAAATTAAGTGTCATGGCGTAGTGGATAAAGCGAAGGCTTGGGAGTCAGAAAGACCTAGATTCTAATCCCAGTTCTACCACTAGTCTGTTGCGTGACCCTGGGACATGTCACTTATCTTCTCAGTTACCACAACTGAAAAATGGGAGTTAAGACTGAGACCCATATAGGACAGGGACTGTGTCTAACCTAATTAGTTTGTATCTATTCCACTATATAGCAGATAGAGCAAGGGCTTGGGAATCAGAAGGTCATAGGTTCGAATTCCAGCTCTTTCACTTGTCTGCTGTGTGGCCTTGGACAAGTCATTTCACTTCTCTCGGCCTCAATTATTTCATCTGTAAATTGGGGATTAAGACTGTGAGTTCCACACTGGTCAGGGACTGTGTCCGTCTTGATTTGTTTGTATCCACTCCAGCACTTAGTGCCTGGCACATTGTAAACACTGAACAAATGCCACAATTATTATAGTAAGCACTTAAGTATCAGTCTGATGTATAACCTTGGGCAAATCACATAACTTCTCTATGTCTGTTACCTCATCTGTAACATGGGGATTAAGAGTGTGAGCCTCATCTAGGCCAGAGACTGTGTCCAACCTGGTTAACTTGTATCTACCCCAGTGTTTAGAACAGTGCTTGGCACATAGTAAGTGCTGAACAAGTATCATAATAATAATGATGATGATAATGATTTATATTATTATTAATAATAACTACACCTCACAATATTTATTATTATAGTCATTATTATTATTAATAATCTTGTGAGAAGCAGTGTGGCCTAGAGGATAGAGCTCAGGCTTGGGAGTCAGATGGACCTGGGCTCTAATCCCGACTCCACCACATGTCTGCTGTGTGACATGGGGCAAATCATTTCACTTCTTTGGATCTCAGTCACCTCATCTATAAAATAGGAGTTAAGAAAGTGAGCTCTATATGGGACAGGGACTTTGTCCAACCCGATTATCTTGAATCTACCCCAGTGCTTAGAACAGTGCCAGGCACATAGTGAGAGCTTAACAAATACCACAATTAACAATTACCTCTGTTGATGGGCAGAACAACCAATATTTGTGCTGTTTCCTTCCATCTTATGTGGGGGGTACATTTAGGCACAGAGCAGAGAAGTCCAGCAAGTCTGAGGAATGTCACCATGCAACAGAACTAGATGTCTGTTTCCAAGGTCCTGTCTGTAAGACGCACCCATGGTAAACAACACACTCGCTCCACTTATTTGCCTTGGAAGCAGAGGGGTCTGAATCACCCTCACTGGCAATAGAGCTCTTTTGATTGGTTTGTTTTTACCATTCCTAGGAAATATCATTTGTGTTTTCTTTTATTGAGAAAAGGGAATAATTTCACCTGGCCAGGCATTGCTCCACCCCCCTTGCCCAAATTACAGGACAAAAACGAATTACTTAAGGCCAAATGACATCTGTTTTCAGAGCTGCAGCACCAAGTGAATAGTCACAATGTTAAATCAAATTAAATCAAGTAAAAGCAAGGGGGAACAAGGTTTCTTCTAAAGGTCTTAGGGATTTATGAATCATCACTCAATCATATTAATCAAGCGCTTACTGTGTGCAGAGCACTGTACTAAGCAATTGGGAGAATACAGTATAACAATAAGCAGAAATATTCCCTGCCTATAATGAGCTATAGTCTAGAGAGGGAGACAGACATAAAAATAAATAAATAAATTACAGATGTACACTTAAGACCTGTGGAGCTGGGAGAGGGGATAAATAAAGGGAGTGGGTCAAGGCAACCCAGAAGAGAGTGAGAGAAGAGGAAAGGAGAGGTTAGGGAAGGTCTCTTGGGGGAGATGTGTCTTCAATAAGACTTTCAAGCAGAGGAGAGATCTAACAGATCATTGGTCTAACCAAAGTTTGAGCAACAGTTCTGAAAAGTACACAAGTCAAGAAATTTGAGTAATTGAGTAAATTGAGTAATTTTGAGTAAAACCAGCCTGGTGGAAAAAGCCCAGGCCTGGGAGGCAGTGGACCTGGCTTTTAATCCTGGCTCTGCTACCAGCATGGCTCAATGGAAAGAGCCTGGGCTTGGGAGTCAGAGGTCATGGGTTTGAATCCTGGCTCTGCCACTTGTCAGCTCTGTGACTGTGGGCCCGTCACTTAACTTTTCTGTGCCTCAGTAAACCTCATCTGTAAAATGGGGATTAACTGTGAGCCTCATGTGGGACAACCTGATTACCCTGTATATACCCCAGCGCTTAGAACAGTGCTCTGCACATAGTAAGCGCTTAACAAATACCAACATTATTATTACCTGCCTGCTGTGAGATCTTGGGCAAGTCACTTCACCGCTCAGTGCCTCAGTTTCGCCAGCTGTACAATGAGGTTTCAAAACCTGTCCTCCTTCCTCCTTAGGCTATGAGCCCCATGTGGGACAGGGACTGTGTCTGTCTTTATTAACTAGAAACTGACCCAGTGCTTAGAACAGTGCTTGACACATAGTAAGCACATAACAAATACATTTATTATTATTATTGCTTCTGATATTTAAGGGAGCAAAAACTCCAAACCTGCCAGAAGGGGTAGGCCATAAATCATTTGATCATTCATTGTTTTTTGTTGAACAACTGCTGTGTGCTCTGTGCTTGAGAGTACAGAAAAACAGAGTTGATAGACACATACTTTGTCCTCCAGTTGCTTACATTCTAGTGGATATTTAATGCCAGCAAAGCATGATGTCACTCCAGTCTCTGTGTCTAATCTTGGGATTAAATATCTGTTCTCTCTCCCCTTTAGTCTGTGAACGCCATGTGGGACAGAGACTTTGTCTGATTTGACTTCACTACATCTCACCAAACACTTAACAGTAAAAGACATTGCCTAATTGCAAGATGAAAAGTGCTTGAAGCCAGATGGTAGCCTTTTGGATAGAGAGGAAAGAGTGATCTGGGGAATTCTGTATGGAAAAACCAGCAGAATTTAGCAGCAGCATGAGTGTTCCAGCTAAAAAAGAAGCAGTGTGGCCTAGTGGAAAAAACCTGTGCCTGAAAGCCAAAAGGCCCTGGGTTTTAATCCTGACTCCACCACTTGTTTGCGCTGTGTGACTTGGGCAAGTCACTTGTCTTCTCTGTGCCTCAGTTCCCTCATCTGTAAAATGGGATAAAGACTGTGGGCCCCATGTGGAACAGCGACTGTGTCCAACCTGATTATCTTGCATCTAGCCCAGTGCTTGGTACAGTGCCTGGCACCAGTGTAAGCTCTTAACAAATACCACTATTATCATTATTATGGCAGTGAGGAGTCAAGGATAGTACCAAAATTAGGGGCTTCTGGGGCAGGGGGTGTGGTGATGCTGTCGACAGGGATGGGCAAGTTAGGAGGAGGAGTGGGTTTAGGAAGGAAGACGATATGTGTTGCCTAAATAGCAGAATCTGGCGGCTGAATTTAGGTCCATGATACTGATCAAAATCTTCAGTTGAGAGGATTTCTAGGTATAGCCTGAGTTTCTATTAGGCTTACTGTCTCTCCACATCTGGGTATCAGCTCTCTGAAGTGATTCAAAATCACCTAAACTTCTTCCTGGGTATGAAATTCAAGAGAGCAATTATCAACCTACAGCAGTTCTTGGGTAACATTTCAAAGACTCTTGATGATGCTCGAAGTCTTTTGAGCTAATATTTGTCTCCCTGTCTAGCCCTTAGGCTTCTTTATGAGTAGGGATTGTGTCTACCAACTCTCTTACACTGTACTCTCCCAAGCTCTTATTACATGCTCTGGATGCAGTAAGTGCTCAATTATTATGACTGGATTGTTTGAATGGCTGATTGAAGAGTTTCCCAGCAGTTCAGAAGCCTGAGCCTCAACATGGAAGAGTCAATCAGTCAATCGTATTTATTGAGCGATGACTGAGTGCAGAGCACTGTACTAAGTGCTCTTGGGAGAGTACAGTGCGACACTATAACAGACACATTGCCTGACCACAGTGCATGACTTGGGTCCCAACCAGAGAGGATTTTCTGGGCAAGTGCCCCGAGGGAGGATGCCATATCAATCTCTCACCCACTCCTATTAACTCCCTCCTGACCTGGCAGAGGCTTATTATTGCATCTTGTCTCTTCTTAGTGGAGAAACCTTTCCTATTTCTGAAGACGCCATCTGCTCCAGACCACATAATACCGCTTCCTTTAGTCTCTCCCTCAGGCACGTTGACCATGGCGCCCTTTTGTACAGAGCCTGGAGAATAAGGCAGTCCCTCCTTCTGTTGGAAAAGGCCACACCCAGCAGTAAGAGGTGCCAAGATAGATCTTCCCGAGACTCCTGGTTCAGTCTCGCCACTTGTGAGTTGTTTTGTCCACCTGTCTGGCACTCGTGAATGCATGCATAACCTTGGGGTGGTGGCAGAGCCTTCCTGAGGCTTCTCCAACATTTTTTTTCTGGTTAAGCGCTTACTATTTATCAAGCACTGTTCTAAGCAATAGGGTAGATACCAGTTAATCAGGCGAGGTACAGTCCCTGTCGCAAATGAGGCTCACAGTCAAAAAAGAGGGAGAGCAGGTATTGAATCCTTATTTGCAATTGAGGAAACTGAAGCACAGAGAAGTGACTTGCCCAAGATTACACAGCAAGAGTTGGAGCCAGGACTGGAACCCAGGTCCTCTTGCTCCCAGGCACTTGCTATTTCCACTAGACCTTGCTCCCTTCTCTTCCCCTGTCTGCACATGGAGACAGTCTCTCCAAGGGTTGGGCTCCCGCGCCAGGGCGCTACTTCTAACTGTGTCTGATCTGACTGAATCTCATCTACCCCAGTGCTTGGCACAGAGTAAGAGCTTAATAAATACCACAATTATTATTATTAGAAATTATTTTTATTCCAACTTCCAGATCCCTCATACCCCCTTTAAAAATGGCACCATAAAATGGGGTGAATAGGGCTGCAATGATCAACACTACTCCAGTGGAGATGAGAAAAGTGTCAGGCTATATCTCTTCAACTCTGACTTGAGGAGCCTCGATGAATTTCTTGGGATGGATTTTGTTTAATTATTGTCAGAGAATCATTCATTTACTTGATCATGTTTATTGAACACAAAGTATGCAGAGCACTGTACTAAGCACTTGGGAGATTTTAGTGTCCTCTCCCAATTTTAGTGTACTAAAATTACAGATTTTAATGTACTTTCCCAAGTGTTTAGCACAGTGCTCTGCACATAGAAAGCACTCAATAAATCCCATTGATGGATAGATTGATTAAAGGTGTCAAAAGTGCAAATTTGCCAGGAGGTATAGGCTAAAAAATCGATCGATCTATCAGTGGTTTTTATTGAGCACTTACTGTGTGCAAAGCACTGTTCAAAGTGCTTAGGGGAGTACAGCGCAACAGAGTTGATAGACACATTCCTTGCCTGAAATGAGTTTATATTCTAGTGGATATTTAGCACTGGCAAAACACAGCATTGCCCATGGCCCTAACCCATTGCCCCTGAAGGACCTTTCTAACTCTGGTGTTGAGTTCAGATTAGTACGGGTCCGTGCTTGACTCAGGGTTATGGACATCCCCATAAAGAATAAACCAAAGAGTAACCGTAACAATTCTGTGCACCTCCCAGAGGATGAGATCCTTTCCTGGAAGCCCCCCTGAACGAGACAAAACAGGCCTCGCTCTAACTGCGCGGATCATCTCCTTGCCAAGAAAAGTGAGATTTATGTTTTTTTTTTCTTTTTCTTTTTAAGAGGGGGACAGCTTTTCAATTGAATTGGCCCAAATGCATTAGAGGGTCATGGGAATTGAACTCCCTACATTCGTTTACCCAGGACGGGGAGGGGTGGATGGGTGGAAGGGGTGTGCCTAGTGTCCCTCGATGGGCCCTGTATATATTTATATATATACATGTGCACATCTGTAAGTAAAATCGTGTTAAACTCCAGTGCAGCATCTGGTTTCCTGGGGCAGACTGGCTTAGTGCCCTGTCCCAGCTGGACTGGCTCTCAGTTGAAAGAGAGCCTTGCGAGACATTCTCAAATGAACATCTGCTCAGAGGCCAATCCGTGGATATCCCCCTGCTGGGATGGAGGGAAACTAGAGGCAGTGAATCAGTTGATCGTATTTGTTGAGCGCTTACCATGTGCAGGGCACTGGACTAAGCACTTGGGAGAGTACAATGCAACAGAGTTGGTAAATGTGTTCCCTGCCCACGATGAGCTTACAATCTAGAGAGGGAGACAGACATTAATATAAATGATGAAATTACAGATAGGGACATAAGGTCTGTGGGACTCGGGGTGGGGGGGCGGTGAAAAGAGACTGCAAATCCAAGCACAAGGGCATCACAAAAGGGAATGGGAGAAGAGGAAATGAGGGTTTAGTCAGGGAAGGACTCTTGGAGAAGATGTGCAGCTTGGTGTAGTCGATAAAGCACAGGTCTGGGAGTCAGAAGGTCATGGGTTCTAATCTCGCTCTGCCACTTGCCTGCTATGTGACCTTGGGCAAATCCCTTAACTTCTCATCTGCCAAATGGGAAGTAAGACCGTGACCCCCAGGTGGGTCAGGGGTTGTGTCCAACCTGATTACCTTGTAGCTACCCCCACACTTAGAACAGTTCTTGGCACATAGTGAGCATTTAACAGATACCATAATAACTATTAATAAGCCTTTGAAGGTGGGGAGACTGATGGTCTGTCAGATATGAAGAGGGAGGGTGTTCAGGCCAGAGGTAGGACATCGGGCAGGGACGGCAGCGAGCTAGATGAAATGGAGGTACATTGAATAGGCTAGTGTTCAAGGAGCAAAGTAAGCGTGTTGACTTATGAAAGAAAATCAGTGAGGTAAAATGGGAGGTGACAAGTGATTGAGTGCTTTAAAGCCAGTGATAAGGATGTGGCCCATTATATGGATCATCCCACCTCTGGAAGATTTTCTCTTCCTTGAGGAGCTCTTCTGGCAAAGGTTGAAATGGCATGAAATATTCTGTACTTACAGAGCGGCCAGGAGCTGAAAGCTCCTTGTGGGCAGGGATTAAATCTACTAACTTTAATTGTACTTTCCCAAGTGTTTAATTCAGCACTCTGCATATAGTAAGCACTCAATAAATACCACTGATGATGATGATACCAATGGTAGGGAAGCAGCATGGGTCTGGGAGTCGGAATGACCTTGGGTCTAATCCTGGCTCCGCCATGTGTCTGCTGTGTGACCTTGGGCAGGTCACTTCACTTGTCTGTCTCAGTTACCTCATCTGTAAAATGGGGATTAAGATGGTGAGCCCCATGAGGTACAGGAGCTGTGTCCAACCTGATTATCTTGTATCTACCCCAGGGCTTAGAACAGTGCTTGACACATAGCAAGTGCTTAACATTTACCATCATTATTATTATTACAGTGCTCTGCACAGAGTAAGTGCCCAGTAAATACCACTGATAATGATAAAACCAACTCTATTGGATCGTACTCTCCCAAGCGCTTAGAACAGTGCTCTGCACACAGTAAACTCTCAGTAAATACCACTGGTTGCTCTACTTATGCCTTTTCTCACCAGCTGGACTTATCCTAAGTGGTTCCTCGACTTCAGATTGGGAAAGACTTTTGAGATTTATGTGTTCATTTCAAAGATTTATATGTATTAAAGGTGTAATTGTATTCTATTTTTTTCTTATTCCTTTCTCAATCTCTCCCTGCAATCAATCAGTGGTATTTATTGAGCACTTACTAAGTGCAGAACACTGTTACTAAGTGCTTGGGAGAGCCCATTACAACAGAATTAGCAGACAAGCTCCCTGACCACAAGTTTACAGTCTAGTGGAGGACACTGACAATGGGGCTCTAAGTTCTTTGAAGACAGGGACTTTTATTATACTCAGCACAAAGCAGGCACTCAATTAATCTGGATGAATGAAGGAATGGAGAGATTCCTAAAAGGACTTGATTATGTGGCATTAATTTTCACATCCACCCTGAACTGAGATGGTGTTCCTGCTACATTTTAAAACACAAATAATTGGCAGTATGGGGTATGCTAGAGAAATCTTGTGTTGGTTCTTTGTTAAGGAGCTTAACCTGTTTTCTCTCATAGTCTCAGGTGTTTGTTCTCCCTCTGTCAAATATGGAAGCATCATTATCCCAGGATGATCTTCTTTATGGTATTTTTTTCAGTGCTTACTATGTGCCAGGCACTGTACTAAATACTGGATAGACACAAGCTAATCAGATTGGACACAGTGCCTGTCCCACATGGGGCTCACAGTTTTAATCTCCATTTTACAGATGAGGAAAATGAGGCACAAAGAAGTGAAGTGACTTGCCCAAAGTCACACAACAGACAGGTGGCAGAGCCAGGGTTAGAACCCAGTCTTTGAAATGAATACATCACAGAGGCAGTGTGGATGGCAAAATGAGCCTGAAAGGAGCCTAGTGGAAAGAGCATGGGCCTGCGAGTCAGAATGACCTGGGTTCTAATCCCTGCCCTGTCACGTTTCTGCTGTGTGATCTTGGGCAAGTCACTTCACTTGTTTTGGTCTCAATTACCTCATCTGTAAAATGTGGATTAAGACTGTGAGTCCCATTTAGTTCAGGAACTGCGTCCAAACTGATTAGTTTGGCTCTACCCCTGGTGCTCAGTACAGTGCCTGGAATATAGTAAGTGGTTAATAAATTACATTTAAATAAAGTTAGTCAGGGAGGACCAACTGGAGGAAATGCATTTTCCAGCCAACTGCCTGTGGAGAACTAGAATGCCCTTCGGTCAGATATCTGAACTTTGGAGAGGTACAGAGGGGTGAGAGAAGCTACACTAGCTCGCCTCAAGAATCACCACTTTCAGAAACTCCTCTCCTTGGTCTAAAATTCCCCCACATCCAGAAACTCCCCTCCCCTCTTCTTAAATGCCCTTGTGTCTTTCTTCTATGAACTGAGCAAACCTAAATCAGTCTGTCCTCTGCTGTCTACATCAGCAAAAGAACAAGCCGGACTGTATCCCTGTGCATCTGAGTACTGCTTTCCTGCTACTTGGCTTCCTCCCAAATCCAACTTTCTGGCAGTGATTCTTACCTGAGCTGTGATTTTTTTCATTGAGGAGCAACTACAGTTATCAACAATCAAGGGTCTAAGACCACAAGAAGTAGTTTTCCCAGAGGAAGATAAACTATAAACTACTAGGTAGTACTTGGGCCAGTGATCAGCAGCAAGACAGGTGAGATGGAGGCACAGGTGAGAAGGTTAGCACCAGAGGAGCGGAGCTTGTGGGCCAGGCTATAGAAAGAGAGAAGGGACATAAAGTAGGAGGGAGTAAGGTGATAGACAGCTTTAAAGCCAATGATGAGGAGTTTTTGTTTGATATGAAGGTAGATAGGCAACCACTGCAGATTTTTGAGGAGGGGTGTGACATGCCCTGAGCCTTTCTTTAGAAAGATAATCTGGGAGGCAGAGTGAAGCATGGACTGGAGTGGGGAGAGGCAGGAGGTTGGGAGGTCAGAAGGGAGGCTAATGCAGCAATCTAGATGAGATAGGATGACTGATTGTACTAAGGTGGTAGTAGTTTGGATGGAGAGGAAAGGGCGGATCTTAGTGATGTTGTGAAGGTGACACTGCTCACAGTCTACAGGATTGCACTAAGTGCACTAATGTATCAGAGTTTGTAGGCACGTTCTCTGCCCACAGTGAGCTCATAGTCTAGAGGAAGTGGGGTTTGGTTCTTATTAGGGCCATTAGATAACCCATTTTGCTCATTGTGGGCAGGGAACCTGTCTATGAACAAGGTAATCAGGTTGGACCCAGTCACAGTTATGTGACACTCATGGTCTTCATCCCCATTATGCAGATGAAGTAATTGAGGCCCAGAGAAGTCAAGTGACTTGGCCAAAGTCACACAGCAGACAAGTGGCAGAGCCAGGATTAGAATCTAGGTCCTTCTGACTCCCAGGCCCATGCTTTATCCACGAGGCCACAGTGCTTTTTCAATCTTTTAGCACAAATGTTTCAGTGCTAATAATGCTATTGTGTTTTGAGGTTGAGATTACTTAGAAGCTCTTCAACGTCTGCAGCTGCAAATTTAAAGTTTGTGTCTGAAAATTTAAGCCCATTTGAAATATGTGACTTACTTAAATGATGATTATAGCCCATTTAATTTTTTAATGATATATGTTAAGCCCTTACTATGTACCAGGCACTGTACTAAGCACTGAGGTAGTTACACCAGCTGTCTCAAATTTGTCTCCTCCAATTCTCTCCTTGACCCTATCCAGTCTGGTTTCCACCCTCTTCACTCCACAGAAAATGTCCTCTCAAAGGTCACCAATGATCTTCTTGCCAAATCCAACGGCCTCGACTCCATCCTAATCCTCTTTGACTGCTCAGCTGCCTATGACACTGTGGACCACTGTCTCCTGGAAACATTATCTAACTTTGGCTTCACTGACATTGTCCTCTTCTGGTACTCCTCTTATCGCTTTGGCCATTTATTCTCAGGCTCCTTTGTGGGCTCCTCCTCTGCCTCCCACCCCTTAACTGTGGGAGTCCATCAAGTTTCAGTTCTGTGTTCCCCTTCTATTCTCCATCTATATCCAATCCTTTGGAGAACTCATTCACTCCCATGGCTGCAACTAACACCTCTCTGCAGATGACACCCAAATCTACATCTTCAGCCCCAATTTCTCTCCCACTCTGCAGTCTTGCATTTCCTCCTGCTTTCAGTACATCTCTACTTGGTTGTCCTTCCATCACCTCAAGCTTAACATATCCAAAAGAGAATTCCTTATCTTCCAACTCAAACCCTGTCCTTCCCCTGACTTTCCCATCACAGTAGATGGTATCGCTATCCTTCTTGTCTCACAAGTCTGTAACGCTGAAGTTATTCTCGACTCCCCTCTCTCATTCACCCCACATAGTCTATCCATCACTAAATCCTCTCAGTCCCACCTTCACAGCATCACTAAAATCTGCCCTTTCCTCTCCATCCAAATTGCTACTACATTAATACCATCACCCATTCTATCCCACCTGTATTACTGCATCAGCCTTCTCGCTGACCTCCCACTTCAGTCCATACTTCACTTTGCTGCCCGGACCATTTTTCCAGAAAACATTTAGGAAATGTTTCCCCACTTCTCAAAAAACTCTATTGGTTGCCCATCTGCCTCCATGTCAAAGAAAAATGCTTCACCACTGGCTTCAAAGCATTCAATCACCTTGGCCCCTCCTACCTCACCTCGCTTCTCTCCTATTACAACCCATCCCACACACTTCACTCCTTTAATGCTCACCTCCTCACTGTGCCTCTATCTTATCTCTCTCTTGCTGCCAATCCCTCACCCACGCTGCCAACCCCTCACCCACGTCCTGCCTCTGGCCTGAAACACCCTCCCTCCTCAAATCTGACAGACAATTATTCTCACCTCTTTCAAAGCCTTACTGAAAGCACCTCTCTCCCTAGAAGTCTTCACTAAGCCCCTCTTTTCCCTTCTCCCACTCCTTGCTGTGTTACCATGACTTGTTCACTTGTTCTCTTTATTCTTCCCCCACCCTAGCCCCACAGCACTTATGTACATATCTAATTTTTTTATCAATATCTGTCTCTCCCTCCTTCTAGACTGTAAACTTATGTTGGGCAGGAAATGTATCTGTTTAATGTTCTACTGTGCTCTCCTAAGCACTTAGTACATTGCTCTGCACACAGTAAGCACTCAATAAATATGATTGAATGAGTGAATATAACCTCATAATAATAATAATAATAATGGTATTTGTTAAGTGCTTACTATGTGCGAAGCACTGTTCTAAGCACTGGGGGGGATACAAGGTGATCAGGTTGTCCCACTTGGGCTCAGTCTTAATCCCCATTTTACAGATGAGGTAACTGAGGCACAGAGAAGTTAAGTGGCTTGCCCAAAGTCACACAGCTGACAAGCGGCAGAGCTGGGATTAGAGCCCATGACCTCTGACTCACAAGACCGTGCTCTTTCCACTGAGCCACGTTTCTTCTCAGGTTGGAGAGTCAGAGTGCTGACTCTCAGGCCTGTGCTATATCCACTTGTCCACTCTGCTTCTCTAGGGTGGAATATTTAATGGTAGATCTGTTAGCTTGGACTTCTCAAGTGTATTGGCATAAGGTGGCTTTTTGGTCACTAGGGAATAAAAAAATACTTGGAAAATTAAAGGCTTTTTTTATATTTGTACACAAGAATTTAATTCAAAATCTCATATTTACATTAGTATTTGATGGTGTAATTAAGTTTTTAGCACTTTTAAGATATATTTATGCTATTTTAGTCTTGTTCTTAGCTCTTTGGAAAACATTAATGAACTTTTCATTATTTTCTGTGGGAAGCGAGATATGACAAGTGACATATCCAGGAAGATCCCAGGCCTGGAGTCAGAATCTGTAACCTGCCTGTGACGTGAACCTGGCCCAATTAGTTACTTTTTCATCACTCAGTTTCCTCATCTGTAAAATGAAGATAAAAATTCCTTTTCATGCCCTCTCCTAGACTGAGGGACAGGAATTGCATCCAATCTGATTATCTTGTATTTAATCCCAATTTATAATTTATTTTAATATCTGCCTCTCTCCATTTACTATAATCTTCTTGTGGGTAGGGATAAATCCATCAACTGTATTTGTTGAGTTCTTACTGTGTGCAGAGCACTGTCCTAGGCACTTGGGTGAGTACATCACAGCAGAGTTGGTAGACACATTCCTTGTCAACAGTGAGCTTACAGTCTAGAAGATCACATCTACCAACTCTGTTTTATTGAACTGTCCCAAATGTTTAGTAAAGTGCTCTTCACACAGTAAGGACTAAATAAATATCTTTACTTGATTGATTGATAGATTATCCCCATGCTTAGCAGTCTCAGCATAAAGTAACTACATTAAAACTATTCTTCATCCATTCTCCCTTTCAAGCTTGATTTTCAAGGAACTAATTAGCACTAACTAAAGTATAGCATCCTATATATTTATGGACTCCATTTATCCATGTATTTTCTTTAAATCATATTTGTCAAGTGCCCACTATGCGTCAAACACTTTTCTAATTAAGTTGGATACAGTCCATGTCTCACATGGGGCTCACAGCCTAAGTAGGATGGAGAACAAAAGGATTGAAGCACAGAAGGGTGAAATGACTTGCCCAAGATCTCACAGCAAGCATTTGGCAGAGCAAGAATTAGAATCCAGGTCCCCTGACTCCCAGGCCAGGCTGCTTCTCCATTTTCATTTTCCAAATATTTGCTGGACCAGTTTTATTTATGATTTTCCTCCTGCTCCTTGGGCCTTTATCTAATTTTCATCTGCCTGACTTCCCCATTAGATTTTAATTGCCTAAAGGGCAGCAGTCCAACTTGCATTTCTCTTTCCCAAGATCTCAATGTAATCCTCTTGGCTTAGTGGAAAGAGCACAGACTTGGGAGTCAGAGGTCACAGGTTCTAAACCCGGCTCCCCCACTGGTCAGCAGTGTGATATTGGACAAGTCACTTAACTTCTCTATGCCTCAGTTACCTCATCCGTAAAATGGGAATTAAGACTGTGAGCCCCAAGTGGGACAACCTGATTACCTTGTATTTACCCCAGGGCTTAGAACATTGTCTGGCACATAGTAAGTGCTTAGCAAATACCATCATTATTAGTATTATTATTATTTACACAGTGGGAGTCTAGACCAGTCCTCTGAGCACCGAAGACATCCAGAACAGAGCTCTGCATACAGCAGACACCCAGTGCAGTGTTCTGCAAACAGCATATGCCAAGAATAGGGTCTCTGGGCAATGCAAGCAACCTGAAAAATGAATGAATGGCTTCCATTTTGAAATTCAGAAAAATTTACACTCCATCTTCTCTACTTTTTTGCCTGCTGGCAATAAAAAACTGACATTTACTAGATGAAAGGAAACCACTGTCTTTTGCAGATGCTTAATATAAATTTACAAAATGGCATTACTTACACTGAGACTGAGAAACATTGAGATTATTTTGTAGGCTATTCCTTTGGGGTCAATTTGGGGCTAGAATTAAGAAGAGAATCAATTGAAGGTATTTATTCAGTTCTTACTGGGTACAGAGCACTGTATTAAGCGCTTGGGAGAGAGTTGGTAGACACGTTCCCTTCCCACCATGAGCTTAGAGTCTAGAGGGGGAGACAGATATTAATGTAAAATAATAAATTGTGTATATGTACTTAAGTGCTGTTTGGCTGAGGGGAGGTTGGAGGATGAATAAAGGGGTCAGGATTTGGGCAAACCCAATAAACTGGGTTTGAGTTGGGTATATGGAGAGGAAGACATGAAGGGCAAAGGATAAATGAAAATTTTCCTCCCCTTGGGACCTTGAACTGTGTATAGCCTGCCACCTCTTCCACAAGGAGCTCATTCATTTCTCTGACAGGTGTCCTTGCAGTTCTTGTTTTCCAAAGTTGCCAGTGGCAAGAAAAAATTCATCCTCTCTGAATGCACATGGAAATGGAAGGGAAACTTGATGCCCTAGAGGAAGTGCATTGGGAGTTAATGGACAAGGACAGAAATGCAGAAAGAGAGGATTTTCCATTCTTTTGGGGGCTATTTTCTGGAAATTTCCTTTCAGTTCATTGCCTCTTTTGGTGGAATACTTAGAATTGACCATTCTGTGACCTTTTCTAAGAAGACAGTAAAAAAAGAAAAATCCTCATAATAAAACACACCCTGTTGGTAGTATCTAGTTTCTGAGATTGTCAGAGAATGTGCTGGCTTTGCTGAATTTGCCATTTTTCAGTGGCCACGTCAATAAGGTAGAGTTATTATAGGTACTGGATGCTCAAATGGGTTCAGTGTTCTACTCCACTGGTAACAGAAATGAATCATGAAGTAACGGTCAGTTCAATTCCAAGAACAATATAATGGTAAACATTTCTATTCCAACTGGATTGTTAGTTCCTTGTGAGAAGGGGTCGTTTCTAACAACTCTATTGGATTGTAGGTTATGGGTTCTAATCCTGGCTCCTCCATTTGTCTGTTGTGTGACCTTAGGTGAGTCACTTAACTTCTCTGGGCCTCAGAGTCCTCATCTTTGATTGAGACCTTTAGCTCCAACAATGGGACAGGAACTATGTCCCACCTGATTTGCTTGTATCCACCCCAGGGGTTAGTACAGTGGCTGGCACATAGTAAGCATTTAAGTAAGCATTTAACAAATACTTCCTCACTGGATTACTGCATCAGTATCTTTTCTGATCTCCCAACCTCCTGTCTCTCCCTGCTTCAGTCTATACTTGACTCTGCTGCCCAGATTATCCCTGCAAATCTTCGCTACTGCCCCACAGAGACCTCCGCTCTCTCGATCCCATCCGTCTTTCCAATAGCATCTCGCCTCACCTTGCCGCCCTGTCCTCTCTTCCCACTCTCGACGAGCGGGTCTCCGCTCTCAACTCCACCCTCTCTACTCATCTCGACTCTCTCGCCCCCCTTTCCCTCTGCCGCTCTCGCTCCACTAACCCACAGGCCTGGATCACCTCCTCCGTCCGCCTCCTACGCTCCTATGCTCGAGCTGCTGAGCGCTGCTGGCGAAAGTCCAAGCACCAAGCCGACCTCACACACTTCAAATTTATCCTTTCCTGCCTTAACTCTGCCCTCTCCTCCGCCAGGCAAAGCTTCTTCTCCTCCCTCATCGACACCCATGCCCGTCACCCCCGCCAATTGTTCCGGACCTTTAACTCTCTCCTTAGGCCCCCTGTTCCTCCCCCTCCCCCATCTCTCACCCCCAATGATCTGGCCACCTATTTCCTCACGAAAAATCAACACGATCAGGTCTGAGCTCCCCAAAGTCACCCCTCCGCCTCTCCCCTCCCCCCCAACAACCCCCTCCCCCTACTTTCCCATCCTTCCCTGCAGTATCCTCAGAGGAGATCTCCTCACTCCTCGCAAGTGCCACCCCCTCCACCTGCGCCTCGGACCCCATTCCCTCTCACCTTCTTAAAACCATCGCCCCTGCCCTCCTCCCTTCCTTAACTTCTATTTTTAACCACTCAATCTCCAAGGGCTCCTTCCCCTCTGCCTTCAAACATGCCCACGTCTCCCCCATCCTAAAAAAACCCGCTCTTGACCCCACTTCCCCCTCCAGTTATCGTCCTATCTCCCTACTACCCTTCCTTTCCAAAATCTTAGAACGAGTCGTCTACAATCGATGCCTAGAATTCCTTAACTCCCATTCTCTCCTAGACCCCCTCCAATCTGGCTTCCGTCCCCTCCACTCTACCGAGACTGCTCTCTCTAAGGTCACCCATGACCTCCTTCTTGCCAAATCCAATGGCTCCTACTCCATTCTGATCCTCCTTGACCTCTCTGCTGCCTTTGACACTGTCGACCATCCCCTCCTCCTCCATACCTTATCTCACCTTGGCTTCACGGACTCTGTCCTCTCCTGGTTCTCCTCTTACCTCTCTGGCCGATCATTCTCGGTCTCCTACGCTGGAGCCTCCTCCCCCTCCCATCCTTTAACTGTTGGAGTTCCTCAAGGGTCAGTTCTTGGCCCTCTTCTGTTCTCCATTTACACTCACTCCCTCGGTGAACTCATCCGCTCTCACGGCTTTGACTACCATCTCTACGCAGATGACACGCAGATCTACATCTCCGCCCCTGTCCTCTCCCCCTCCCTTCAGGCTCGCATCTCCTCCTGCCTCCAGGACGTCTCCACCTGGATGTCGGCCCGCCACCTAAAACTCAACATGAGCAAGACTGAGCTCCTCATCTTCCCTCCCAAGCCCGGTCCGCTCCCAGACTTCTCCATCACCGTGGATGGCACGACCATCCTTCCCGTCCCGCAGGCCCGCAATCTCGGTGTCATCCTTGACTCGTCCCTCTCGTTCACCCCACACATCCTATCCGTTACCAAGACCTGCCGGTTTCACCTCTACAATATTGCCAAGATCCGCCCTTTCCTCTCCACCCAAACGGCTACCTTACTATTATGGGCTCTCGTTATATCCCGGCTAGACTACTGTGTCAGCCTTCTCTCTGATCTCCCTTCCTCCTCTCTCGCCCCGCTCCGGTCTATTCTTCACTCCGCTGCCCGGCTCATCTTCCTGCAGAAACGATCTGGGCATGTCACTCCCCTTCTTAAACAACTCCAGTGGTTGCCTATCGACCTCTGCTCCAAACAAAAACTCCTCACTCTAGGCTTCAAGGCTCTCCATCACCTTGCCCCTTCCTACCTCTCCTCCCTTCTCTCTTTCTACCGCCCACCCCGCACGCTCCGCTCCTCTGCTGCCCACCTCCTCGCCGTCCCTCGGTCTCGCCTATCCCGCCGTCGACCCCTGGGTCACGTCCTCCCGCGGTCCTGGAACGCCCTCCCTCCTCACCTCCGCCAAACTGATTCTCTTTCCCTCTTCAAAACCTTACTTAAAAATCACCTCCTCCAAGAGGCGTTCCCAGACTGAGCTCCTCTTCTCCCTCTACTCCCTCTGCCATCCCCCCTTTACCTCTCCGCAGCTAAAGCCTCATTTTCCCCTTTTCCCTCTGCTCCTCCACCTCTCCCTTCCCATCTCCACAGCACTGTACTCGTCCGCTCAACTGTATATATTTTCGTTACCCTATTTATTTTGTTTATGAATTGTACATCGCCTTGATTCTATTTAGTTGCCATTGTTTTTACGAGATGTTCTTCTCCTTGACGCTGTTTAGTGCCATTGTTCTTGTCTGTCCGTCTCCCCCGATTAGACTGTAAGCCCGTCAAACGGCAGGGACTGTCTCTATCTGTTGCCGACTTGTTCATCCCAAGTGCTTAGTACAGTGCTCTGCACATAGTAAGCGCTCAATAAATACTATTGAATGAATGAATCTTTCTACAGAAATGTTCTGCGCATGTCACCACCACCCCCACACACCTCAAAAATCTCCAGGTGTTGCCTATCAACCTCCATATCAAATCTACGTCTCCTCCCCTGTTCTCTCCCCCTCCCTCCAGGCTCGTATCTCCTCCTGCCTTCAGGACATCTCACCTGGATGTCTACCCGCCACCTAAAACTCAACATGTCCAAGACTGAGCTCCTATCTTCCCTCCCAAACCCTGTCCTCTTCCTGACTTGCCTGTCACTGTGGATGGCACGAGCATCCTTCCTGCCTCAGAGGCCCGCAACCTTGGTGTCATCCTTGACTCAGCTCTCTCATTCAACCCACATATCCAATCCGTCACCAAAACCTTCCAGTCTCACCTTTACAGTACTGCCAAGATCCGCCCTTTCCTCTCCATCCAAACTGCTACATTGCTGGTACAAGCTCTCATAACATCCCAACTGGATTACTGCATCAGCCTCCTCTCTGATCTCCCAACCTCCTGTCTCTCCCCCTTCCAGTCTATTCTTCATTCCACTGCCTGGATCATCTTTTTTCAGAAACGCTCTGGGCATGTCACTCCCCTCCTCAAAAACCTCCAGTGGTTGTCTGTCAACCTTCACATGAAACAAAAGCTCCTCATTCTTGGCTTCAAAGCCCTCCATCACCCAGCCCCCTCCTACCTCACCTCCCTTCTCTCATTCTACAGCCCACCCTGAACACTCTGTTCCTCTGCTGTTAACCTCCTCACAGTCCCTCATTTGTGCCTGTCCCACTGTCGAACCCTGGCCCACATCCTACCTCTGATTTTGAATGTCCTCCCTCTTCACATTCACCAACTAACTCTCTTCCCCTCTTCAAAGCCCTACTGAGAGTTCACCTCCTCCAGGAGGCCTTCCCAGACTGAGCCCTTCCTTTCCCTCTGCTCTGCCTTCCCTCCCCATTCCCCATACTCCCTCTCTCTGCTCTTTCCCCTTCTCTGCCCCACAGCACTTATGCCTATTTGTATATAATATTTATTACTCTATTTTGTTAATGATGTGTATATATTTATTATTCTATTTGTCTTGATGATATTTATGCCAGACTACTTGTGTTTTTTTCTGTTTTGTTTTGCTGTCTGTCTCCCTGGTTCAGACTGTGAACCCTTTGTTGGGCAGGGATTATCTCTATCTGTTGCCAAATTGTACATTCCAAGAGCTTAGTACACTGCTCTGCACATAGTAAGTGCTCAATAAATACAATTGAATGAATGAATTCACCTATTCATATTTCCATGTAACCATAGGTACCAAGTGTTTCTTTGTTCTTCCTCCTACTCCCTTTGTATACCCTTTGTTTCTGCTTATCTCCCCCAATTAGACCATTAGTTCCTCCTGATAAGTATCCAGAACTTGGACTTTTATCCTATTTTAAAAATTATGGTATTTGTTAAACTGTTACTATGTGCCAGGCACTGTACTAAGCACTGGGGTAGATACAAGCTAATCAGGTTGTCTTGTTTTATGCCGTGGAGTTGTCTCCGACCCATAGTGATGCCATGGACATATCTCTCCCAGAACGCCCCACCTCCATCTGCATTTATTCTGGTAGTGGATCCAGAGAGTTTCTTGGTAAAAATACAGAATTGATTTACCATTGTCTCCTTCAGCGCAGTCACCATGAGTCTCCATCCTTGACTGTCCCACGCCGCTGCTGCCCAGCACAGGTGAGTTTTGACTTGTAGCAGAGTGCCTTCCACTTGCTAGCCACTGCCCAAACTAGGAATGGAATGGATATGCCTCTGCTTGACCCTTCCTCCTGTAGTTGAGACTGGTAGAGGACTGGAAACTCTCCAGGTGTGACCCTGAAAAGGAACTAATCAGGTTAGGCATAGTCAGTGTCCCATGTGAGGCTCACAGTATTCAATTCTATTTTTCAGATGAGGGAACTGAAGCCCAGAGAAGTGAAGTGGCTTACCCAGGGTCACACAGCAGACAAGTCACAGAGCTGGGATTAGAAACCAGGTCCTTTTGACTCTTGGGCCTGTGCTCTACGCAGTAGACCATGCAGCTTCCACTAGGAATCTTTCAAACTGTACCCTGGACCAGGCTTTGGCTGAGTAAAGCTCAGGTTTATCTTACCAGGCTCTCATTTGTTCTGTCTCCCTTTAAGAACAGTTGGAGACCTTAGTCTCCCCTTTCTCCCCCACTTTGTTGTTCCTCTGTTGATTCCTTGTATGTCTGGATCTCTGCTGCTGCTGCTGCCTGCATCAGCTGGAGGCTTTGTTAACCACAGTGCAAATTAGACTCATCCTCTTTTCCATCAAAGCCTGCCTTCCTTTGGCAGGAGTAGAAAGGGCCAAGGAACAGAGCTGAAGTTTGATTGATCGCATCCTCCCGCTTAGAGGAATAGAAATTAATGAGGCTTTACTGTGTTTTTGTTTCAAGTCCAGTGTTGTAGGAAAGAGCATTACTTTGATTTGAATCAATCAATCATCAATAGTTATGGAGTGCTTACCATGTTTAGAACACTGTTCTATGCACTGCATTAATGCAAGTTAATCAGATCGGACACAGTCCCTGTCCCACCTGTAGCTCACACTCTATATAGAAGAAGCAGCATGGTTCAGTGGGAAGAGTACGGGCTGGGGAGTCAGAGGTCATGGGTTCAAATCCCTGCTACACCACTTGTCAGCTATGTGACTTTGGGCAAGTCATTTAACTTCTCTGTGCTTCAGTTAACTCATCTGTAAAATGGGCATTAAAACAGTGAGCCCCACATGGGACAATCTGATTACCTTGTATCCTCTCCAGCACTTAGAACAGTGCTTTGCACATAGTAAGTGCTTAACAAATACCATCATTATTATATAGGAGGGAGAACAGGCACTGAATCCCCATTTCACAGAGGAGGGAACTAAGGCCTCCTTAGGTCAATCATATTTACTGAGTGTTTTCTGTGTGCCGAGCACTTTACTAAACATTTTGGAGAGTACAATATAACAGAGTTGGTAATCATGTTCCCTGCCCACAACGAGCAAACCCAGTTTCTCAGCGTTGGGCAATCTATCTTGCCAATTCATGTTGAACATGGAGAGAATACAGTGCTGATGAAACTGCTCAAGAATTCTGTTGCGACACTGCTGAGTACCAGCATAGTGTAGTGGATACAGTATGGGTCGGGGAGTCTAATCCTGGGTTCTAATTCTGGCTCCACCACTGGTCTGCCATATGACCTTGGGCAAATCACTTCACTTCTCTGGGCCTCAGTTATCTCATCTATAAAATGGGGATTGAGATTGTGAGCCCCATGTGGGACAGGGATTATGTCCAATACTATTATGTTATATCTACCCCAAAGCTTAGTATAATGCCTGGCACATAGTAAGCACTTAACATATACCATAATTATTAATTGTCCTTAATATTATCTTTCCAGAAGCTCCAGACTCATAAGGTCTGGAGAGCTGAGGTGTGATATGCCACTTTGGTGCCACACACTATCTCCCACAGGATGACTTTCTCAGTTACCTTTCCCACTTCTTTGTTTGGCTAAAAACATTCATTCATTCATTCAGTCATATTTATTTAGAGCTGACTGTGTACAGAGCACTGACTAAGCACTTGGAAAATACAATTCAACAATAGAGACAATCTCTGCCCACAGTGTGCTTACAGTCTAGAAGTGGGGCGACAGACATCAAAATAAGTAAACAGGCATCAATAGCATCAATATAAATAAATAAAATTTTAAGATATATGCACATCAAAACAAGTAAACAGGAATTAATATAAATAAATAGAATTATAAATATGTACATATACACACAAGTGCTCTGGGGCAGGGCATTAGAGCAAAGGGAGAAAATCGGGGTTATGAGGAGTGGAGGAGGAGCTGAGGAAAAGGGGGGCTTAATCTGGGAAGGCCTCTTGGAGGAGGTGAGCCTTCAGTAGGTTCCGTCCCCTCCACTCTACCGAGACTGCTCTCTCTGAGGTCACCCATGACCTCCTTCTTGCCAAATCCAATGGCTTCTACTCCATTCTGATCCTCCTTGACCTCTCTGCTGCCTTTGACACTGTCGACCATCCCCTCCTCCTCCATACCTTATCTCACCTTGGCTTCACGGACTCTGTCCTCTCCTGGTTCTCCTCTTACCTCTCTGGCCGATCATTCTCGGTCTCCTTCGCTGGAGCCTCCTCCCCCTCCCATCCTTTAACTGTTGGAGTTCCTCAAGGGTCAGTTCTTGGCCCTCTTCTGTTCTCCATTTACACTCACTCCCTCGGTGAACTCATCCGCTCTCACGGCTTTGACTACCATCTCTACGCAGATGACACGCAGATCTACATCTCCGCCCCTGTCCTCTCCCCCTCCCTTCAGGCTCGCATCTCCTCCTGCCTCCGGGACATCTCCACCTGGATGTCGGCCCGCCACCTAAAACTCAACATGAGCAAGACTGAGCTCCTCATCTTCCCTCCCAAACCCGGTCCTCTCCCAGACTTCTCTATCACCGTGGATGGCACGACCATCCTTCCCGTCTCTCAGGCCCGCAATCTCGGTGTCATCCTTGACTCGTCCCTCTCGTTCACCCCACACATCCTATCCGTTACCAAGACCTGCCGGTTTCACCTCTACAATATCGCCAAGATCCGCCCTTTCCTCTCCACCCAAACAGCTACCTTACTATTACGGGCTCTCGTTATATCCCGGCTAGACTACTGTGTCAGCCTTCTCTCTGACCTCCCTTCCTCCTCTCTCGCCCCGCTCCGGTCTATTCTTCACTCCGCTGCCCGGCTCATCTTCCTGCAGAAACGATCTGGGCATGTCACTCCCCTTCTTAAACAACTCCAGTGGTTGCCTATCGACCTCCGCTCCAAACAAAAACTCCTCACTCTAGGCTTCAAGGCTCTCCATCACCTTGCCCCTTCCTACCTCTCCTCCCTTCTCTCTTTCTACCGCCCACCCCGCACGCTCCGCTCCTCTGCCGCCCACCTCCTCACCGTCCCTCAGTCTCGCCTATCCCGCCGTCGACCCCTGGGTCACGTCCTCCCGCGGTCCTGGAACGCCCTCCCTCCTCACCTCCGCCAAACTGATTCTCTTTCCCTCTTCAAAACCCTACTTAAAAATCACCTCCTCCAAGAGGCGTTCCCAGACTGAGCTCCTCTTCCCCCTCTACTCCCTCTGCCATCCCCCCTTTACCTCTCCGCAGCTAAAGCCTCATTTTCCCCTTTTCCCTCTGCTCCTCCACCTCTCCCTTCCCATCCCCACAGCACTGTACTCGTCCGCTCAACTGTATATATTTTCGTTACCCTGTTTATTTTGTTAATGAATTGTACATTGCCTTGATTCTATTTAGTTGCCATTGTTTTTACGAGATGTTCTTCCCCTTGACGCTGTTTAGTGCCATTGTTCTTGTCTGTCCGTCTCCCCCGATTAGACTGTAAGCCCGTCAAACGGCAGGAACTGTCTCTATCTGTTGTCGACTTGTTCATCCCAAGTGCTTAGTACAGTGCTCTGCACATAGTAAGCGCTCAATAAATACTATTGAATGAATGAATGAATGAATGACTTTGAAGAAGGGAAATGTGATTGTTTGGCGGATTTGAGGAGGGAGGGCATTCCAGGCCAGAGGTAAGACGTGGGCCAGGGGTCGACAGCGGGACAGGTGAGAATGAGGCACAGTGAGAAGGTGAGCACCAGAGGAGTGGAGTGTGTGGGCTGGGATATAGAAGGAGAGAAGGGAGGTGAGGAAGGAGGCAGCAAGGTAATGGAGAGCTTTGACGCCAATAGTGAGAAATGTTTGCTTCATGCAAAGGTTGAAAGGCAACCATTGGAGAATTTTGAAGAGGGTGGTGACATGCCCAGAACGTTTCTGTAGAAAGATCATTCAATCATTAGTATTTATTGAGCGCTTACTATGTGCAGAGCACTGTACTAAGCCCTTGGAATGTACAGTTTGACAACAGATAGAGACAATGAATGATGGGCTCACAGTCTAAACAGGGGAGACAGACAGCAAAGCAAAACAGAACAAAGCAAAAACAAGACAACATCATCAAGATAAATAGAATCAAGGGGATGTACACCTCATTAACGAAATAAATAAGGTATAAATAATATATACAAATGAGCACAGTGCTGAGGGGAGGGGAAGGGGAAAGGGGGAAGGGCAGAGGGTGGGGGGAGAAGGGGGGAGTGGGAGCAGAGGGAAAGAGGGGCTCAGTCTGGGAAGGCCTCTTGGAGGAGGTGAGCTCTCAGTAGGGCTTTGAAGAGGGGAAGAGAGTTAGTTTGGCGGATGTGAGGAGGGAGGACATTCCAGGACAGTGGCAGGACATGGGCCAGGGGTCAATGGTGGGATAGGTGTGAATGGGAGACAGTGAGGAGGTGAGCGGCAGAGGAGCAGAGTGTAGCGAGTGGACAGTAGAAAGAGAGAAGGGAGGTAAGGTAGGAAGGGGCAAGTTGATGGAGGGCTTTGAAGCCAAGAGTGAAGAGTTTTTGTTTCATGCAAAGGTTGATAGGCAACCACTGGAGGCTTTTGAGGAGGGGAGTGACAAAGCGTTTCTGTAGAAAGATGATCCCGGCAGCAGAATGAAGAATAGAGTGGAGTGGGAAGAGACAGGAGGAAGGGAGATCAGAGAGGAGGCTGACGCAATAATCCAGTAGGGATATTATGAGAGCTTGTACCAGCACGATAGCTGTTTAGATGGAGAAGAAAGGGTGGATCTTGGCGATATTGTAAAGGTGAGACCGGCAGGTGTTGGTGACCGATTGTAAGTGTGGGGTGAATGAGAGTGCTGAGTCAAGGATGACACCAAGGTTGCGGGCCTGTGTGACGGGAAGGATGGTCATGCCTTCCACATTGACAGGGAAGTCAGGAGGAGGACAGGGTTTGGGAGGGAAGGTAAGGAGCTCAGTCTTAGACATGTATCTGGGCAGCAGAGCGAAGTATAGACTGAAGTGGGGAGAGACAAGTGGCTGGGAGGTCAGAAAGGATGGGTACCCACAGAAACAGAGGGCGGTGATCTGTGGAAGGTCACAACTCCTCCTAGAGGCCCTCCCAGATTAAGCCATTTCCCCTATTTCCTCTCCCTTCTTTGGACATGAATCGATATCCTTAGGCACTTGATATTCTCTCCATCCTCAGCCCTTGTATGTATATCCATAATGTATTTATATTTAATGTCTGTCTCCCACTGTAGACTTTAAGCTTGCTGTGTGCAGGGAACAACTACTGTACCTCAACTACTCTCTTGCATTGAACTCTACCAAGTATTTAGTACAGTGCTGTGCAACCAGTAAGCACTCGATAAGGATAGAAGCAGCATGGCCTAGTGACTATTGCATGGGCCTGGAAGACAGAAAGTCTTGGGTTCTCATCCCACCTCTGCCACTTGTCTCCTGGGTTACCTTGGGTACATCACGTCACTTCTCTGGGCCTCGGTTACCCCATCTGTAAAGTGGGAATTAAGACTCTCAGCCCCATGTGGGACAGAGACTATAATAATGATGGTATTTAAGTGCTTACTATGTACAAAGCACTGTTCTAAGCACTGGGGGGAAATAAGGTGATCAGGTTGTCCCACGTGGGGCTCACAGTCTTAAACCCCATTTTACAGATGAGGTAACTGAGGCACAAACAAGTTAAGTGACTTGCCCAAAGATACAGCTGTCAAGTGGCAGAGTCGGTATTATAACCCAAGACCTCTGATTCCCAAGACTGTGCTCTTTCCACTGAGACAAGCTGCTTTTCTATGTCCAACCTGATGAGCTTTGTATCTACCTAGGGCTTAGTGCAGTGTCTGGCACATATCAAGTGTTTAACGAATATCGTTTAAAAAAATAAAGATGATTGATTTTAAGTAGCAGACTACACATTTCAGTAACTGCAGTAAAATATTTTAGTTGAATGCATTCTGAACTGTTCATAAGAATATGTAAACTGGGTCTTTTGGTTTATTGTCATTCTGAAGCACTTTGCTGATTCTGCAGTTTCACAATCATCTGTGTGTTTTTTTGTTTGTAAAATTCCAGAATCCGGTTATCAGCAAATAGCAGATCTTTTATGACTGAACTCAGGATTGATAATGACACTCTGATGTGGTGAGTTTCCTGGAGAATCAGAAACAGATTTTTTTTTTTCAATGGTATTTCTTAAGCCCTTATTATGTGCCAGGCACAGTACTTTGTGCTAGGGAGACACAAAATAATCAGGTTGGACACAGTCCGTGTCCCTCATGGGGTTCATAATCTTAATCGCCATTTCACATATGAGGGT
The DNA here is from genome assembly GCF_004115215.2 of Ornithorhynchus anatinus. Lineage (NCBI taxonomy): Eukaryota > Metazoa > Chordata > Mammalia > Monotremata > Ornithorhynchidae > Ornithorhynchus > Ornithorhynchus anatinus. The sequence goes on along the minus strand of NC_041731.1, from coordinate 19,731,600 downwards.
ACAGAGGCACAGAAAAGTGGAATGACTTGCCCAGGCTCATATAGCAGAAAAGTGGTGAAATCGGGATTAGAACCCAGATAGTCTGTTTTGCAGACCCAGGCTCTCGCCTGCTTATTAACACTATTGTATTGTATCTTACTGTACCATGTTGCTATATTAGCGATTTTGCTTGTTACTGTTTATTGTCCTCAGTGCTGCCACCCACCTCTCTGGCCTCACCAGCCGCCTGACTTTGAGTTTGATCAGGTCGGCCCTTAATCAAGCCTACCCCCGACCCCAGTCATCGCCCGCTTATTAACACTACTGTATTGAATCATACTGTATCATGTTGCTATATTACCGATTTCGTTTGTTACTGTTTATTGTTGTCAGTGCTGCCACCCACCTCTCTGGCCTCACCATGTCCCTCCTCCCCCCCTCCTCCCTCCCGCCCCTTCCTATCCTCCCCTTCCCCTTCCCCTTCACCTCTCTCCTCTGCCTCCTCCCCCCCACCTCCCCCACCCTAGAACCCCACTTTACCAGCGCTACCCCTCTTCCCCCCTCCCCCTACTCTCCCCCCCACCAAACCCCCTCCTCACCCCCTCCCCGCTTCTCTCTTCCCTACCCATGCCCCATCCCAGTCCTCCTGTCCCACCGCTAGCCCTCATCCCCCTCTCCCCATCCAGGGTCCCGCCACCTCCTTCCCATCCAAACCCTCCCCTCCCCCCCGCCCTTTCCCCCCTCCCCCCTTGCACCCACAGCTACTTTCAAGTGTGGCCTCTGGAACCCCCGCTCTATTACAGGTAAGCTACCTTTCGTCCATGACCTTTTCCTCTCCCGCTCTCTCCTCCTCCTCGCCCTTTCAGAAACGTGGCTCTCTCCCGAAGACACGGTCTCCGCCGCTGCTCTCTCCAGCGGAGGCCTCTCCTTCTCCCACTCCCCCAGACTCACCGGTAAGGGAGGAGGCGTTGGCTTCCTCCTCTCACCCCGTTGCCGCTTCCGCACTATCCCTCCTCCCCCCTCCCTCTCCTTCCTCTCCTGCGAAGCCCATATCATTCACCTCTACCACCCCCTCCAGATACTTGTCGCTGTCATCTACCGCCCTCCCGCTCCCACCTCCGACTTCTTCAACCACCTAGACCCCTTTCTCACCTTCCTTCTCTCCTTCTCTCTGCCCACTCTGATCCTTGGAGACTTCAACATCCATATGGATGTACCCGATGACTCCTCTGCCGCCCGCCTGCCATCCTTCCTCGACTCTGCTGACCTCCTCCTCCACCATACCGCGCCCACTCACCAACTCGGTCACACCCTCGATCTCGTCATCTCCTACCGCTGCACTATCTCCTCCCTCACCAACTCTGAAATCCCTCTCTCTGACCATAACCTTCTCACCTGCCTCATCTCTCACACTCCCTCCCCCTGCAAATCTTCGCTACTGCCCCACAGAGACCTCCGCTCTCTTGATATCTGCCTTTCCAAAAGCATCTCTCCTCACCTTGCCGCCCTGTCCTCACTTCCCACTCTCAATGATCAGGTCTCCGCTCTCAACTCCACCCTCTCTACTCATCTCAACTCTCTCGCCCCCCTTTCCCTCCGCCGCTCTCGCTCCACTAACCCACAGCCCTGGATCACCTCCTCTGTCCGCCTCCTCCGCTCCTATGCTCGAGCTGCTGAGCATTGCTGGCGAAAGTCCAAGCACCATGCCGACCTCACACACTTCAAATTTATCCTTTCCTGCCTTAACTCTGCCCTCTCCTCCGCCAGACAAAACCTCTTCTCCTCCCTCATCGACACCCATGCCCGTCACCCCCGCCAATTGTTCCGGACCTTTAACTCTCTCCTTAGGCCCCCTGTTCCTCCCCCTCCCCCATCTCTCACCCCCATAGATCTGGCCACCTATTTCATCACAAAAATCAACACAATCAGGTCTGAGCTCCCCAAAGTCACCCCTCCGCCTCTCCCCTCCCCCCCACCAACCCTCTCCCCTAGTTTTCCATCCTTCCCTGCAGTATCCTGAGAGGAGATCTCCTCCCTCCTCGCAAGTGCCACCCCCTCCACCTGCGCCTCGGACCCCATTCCCTCTCACCTTCTTAAAACCATCGCCCCTGCCCTCCTCCCTTCCTTAACTTCTATTTTTAACCACTCAATCTCCAAGGGCTCCTTCCCCTCTGCCTTCAAACATGCCCACGTCTCCCCCATCCTAAAAAAACCTGCTCTAGACCCCACTTCCCCCTCCAGTTATCACCCTATCTCCCTACTACCCTTCCTTTCCAAAATCCTAGAATGAGTCATCTACAATCGCTGCTTAGAATTCCTTAACTCCCATTCTCTCCTGGACCCCCTCCAATCTGGCTTCCGTCCCCTCCACTCTACCGAGACTGCTCTCTCTAAGGTCACCCATGACCTCCTTCTTGCCAAATCCAATGGCTCCTACTCCATTCTAATCCTCCTTGACCTCTCTGCTGCCTTTGACACTGTCGACCATCCCCTCCTCCTCCATACCTTATCTCACCTTGGCTTCACGGACTCCGTCCTCTCCTGGTTCTCCTCTTACCTCTCTGGCCGGTCATTCTCGGTCTCCTTCGCTGGCGCCTCCTCCCCCTCCCATCCTTTAACTGTTGAAGTTCCTCAAGGGTCAGTTCTTGGCCCTCTTCTGTTCTCCATTTACACCCACTCCCTCGGTGAACTCATTCGCTCTCACGGCTTTGACTACCATCTCTACGCAGATGACATGCAGATCTACATCTCCGCCCCTGTCCTCTCCCCCTCCCTTCAGGCTCGCATCTCCTCCTGCCTCCAGGATGTCTCCACCTGGATGTTGGCCCACCACCTAAAACTCAACATGAGCAAGACTGAGCTCCTCATCTTCCCTCCCAAACCCGGTCCTCTCCCAGACTTTCCTATCACCGTGGATGGCACGACCATCCTTCCCGTCTCTCGGGCCCGCAATCTCGGTGTCATCCTTGACTCGTCTCTCTCTTTCACCCCACACATCCTATCTGTTACCAAGACCTGCCGGTTTCACCTTTACAATATCGCCAAGATCCGCCCTTTCCTCTCCACCTAAACGGCTACCTTACTGCTTCGGGCTCTCGTTATATCCCGGCTAGACTACTGTGTCAGCCTTCTCTCTGATCTCCCTTCCTCCTCTGTCGCCCCGCTCCAGTCTATTCTTCACTCCGCTGCCCGGCTCATCTTCCTGCAGAAACGATCTGGGCATGTCACTCCCCTTCTTAAACACCTCCAGTGGTTGCCTATCGACCTCCGCTCCAAACAAAAACTCCTCACTCTAGGCTTCAAGGCTCTCCATCACCTTGCCCCTTCCTACCTCTCCTCCCTTCTCTCTTTCTACCGCCCAGCCCACACGCTCCGCTCCTCTGCCGCCCACCTCCTCACCGTCCCTCGGTCTCGCCTATCCCGCCGTCGACCCCTGGGTCACGTCCTCCCGCGGTCCTGGAACGCCCTCCCTCCTCACCTCCGCCAAACTGATTCTCTTCCCCTCTTCAAAACCCTACTTAAAACTCACCTCCTCCAAGAGGCCTTCCCAGACTGTGCTCCCCTTCTCCCTCTACTCTTCTCCCTCTACTACATTATTTCATTGTTAGTACGGTAATTTTTTATGGGAGTTTTGCAAAGTGTAATGTAAATTGTCTATGAAGTTGTTATGAAATGCAACAATACCCTAGCAGTTATGGATCACTCTGGCAGCATGCTGTAGTGGAAGGAGTTTGTGACAGTTTCAAGGAGGTAGGATGCTTATGTTCTAATCCCAGCTCTGCCCAAGGGCTGCTGGGGGAACTTGGGCAAGTCACTTTACTTCTCTGGGCCTTTGATTTTTTACATAACATTTTTAAGCATTTACTATGTGCCAAACACTGTTCTAAGCGCTGGGGTGGGTGCAAGTTAACGAGATAGCAGGTTACAGGTACCCCTGTAAAATAAAGATAATAATGCTATCAATCAATCAATAATGTTTTTGAATGCCTATTTTGTGCAGAGTACTATACTAAGCATTTGGGAGAGTTTGAAAGTGATTCCTGCCCTCTAGGAACTTACTGTCTAAGAAGGGAAACAGACTATTAAATAAATTCCAAATAACTTCTTCATATCTCACAAGGATGTGATAATGTTCAGTTGAAATAATTGAAGGGAAAGCACTTTAATAGCCCTCCACAAACTCAAGGTGCATTGTTATGGGAAGCAGCATGATCTAGTGGAAAGAGCCTGGGTCTGAGAGTCAGAGGACATGGATTCTAATCCTGGCTTTGCCGCACATCTGCTTTGTGACCTTGAACAAGACACTTCACTTCTTTGGGCCTGTTACCTCATCTATAAAATGGGAATTAAGACTGTGAGTCCCATGTGGGAACTCTGTGCAATCTGATTACCCTGTATCTACGCCAGTGCTTAGAACAGTGGTTGGCACAAAGGAAGTACTTAACAAATACCATTATTATTATTATTTTTATTATTGATTTCTCTGAATTGTAAAATTGAGATCCTTCACTTCTGGTCCATTTGTACATTTGTGGTTTTGTGCTCATTGTGGGCAGGGAACGGTATCTACAGACTCTATGTACTTAGTACAAGTACTTAGTACAGTGCTCTGCAAACAATAAGTGCTCAATAAATATGATTGATTCTTCTTCCTCCATTATCCTAGAAACTAGTACTTCTTTTTTAATTCCCCACAACATCTAGGTCAGTATTCTGTGTCAATAAGGTACTTCTGAGGATGACTAATGAAGACCAACTTTTCATCCCCTTCGCCCTTGAGGAAAATAAATGAGAAAATGCAAGACAGATTTAAGTTATGATTCCTAGTGGTAAACACAGTAAGTCACTCAGGACCTGGGGCCAATCCACTTAGACTGTGAGCCCCATGTGGGACAGGGACTGTGTCAGTCTAATTATCTTGTAAGTACTCCAGTGCTTAACAGAGAGCTTGGCACATAGTAAGCACTCAAAAAATGCTATTATTATTATATCACTATTTTTAATAATATTTGATAACCACTTACAATGTGCCAGGCCTGGCACTAGACCCTGGAGTAGATGCTAGGTAAACAGGTTGAAGACAGTTCATGTCCCTCAAGGGACTCACAGATGAGGTTTTACAGATGAGGTAACTGAGGAATAGAGAAGGAAAGTGACTTGCCCAAGAACACACAGCAGATATAGTAGAACATGAATTAGAATCCAGGTCCTCTGACTCCCAGGCCTATGCTCTATCCACTAAGCCATGCTATTTATCATAATTATTATCATTATCATTATTATTATTATTATTATTCATTCATTCATTCAATAGTATTTATTGAGCGCTTACTATGTGCAGAGCACTGTACTAAGCGCTTGGGATGAACAAGTCGGCAACAGATAGAGACAGTCCCTGCCGTTTGACGGGCTTACAGTCTAATCGGGGGAGACGGACAGACAAGAACAATGGCACTAAACAGCGTCAAGGGGAAGAACATCTCGTAAAAACAATGGCAACTAAATAGAATCAAGGCAATGTACAATTCATTAACAAAATAAATAGGGTAATGGAAATATATACAGTTGAGCAGACGAGTACAGTGCTGTGGGGATGGGAAGCGAGAGGTGGAGGAGCAGAGGGAAAGGGGGAAAAGAGGGTTTAGCTGCGGAGAGGTGAAGGGGGGGTGGTAGAGGGAGTAGAGGGAGAAGAGGAGCTCAGTCTGGGAAGGCCTCTTGGAGGAAGTGATTTTTAAGTAGGGTTTTGAAGAGGGAAAGAGAATCAGTTTGGCGGAGGTGAGGAGGGAGGGCATTCCAGGACCGCAGGAGGACGTGGCCCAGGGGTCGACGGCGGGATAGGCGAGACCGAGGGATGGTGAGGAGGTGGGCGGCAGAGGAGCGGAGCGTGTGGGCTGGGCGGTAGAAAGAGAGAAGGGAGGAGAGGTAGGAAGGGGCAAGGTGAGGTAGAGCCTTGAAGCTTAGAGTGAGGAGTTTTTGTTTGGAGCGGAGGTTGATAGGCAACCACTGGAGTTGTTTAAGAAGGGGAGTGACATGCCCAGATCGTTTCTGCAGGAAGATGAGCCGGGCAGCGGAGTGAAGAATAGACTGGAGCGGGGCGAGAGAGGAGGAGGGGAGGTCAGAGAGAAGGCTGACACAGTAGTCTAGCCGGGATATAATGAGAGCCTGTAGCAGTAAGGTAGCCGTTTGGGTGGAGAGGAAAGGGTGGATCTTGGCGTATTATTATCCTCATCATCAACATTATTCGCAATGAATTCTTCTTCCCAGAGTTCTCCAAGAATGATGCGGCCACCCTGGCTCAGGGGTGATTTTATTGCCCAGAAGAAGCCTCTAACATCATCATCATCATTATCATGAATGGGATTTATTGAAGGATTACTGATTGCAAATCACTGTATTAAGGAGAAGCAACGTGACTTAGAGGATAGAGCCTAGGTCTGGGAGTCAGAAGGAGCTGGGTTCTATTCTCTGCTCCACCATTTGTCTGTTGTGTGACCTTGGGCGTATCACTTCACTTCCTTGAATCTCAGTTATCTCATCTATAAAAGGGGGATTAAGAGTGTGAGCCCCATGGGGGACAGGGACTGTCGGTCCCGATTAACCTGTATCTACCTAAGTGCTTAGAACAGTGCTTGGCACATAGTAAATGCATAACAAGTACCATAATTGTTATCACTATTATTATTCTTAAAGCGCTTGGGAAAGTACTATACAACTGAGTTGGTAGACACATTCCGTGCCTACAGCAAGTTTGCAGTGTAGAGTGGGGACAGACATCAATATAAACAAGTAATTTATAATATGTAATTTATAGGCACATACAGAAGTGCTGTGGGGTTTAGGGTGGAGCCAATATCAAATGCCCAAAGGTCAGAGATCCAAGTACATAGATGACACAGAAGATGAGCCACCTGGGGAAAAGAGGGCTTAATCAGGGAAGACCTCTTGGAAGTGATGTGACCTCTCCACACATTGTAGTCTGTATTTTAGGAAAGCAGTGTGATCTAGTGGAAAGTCAGAGACTGGGGATCAGAAGACCTGGGTTTTAATCCTGGCTCTGCCATTTGCCTGCTGAGTGACCTTGAGCAAGTCACTTCTCTGTGCCTCAGTTCCTTCACCTGCAAAGTGGGATTTCAATCGTTGTTCTCACTCCTACTTAGACCGTGAGCCCCATGTGGTACCTATCTAATCCAGTGCTTTGTTCAGTGCTTATTGCATAGCAAGCGCTTAACAAATACCACAATTGTTATTAGCTTTCACTCCATTGAGATAACACTCTCCATTGTCTCTTTGGGCCAGTCTAATGAACTCTACTCCACTCTCATATCTGCCCAGACTCTTCTGCTGCCTTTGTTAGCCACCCCCTTGACTAAACTCTTTCTCCAGCCTTATTTGTTATTCTATGGTCCATTTCTGATCTCTCTGTTGGGTCCTTCTCATACATCCTTTGCCTGTTCCTTGTTCTCCTCACAGTAGACGTTTAAGCACTTATTCTGTGTCAGCCACCTTACTAAACCCTGGGGTGGACACAAGCATATTAGGTTGGACACAGTCCCTATCCCCCGTGGGGTTCACAGTCTCTCTCAATCCTCGTTTTACAGATGGAAGAGAAGTGAAGCGACTTGCCCAGGGTCATACAGCAGACAAGTGGCAAAGCCTGGATTAGAACCCATGATCTTCTGAGTCCCAGGCTTGTGCTCTATCCATTAGGCCATGCTGCTCCCCCCAACCTTAATGGTAGGTGTCCCACAAGACTAGAAAAGCAACGTGGCCTAGTGGATAGAGCATGGGCCTGGGAGTCAGAAGGACCTAGGTTCTAATCTTGATACCACCACCTGTCTTCTACGTGACCTTGGGTAAGTCACTTCACTTTGCTGTCCCTCAGGTATCTCTGCTGTAAAATGGGGATGAAGACTATGAGACCCATGTGGAACATGAACTGTCTCCAACTGATTACCTTGTATCTAACCCAGAGTTCAGAACAGTGCCTGGCACATAGTAAGCAAAGTAAACTTAGTAAACATAGTAAACACTTAACAGATGCCATTAAAGAAATCATAGTATCAAAGTAAGCACAAATGAATGAATAAAAAAGTGATGACAAATGTATGTCCTTCATACTATAAGATATACTACTGATGGTGAAATTGTAAGCTCTTTTTTCTGGTATTTGATAAGTGCTTACTATGTGTCAAACACTGTTCTATTGTGGTATTTGTTAATCATTTACCATATGTCTAACATTGTACCCCACACATTGAGGTAGCTTCCCGATAATCAGGTCCCATATGGATCTCCCATTCTGAGTATTGCCCTCCCTCCTCACCTCCGCCAAACTAACTCTCTTCCCCTCTTCAAAGCCCTCCAAGAGGCTTTTCCAGACTGAGCTATCCCCTTTTCCCTCTGCTCTCCCTCTGCTCCCCTTCTGCCCTCTGCTCTTGCCCCTTCCCCCCTTCACCTCCCCTCAGCTAAGCCCCTTTCCTCTCTGCTCCTCCCCCTTCCGCTTCCCCTCCCCTCAGCACTGTGCTCATTTGCATATATTTTTCGTTACCCTATTTATTTCATCAGTGAGGTGTACATCCCCTTGATTCTATTTATCATGATAATGTTGTCTTGTTTTTGTTTCTTACTGTTTTGCTCTGTCATCTGTCTCCCCCGATCAGACTGTGAGCAGGGCAGGGATTGTCTCTATCTGTTGCCGAATTGTACAATCCAAGTACTTAGTACAGTGATCTGCACATAGTAAGCGCTCAATAAATATTATTGAATGAATGAATGAGTAGAAGGAAGAACAGGTGTTGATCTCCATTGAATCCCTCTTGACTCCCATGCCCATACTCTATTCACTAGGGCAACCTGCTTCTAAGCAATTGGGTAGAAACAAGTTAATCAACACTACTTAAGCACTTACAATATGCTAAGCACTGGAGCAGATAGATGTTAATCAGCACTACTTGAGGGAAGGGGTTGTGTCCGCTATTTTTTTATGGTATTTGTTAAGCGCTGATTGTCTTCATCCAAGTATTTAGTGCAGTGCTTGGCGCAGATTAAATGAACAACAATTACCACTGATTTATCAATCACAAAATGAGTGGGTGTGTGACAGAAAAAGGCCAGTGAGGGAACATCATTCCTGGCCACGTTATGTGCACAAAAAGGCTTTCCCTTGCTGTGTTGTCATGCTTGATGTGTGCAGTTTCTTGCACTATTTTCACTTTTGTCTACTTGTCTGTTTCTAATGAAGCTTTAGCTTAGAAAGAGGCACTTTATTCTTGATTTCAGTCTGCCATTTTGATCTAACCTCTCCCTTTAGAACTCATATGTATATATAGATGAATAGACAACTATATATGTATATTTATATACATATATATTGATATGATTGTGATTTTTAATGGTATTTTTAGCTCTTATTATGTGCCAGGCACAGTATTCAGTGCTGGAGTAGGTAGAAGCTAATCAGGTTGGACCGAGTCCATGTCCCACATAAGGCTTATAGTCTTAATCCCAATAGTAAACTCATTATGTATGGGAAAGGAACGTGTTCACTAATTCAATTGTATCATACTCTCCCAAGTGCTCAGTATAGTGCTCTGCACATAGTAAATGCTTAATAAATGCCATTGAATGATTGATTGATTGATTTTACAGATGAGGTAACTGAGACACAGAGAGGTGAAGTGACTTGCCCAAAGTCACATAGCAGACGTGGCAGAGCCAGGATTAGACCTCAAGTCCTTCTGACACCCAGGCCCATGCTCTATCCAATGGGCCATGTTACTTCTCTTTCTAGCATCCCTGTGCAGTTCTCCTCACCAAGGAGTCTCTCAATAAGTATTACTGCTGCCCAAGTACTAATTCAACTATAAGATCCTTAGACACAGGGAACCTTTCTACCCACTCTGTTGTTTTGTACTCTCCCAAGCACGTAATTAAGTGCTCTTCACACAGTAAGTGTTTAATAAATACCACTGATGGATCGATTGATTCCCAATTCTTGGCTGGATTGAATCTTTGTCTGGAGATTTTTTTCTCCTGTGTCCTTTAAACATTTTCTTTGTCCATCTTGCTTTCCATTTTTTTTACTATATTTGTTAAGCGCTAAATAGGTGTCACTGTTTCATTTACCACTTTAGTTCTTTAGTTATCCTGATATTCATTCTCCTCACCAGTCTCCCCCAATACAGCTGTCTTGAGCCAAGCTTGGCTTCAAGGAAGCAGTGTGGACTAGTAGATAGAACACAGGACTGAAGATCAGAATGATCTGGGTTCTAATCCCGGTCCTCCAACTTGTCTGCTGTGTGACCTTGGGCAAGTCACTTCACTTCTCTAGGCCTCAGTTCCTTCATCTGTAAAATGGAGATTGACTGTGTGTCCCATATGGGACATGGACTGTGTTCAACCTGATTAGATTGTACATGCCCCAGTGATTAGTACAGTGCTTGGCACATACTAAGTGCTTTACAAATACCAAAAAAAAGACTTATTTTGTTTCAACATTTCAGTGTTTGTGAATCCTGTCTTGATACTGAGTGAAGAAGCAGTATGGCCTTGTATATAGATCACAGGCCTGGGAGTCAGAAGGATCTAGGTTCTAATTCTAGCTCTGCCTCTTGTCCTCTGTGTAGCCTTGGGCATATATCCTCCTGACACCTAATAAGTGCTTAACAAATACCATAAAAAAGTAGAGCCTGCAAATAATACCCGTGGAACCCTTCAAAGACCCAGATGTAGTGTCAGAAACCATGTCAACTCTGAAGACCTCTGGTTTTGTCTTGATGCTGCTCACACACTGTGACCACATTCTGTGACATTTTCTCTGCGGAAGTGCAGTTTTGTCTTTGTGTTCTTCAGACCACTGCCTCGGTAACAAGAGTCTGTGAATTGTTGAGCTCTTTGATGCCAATATAAATGGCCTAATGGCTAGAGCACAGGCCTGGGAGTCAAAAGGACCTGGGTTCTAATTCCAGCTCTGTCACCTGTCTGCTGTGTGTACTGTGAACTTCATTTCTCTGTGCCACTCTTACCTCATCTGTAAAATCAGCCGATCAATTGTATTTATTTAGCTATTCCCGATGAAACTGTTCTTCTGGTCTAGGACAACTTGGGCCCCATGCTGGAAAAAATCAGAACCTTCATGAATCCAGGTTGGACACCACTGTAGAGGAGTTGGTTCTCTACAGAACTGGGGGGCCGAAAGCCAAGGTCAGAGGTAAAGCCCAAAGTACACATCGAGCGGGCCAGAGTCTCTGTACAGATGGTCCGTATGCAGAATTTTGGCACTTCATGGGCCTGGGAACTGTCCGTGAAAAGTCCCATACAGGTGCACAAATTCAAGAAAAATCACATCACTGATAGCCCCTAGGGAAGAATTACTGTTTTACCGTCTGTCGTTCACACGCACCCGAAGAGGCAGAGGGATAATCTGAGTGTGAAATGAGAGGATGCGGGGAACTGCCGGGTCTGTGTCCATCTGTCAAAAGCTGGAGCAAGTATTAAATCAGTCAATCATATTTATTGATGTACAGAGCACTGAACTAGTGTTTTGTAGAGTACAATAAAACAATATAGCAGATATGTTCCTTGCCCTCAGTGAGATTAGAGTCTAGAGGGGGAGACAGACATTAATGTAATTAAAATTACAGATATATACTTAAGTGCTGAGAGCTGGGAGTGAGGATGAATAAAGAGAACAAGTCAAGGCAAAGGATTCATTCAATAGTATTTATTGAGCGCTTACTATGTGCAGAGCACTGTACTAAGCACTTGGAATGTACATATTGGCAACAAATAGAGACAGTCCCTGCCCTTTGACGGGCTTACAGTCTAATCGGGGGAGACAGGCAGACAAGAACAATGGCAATAAATAGAGTCAAGGGGAAGAACATCTCATAAAAACAATGGCAAATAAATAGAATCAGGGTGATGTACATCTCATTAAACAAAATAAATAGGGTGATGAAGATATATACAGTTGAGCAGACGAGTACAGTGCTGAGGGGATGGGACGGGAGAGGGGGAGAAGGAGAGGGAAAGGAAGGAGAAGAGGGTTTAGCTGCGGAGAGGTGAAGGGGGGGTAGAGGGAGCAGAGGGAAAAAGGGGGGAGCTCAGTCTGGGAAGGCCTCTTGGAGGAGGTGAGCTTTAAGTAGGGATTTGAAGAGGGGAAGAGAATTAGATTGTCGGAGGTGAGGAGGGAGGGCATTCCAGGATCGCGGGAGGACATGGCCCAGGGAAGATGGGACACTGTTTGCACTCAGTAACTAGTAGAAGGCTCAGTATTTGATTTATCATAATTTAAGGTAAGAAGCATGGCATAGTGGATAAAACCTAGGCCTCGGAGTCAGAAGGACCTGGGTTCTAATCCCAGCACCCTCAATTGTCTATAGTGTGACTTTGGGCGTGTCTCTTCACTTCTCTGGGGCTCAGGCACCTCACCTGTAAAATGGGTATTAAGACTGTGTACCCCATGTGAGACAAGGACAATGGACAAACTGATTAGCTTGTAACTTCTAGAGTACTTTCATTCAATAGTATTTATTGAGCGCTTACTATGTGCAGAGCACTGTACTAAGCGCTTGGGATGAACAAGTCGGCAACAGATAGAGACAGTCCCTGCCATTTGACGGGCTTACAGTCTAATCGGGGGAGACGGACAGACAAGAACAATGGCACTAAACAGCGTCAAGGGGAAGAACATCTTGTAAAAACAATGGCAACTAAATAGAATCAAGGCGATGTACAATTCATTAACAAAATAAACAGGGTAACGAAAATATATACAGTTGAGCGGACGAGTACAGTGCTGTGGGGATGGGAAGGGAGAGGTGGAGGAGCAGAAGGAAAAGGGGAAAATGAGGCTTTAGCTGCGGAGAGGTAAAGGGGGGATGGCAGAGGGAGTAGAGGGGGAAGAGGAGCTCAGTCTGGGAACGCCTCTTGGAGGAGGTGATTTTTAAGTAGGGTTTTGAAGAGGGAAAGAGAATCGGTTTGGCGGAGGTGAGGAGGGAGGGCGTTCCAGGACCGCGGGAGGACGTGACCCAGGGGTAGACGGCGGGATAGGCGAGACCGAGGGACGGTGAGGAGGTGAGCGGCAGAGGAGCGGAGCGTGCGGGGTGGGCGGTAGAAAGAGAGAAGGGAGGAGAGGTAGGAAGGGGCAAGGTGATGGAGAGCCTTGAAGCCTAGAGTGAGGAGTTTTTGTTTGGAGCGGAGGTCGATAGGCAACCACTGGAGTTGTTTAAGAAGGGGAGTGACATGCCCAGATCGTTTCTGCAGGAAGATGAGCCGGGCAGCGGAGTGAAGAATAGACCGGAGCGGGGCGAGAGAGGAGGAAGGGAGGTCAGAGAGAAGGCTGACACAGTAGTCTAGCCGGGATATAACGAGAGCCCGTAATAGTAAGGTAGCCGTTTGGGTGGAGAGGAAAGGGCGGATCTTGGCGATATTGTAGAGGTGAAACCGGCAGGTCTTGGTAACGGATAGGATGTGTGGGGTGAACGAGAGGGACGAGTCAAGGATGACACCGAGATTGCGGGCCTGAGAGACGGGAAGGATGGTCGTGCCATCCACGGTGATAGAGAAGTCTGGGAGCGGACCGGGTTTGAGAGGGAAGATGAGGAGCTCAGTCTTGCTCATGTTGAGTTTTAGGTGGCGGGCCGACATCCAGGTGGAGACGTCCCGGAGGCAGGAGGAGATGCGAGCCTGAAGGGAGGGGGAGAGGACAGGGGCGGAGATGTAGATCTGCGTGTCATCTGCGTAGAGATGGTAGTCAAAGCCGTGAGAGCGGATGAGTTCACCGAGGGAGTGAGTGTAAATAGAGAACAGAAGAGGGCCAAGAACTGACCCTTGAGGAACTCCAACAGTTAAAGGATGGGAGGGGGAGGAGGCGCCAGCGAAGGAGACCGAGAATGATCGGCCAGAGAGGTAAGAGGAGAACCAGGAGAGGACAGAGTCCGTGAAGCCAAGGTGAGATAAGGTATGGAGGAGGAGGGGATGGTCGACAGTGTCAAAGGCAGCAGAGAGGTCAAGGAGGATCAGAATGGAGTAGGAGCCATTGGATTTGGCAAGAAGGAGGTCATGGGTGACCTTAGAGAGAGCAGTCTCGGTAGAGTGGAGGGGACGGAAGCCAGGTTGGAGGGGGTCTAGGAGAGAATGGGAGTTAAGGAATTCTAGGCATCGATTGTAGACGACTCGTTCTAGGATTTTGGAAAGGAAGGGTAGTAGGGAGATAGGACAATAACTGGAGGGGGAAGTGGGGTCAAGAGTGGGTTTTTTTAGGACGGGGGAGACGTGGGCATGTTTGAAGGCAGAGGGGAAGGAGCCCTTGGAGATTGAGTGGTTAAAAATAGAAGTTAAGGAAGGGAGGAGGGCAGGGGCGATGGTTTTAAGAAGGTGAGAGGGAATGGGGTCCGAGGCGCATGTGGAGGGGGTGGCACTTGCGAGGAGTGAGGAGATCTCCTCTGAGGATACTGCAGGGAAGGATGGGAAAGTAGGGGAGGGGGTTGGTGGGGGGGAGGGGAGAGGCGGAGGGGTGACTTTGGGGAGCTCAGACCTGATCGTGTTGATTTTCGTGAGGAAATAGGTGGCCAGATCATTGGGGGTGAGAGATGGGGGAGGGGGAGGAACAGGGGGCCTAAGGAGAGAGTTAAAGGTCCGGAACAATCGGCGGGGGTGACGGGCATGGGTGTCGATGAGGGAGGAGAAGAAGCTTTGCCTGGCGGAGGAGAGGGCAGAGTTAAGGCAGGAAAGGATAAATTTGAAGTGTGTGAGGTCGGCATGGTGCTTGGATTTTCGCCAGCAATGCTCAGCAGCTCGAGCATAGGAGCGGAGGAGGCGGACAGAGGAGGTGATCCAGGGCTGTGGGTTAGTGGAGCGAGAGCGGCGGAGGGAAAGGGGGGCGAGAGAGTTGAGATGAGTAGAGAGGGTGGAGTTGAGAGCGGAGACCTGATCATTGAGAGTGGGAAGTGAGGACAGGGCGGCAAGGTGAGGAGAGATGCTTTTGGAAAGGCAGATATCAAGAGAGCGGAGGTCTCTGTGGGGCAGTAGCGAAGATTTGCAGGGGGAGGGAGTGTGAGAGATGAGGCAGGTGAGAAGGTTATGGTCAGAGAGAGGGATTTCAGAGTTGGTGAGGGAGGAGATAGTGCAGCGGTAGGAGATGACGAGATCGAGGGTGTGACCGAGTCGGTGAGTGGGCGCGGTATGGTGGAGGAGGAGGTCGGCAGAGTCGAGGAGGGATAGCAGGCGGGCGGCAGAGGAGTCGTCGGGTACATCCGTATGGATGTTGAAGTCTCCAAGGATCAGAGTGGGCAGAGAGAAGGAGAGAAGGAAGGTGAGAAAAGGGTCAAGGTGGTTGAAGAAGTCGGAGGTGGGACCGGGAGGGCGGTAGATGACGGCGACAAGTAACTGGAGGGGGTGGTAGAGGCGAATGATATGGGCTTCGCAGGAGGGGAAGGAGAGGGAGGGGGGAGGAGGGATAGTGCGGAAGCGGCAACGGGGCGAGAGGAGGAAGCCGACGCCTCCTCCCTTACCGGTGAGTCTGGGGGAGTGGGAGAAGGAGAGGCCTCCGCTGGAGAGAGCGGCGGCGGAGACCGTGTCTTCGGGAGAGAGCCACGTTTCTGAAAGGGCGAGGAGGAGGAGAGAGCGGGAGAGGAAAAGGTCATGGATGAAAGGTAGCTTGCCTGTAATAGAGCGGGGGTTCCAGAGGCCACACTTGAAAGTAGCTGTGGGTGCAAGGGGAGGAGGGGGGGAAGGGCGGGGGGAGGGGAGGGTTTGGATGGGAAGGAGGTGGCGGGGCCCTGGACGAGGAGAGGGGGATGAGGGGTGGTGGTGGGACAAGAGTTTGGTACTTAGCACATAGTAAGTGCTTAACAGTACTTTAGGATTAGTAATTTCATCAGTCACCCATGGGGCCTGGTTGATATCACCTAACCAAGGCACCATCACAGACAAGTAGTGTGACCTAGTGGAAAGAATATGGGCCTGAAAGTCAGAGGACCTGGGTTCTAATTCTGGCTCTGCCATTTGCTTGTCGTATGACTTTTAGTAATCTCTTAAACTTCTCTGGGCCTCAGTTTCCTCACCTGCAAAATGAGGATGGAAGTACCTGTTCTCCCTCCTATTTAGACTGTGAGTCCCATATCAGACAGGAACTCTGTCCAACCTGATAAACTTGTACCAGCCCCAATGTTTAGAACAGTGCTTGACATGTAGTAAGTGCTTTACAAATACCATAAAAAAAGAGGTGTAGAGCCTGCAGGTCTATTGATTTGGAATTCAAGCTCATAATCACCCAGTTTCCTTCTAAGGAACCATGAGAAGAATGAATAATAGTAATATTAATAATAATAATAATTGTGGTATTTTTTAAAAGCATACTCTGTGCCAGTCAATGTACTAAACGCTAGGGTGGAGCCAAGAAAATAGGGCTGGACACAGTCACTGTCCCACATGGGGCTTACAGTCTTAAGCCCTACTTTAAAGATGAGGTAACTGAGGCCTAGTGAAGTGACTTGCCTAAAGTCACACAGCAGACAGGTGGTGGAGCTGAGAATAGAATCCATGACCTCCTGACTCTTGGGCCTGTGATTTCAGGCCACTTAAATGGCTGCTGTTCCTTTGACCAAAACAGTGATCTCTTGAGCAACATGGTCAGTAAGACCAGTTGTCTATGAAGGGAAACCTATCCACATAATCAGTCAATCCATGATATTTATTAACTACTTATGGTGTGCAGAGCATTGTACTGAGTGTTTGGGAGAGTACAACACAACAGAGTTGGTAATCCATGGTGTTGTGGATAAAGCACGAGCCTGGGAGTCAGAAGGTCATGGGTTCTAATCCTGCTTCCACAATTTGTCTGCTATGTGACCATGGGTAAGTCACTTCACTTCTTTGTGCCTCAGTTTTCTCCCCTATAAAATGGGGATTAAGGCTGTGAGCTCAAAACAGGACAGGGACTGTGTCCAATTAGATTACCTTGTATGTACCCCAGTGCTTAGAACAGTGCTTGGCACATAGTAAGCACCTAACAATTACCATCATTATTATTAATATTATTAAGGAACTTGTAGTCTAGAGGGGGAGGCAGATATTGCAATAAATTAAGGATATGTCCATAAGTGTTGTGGGGCTTAATAAAGGATGGAAATCCGACCTAGGATCTACCACAGTGCTTAAAACAGTGCCTGGCACTGGCACAGTGCTTAATGAACACGAAAAACAAAAGTCATAATCATTATGTACTTGAACTGCTTCTTGTCTTATCCCCTTAATAGACATTATTTGTAATTTGTTTTTCTCTATCTCCCTCTTTAGACTGTGAGCTATTAGAGTGTATGTACAGCTTCTGTTGTGCTCTCCCAAGCACTCAGTACAGTGCTTTACCCTCAATAAGCATTTGATAAATACCACTAATTGATTGGAAAGGAACTTGAGTGAGGAGAAAGGGGTGATAGCTGGAGGTTGCCATGGAATCTAGAGAAGGGTTGTTTCTTTGTTTTGGATTTGCTAAACCATTAATATGTGCTAGCCAATGTACTAAACGCTGGGGTAGATACAATGTCCAACCTGATTAGTTTGTATCTTCCCCAGCGTTTAGAACAGTGATAGAAACATAGTAAGTGCTTAACAAATACTATCATCATCAGGTTGGACATGGTCCATGTCCCTCCTGTAGCTCACAGTCTTAAATCCCATTTTATAAATGTGGTAACTGAGGCCCAGGGAGGTTAAGTGACATGCCAAAGATCATACAGCACACCCATGGCAGAGTCGGGATCAGAACCTAACTGCCACTGACTCCCAGGCCCAAGCTCTATCCACTAGGCCTCTGCTTCTCCACTGACTATAGGAGAGACTTAAACATGTTTAAAGACAGTGGGGAAGGAGTCATTGGAGAGTGAGGGGTTGCAAGTGACCATAAGAGAGTGGAGGTGAGAGAAAATGCTTCTTGGAGGGTAGTGAGAATATACCTATTGCCCATGAGGAGGCTTTCAATTTTGGAGGTAATGGAGTTGTCTATTGATTCCTTTTTGCTTACTTTTGTTCTTACCAGTTACATTTTTGTTTTGACCTGTTTTTTTTAATGGTATTTGTAAAGTGTTTACTATCAGGCACTATACTAAGCGCTGGGATAGAAATAAGCTGATCAGGTTTGGCACAGTCCCCGTCCCACATGGGACTCACAGTCTTCATCCCCATTTTACAGATGAGGGAACTGAGTCATAGAGAAGTGAAGCAACTTGCCCAAGGTCTCACAGTAGACATGTGGCAGAACTGGTAGTAGAACCCAAGTCCTTCTGACTCCCACGCCCTTGCTGTTTCCACAAGGCCACACTGCATTTCTTGTCCATACTGTCCATGTGTTCTCTGTACCTTTGTGTCCAATGAGATTAGAAACTCCTTGAGGGCAAGAGATTCTACCTTATACTTTTATTGTAGTCACCCAAATACCCAGGACAGAGCACTGTACACAATCAGTACCCAATATCAAATGATGAATCAATCAATAATATTGAACGAGCATCTACTGTATGGGTCCCTTCACATCTTATCAAAACACTGGGGCCTCCCTTCTTCCTTCCCTAACAGCCATCTTCAACTATTCACTCTCCAGTGACTTCTTCCCCACTGCTTTCAAACATGCTCACACATTCCCTATTCTAAATACCCCTTCTTGACTCCACAACCCCCTGCAGTTGTCACTCCGACTCCCTCCTACTATTTCTCCCTCCTACTATTTTCCTCAAAACTCCTTGCTAAAGTTTTCTACATCCATAGCCTCCACTTCCGCTCTGCCAATTCTCTCCTTGGCCCCCCTCCAATCTGGCTTCTGCCCCCTTCACGCCATAGAAACTGCCCTCTCTAAAATGAAAAATGGCCTACTTCTTGCCAAATCCAGCAGCCCTCACTCCATCCTAATCCTCCTTGACCTCTCAGCCACCTTCAATACTGTGGACCACCCCTTTCTCCTGGAAACATTATCCAATCTCGTCTTCACTGACACTGTCCGCCCCCGGTTCTCTTCTTATCTCTCTGACGGCTGATTCTCAGTCTCTTTTGTGGGCTCCTCCTCTGCCTCCCACCCCTTAACTGTAGGGGTCCCTCAAGGTTCAGTTCTGGATCCTCTTATATTTTCCATCTACACCCACTCCCTTGGAGAACTCATTCGCTCCCATAGCTTCAACTACCATCTCTATGCGGATGACACCTAAATCTACATTTCCAGCCCTGACCTCTCTCCCTCTTTGCAGCCTTGCATTTCTTCCTCCCTTCAGGACATCTCTATTTGGATGTCCTCCTGTCATCTCAAACTTAACATTTCCAAAGCAGAACTCCTCATCTTCCCACCCAAACCCTATCCACCCCATGGCTTTCCCATCACTAAACCACCGTCCACCCTCTCTCACAAGCCCATAACCTTGGCATTATCCTCGAGTCATCTCTCTCATTCAACCCACATATTAAATCTGTCACTAAAGCCTGTCTGTTCTACTTTTACAACATACCCAAAATCGGCCCTTCCTTCCCCTCCAAACTACTACTATTTCTATTCAAACATTTATCACAACTTGCCTTGATTACTGTATCAGCCTCTTCACTGACCTCTTTGCCTCCTGCATCTCCCCACTCCACTCCATACTTCACTGTGCTTTGCCTGTAATTTTTCTAAATAATTTTCAGTCCACATCCCCGCTTTCCTCAAGAAGCTCCAGTGGTTGCCCATCTGCCCTGACATCAAACATAAATTTCTTTGGTTTTAAAGCACTCAATCAACTTGCCCCTTCTTAACTTACCTCTCTAATCTCCTACTCTAACACAGTCCACACATTTTGCTCCTGCAATGCCAGCTTACTAACTGCACCTCAATCTTATCTATGTTGCCACCAACCTCTTGCCCACATTTTACCTCTGACCTGGAACTCCCTCTCCCTCCATATATAATAATAATAATGTTGGTATTTGTTAAGCACTTACTATGTGCAGAGCACTGTTCTAAGCGCTGGGGTAGATACAGGGTAATCAGGTTGTCCCACGTGAGGCTCACAGTTGATCCCCATTTTACAGATGAGGTAACTGAAGCACAGAGAAGTTAAGTGACTTGCCCACAGTCACACAGCTGACAAGTGGTAGAGCTGGGATTCGAACCCATGACCTCTGACTCCGAAGTCCAGGCTTTTTTCCACTGAGCCACGCTGCAGACCACCACTCTTCCTGCCTTCGAAGCCTCATTAATTCATTCATTCAATGGTATTTATTGAGCTTTTACTGTGTGCATAGCATGGTACCAAGCGCTTGGAAGAGTACACTATAACAATAAAGAGATACATTCCCTACCCACAACAAGCTTACAGAATAGAGAAATCAAATCTCCTCCAAGAGGCCTGCACCAATTAAGCCTTCTTTTTCCATACTCTTTCTCCCTTTTATGTCACCTAAGCACCTGGCTCTTTATTCTTTAAACACGATATTCATCCCCCCCCCCCCACCCCCGCCCCCACCCCCGCCTCCCTGCCCCCAGCCCCAAGCACTTATGTATGTATTCATAGTAATCCCTTAGCAAGTGTCATAAGTATCCTTTAAATACCAAATACTACAATTGTTATTTAAATACAATATCTACTTCCCCCTATGACCTGAAAGCTCCTTGTGGACAAGGAGCTACTAACTGTATTGTATTGTACTCTCCCAAGCACTTAGTTTAGTCTGCATAATGTAAACACTCAATAAATATTAATTATTGATTGATTGACTTTTTATGCAAATTTTTAAGTGCTTACTATGTGCCAGGCACTGTACTGAGCCTTGGGGCAGATTCAGACTAATCAGTTGAACACAGTCCATGTCCACATGGGGCTCACAGTCTTAATCCCCATTTTACCAATATGAGGTCTTAGGCACAGAGAAGTAAAGAGCACACAGGCGACAAGTGGTGGAATGGGAATTAGAACCCAGGTCTTTCCAACTCCCAAGCCTGTACTCTTTCCACTAGGCCATGCTACTCCTGTTTATCAATTGATTAATTGATTGATAGCTGCTTGGAACAGTACAACAGAAGTACAACATATGATCTCTGACCTTGGGGAGCTTACAATCGCTCTCTGCACAAAGTATTCATTCATTCAATAGTATTTATTGAGCGCTTACTATGTGCAGAGCACTGTACTAAGCGCTTGGGATGAACAAGTCGGCAACAGAGAGAGACAATCCCTGCCGTTTGACGGGCTTACAGTCTAATCGGGGGAGACGGACAGACAAGAACAATGGCACTAAACAGCGTCAAGGGGAAGAACATCTCGTAAAAACAATGGCAACTAAATAGAATCAAGGCGATGTACAATTCATTAACAAAATAAATAGGGTAACGAAAATATATATAGTTGAGCGGACGGGTACAGTGCTGTGGGGATGGGAAGGGAGAGGTGGAGGAGCAGAGGGAAAAGGGGAAAATGAGGCTTTAGCTGCGGAGAGGTAAAGGGGGGATGGCAGAGGGAGTAGAGGGGGAAGAGGAGCTCAGTCTGGGAAGGCCTCTTGGAGGAGGTGATTTTTAAGTAAGGTTTTGAAGAGGGAAAGAGAATCAGTTTGGCGGAGGTGAGGAGGGAGGGCGTTCCAGGACCGCGGGAGGACGTGACCCAGGGGTCGACGGCGGGATAGGCGAGACCGAGGGACGGCGAGGAGGTGGGCGGCAGAGGAGCGGAGCGTGCGGGGTGGGCGGTAGAAAGAGAGAAGGGAGGAGAGGTAGGAAGGGGCAAGGTGATGGAGAGCCTTGAAGCCTAGAGTGAGGAGTTTTTGTTTGGAGCGGAGGTCGATAGGCAACCACTGGAGTTGTTTAAGAAGGGGAGTGACATGCCCAGATCGTTTCTGCAGGAAGATGAGCCGGGCAGCGGAGTGAAGAATAGACCGGAGCGGGGCGAGAGAGGAGGAAGGGAGGTCAGAGAGAAGGCTGACACAGTAGTCTAGCCGGGATATAACGAGAGCCCGTAATAGTAAGGTAGCCGTTTGGGTGGAGAGGAAAGGGCGGATCTTGGCGATATTGTAGAGGTGAAACCGGCAGGTCTTGGTAACGGATAGGATGTGTGGGGTGAACGAGAGGGACGAGTCAAGGATGACACCGAGATTGCGGGCCTGAGAGACGGGAAGGATGGTCGTGCCATCCACGGTGATGGAGAAGTCTGGGAGCAGACCGGGCTTGGGAGGGAAGATGAGGAGCTCAGTCTTGCTCATCTTTAGTAGCCAACTAATAGAGTGGTCTGCACCCAGATGTTCAATACATCTCGATAATGATTTTTTTCAGTACTCTTTCATTCATTCATTCATTCAATAGTATTTATTGAGCGCTTACTATGTGCAGAGCACTGTACTAAGCACTTGGGATGAACAGGTCGGCAACAGATAGAGACAGTCCCTGCCGTTTGACAGGCTTACAGTCTAAATCGGGGGAGATGGACAGACAAGAACAATGGCAATAAATAGAGTCGAGGGGAAGAACATCTCATAAAAACAATGGCAACTAAATAGAATCAAGGCGATGTACAATTCACTAACAAAATAAATAGGGTAATGAAAATATATACAGTTGAGCGGACGAGTATAGTGCTGTGGGGATGGGGAGGGAGAGGTGGAGGAGCAGAGGGAAAAGGGGAAAAAGAGGGTTTAGCTGCAGAGAGGTAAAGGGGGGGTGGCAGAGGGAGTAGAGGGAGAAGAGGAGCTCAGTCTGGGAAGGGCTCTTGGAGGAGGTGAGTTTTAAGTAGGGTTTTGAAGAGGGAAAGAGAATCAGTTTGGTGGAGGTGAGGAGGGAGGGCGTTCCAGGACCGCGGGAGGACGTGACCCAGGGGTCGACGGTGGGATAGGCGAGACCGAGGGACAGTGAGGAGGTGGGCGGCGGAGGAGCGGAGCGTGCGGGGTGGGTGGTAGAAAGAGAGAAGGGAGGAGAGGTAGGAAGGGGCAAGGTGATGGAGAGCCTTGAAGCCTAGAGTGAGAAGTTTTTGTTTGGAGCGGAGGTCGATAGGCAACCACTGGAGTTGTTTAAGAAGGGGAGTGACATGCCCAGATCGTTTCTGCAGGAAGATGAGCCGGGCAGCGGAGTGAAGAATAGACTGGAGCGGGGCGAGAGAGGAGGAAGGGAGGTCAGAGAGAATGCTGACACAGTAGTCTAGCCGGGATATAACGAGAGCCTGTAACAGTAAGGTAGCCGTTCCTTTTCATCTTCCAGTCCTCTCTAGGGTTTTGCTGGTATTAACCCAGATGTTACACAAAGCCACTTTCTCACTCACAATTAAATCACAATTAAATTCAGCAATGATACGGCATGGGTAACATTTTGGGTACCAGAGGAAATTTGTACACAGGTATTTCTTCTGGGTCAGAGTCTTAGGTGGACTTGTGGGCTTCAGTACCCTTGCTCTGATACATTAGGTGATTCAAGAAGTTACAGAGCTTATTTAGAATGATAACTTTTTTCTTTAGAGTCTAAATCAGAAGCCACTGGATTTCCAAATATATTTTCTGAGGTCTCTGGTTACACCATTGAAAGATAATTTATCCCTTCGCATGAGAAAGACTGAAAAATAAACAGGTTGATTCATGACCAAATGAATAACCCAGGAAAACTTTATTAGACCAATAATGGATTGTTCCAAAGAACACAGTTCAAAGACTCTACTATTCTTCAGCCATCAAGATATCCTATTGTTCTTTAATGGATATCAGTTAAATTTAATCCCTATTAACTCATCACATTTTTAATAATGAGGTCCTATTATATATTTTTACTCAGGACAGCAAAGTTATTGAAAAAGCCAGTTAGAAATACATGTAACTTGGTGCTCTATGTTTTTCTTGCATATATTCCTTTCTTCTTGCTTTTCCTGCTGGCTACAGGTTTTAATAACAGTAGTTAAACTTGGGTGTGTTTTTTTTTTCTGCAGTTAATCAAAAATGTTTCCCAATGAGGAGTGGACTTATATCCTTTTCTCATTTAAGTGCAGCTGTTTTTCATATGGGAGAAGTTCCAGCATCATTATGAAGCTCTCCCTGGGGGAACTAGGCAGAATCTGAGAAAGCTCCATCTTACACCATTTCCTGCCTTCCCTGCTCCTAAAAAGCACCTTGGACAGGATGCCATGTGGCTTCTTGTTCAAACAAACCCTTCCCTACCTTTCCGGAGTAGACGACTGACTACAGTCAGAACTTGCAACAGTTTCCTTCTCAGCTCCATCCATCGGCACCAGGTTGGAATGGTTCTTTGCTCATAAGGAGGTATTTTGGCATAGTGGATAGAGCCTGGGTCTGAGAATCAGAAGGTCATAGGTCCTGTTCCTGGCTCTGCCATTTGTCTGCTGTGTGACCTTTGGCAAGTCACTTAACTTTGTGCCTCAGTTACCTCATATGTAAAATGGGGATTAAGACTGTGAGCCTCACGTTTGACACTTTGCCGACCTCAATTTGCTTGTACCCATCCCAGTACTTCGTACAGTGCCTGGCCCATAGTAAGCACTTAATAAATGCCATAATTATTATTTTTATTATCTTATGGGCAATGAAGATGTTCACAGGTTGAGAAAGCCAATATTGTGATATTGTCACTATTACTAGTATTCGCTGGATTTCTAATTTGTGCTTTGCAAAAATAACAAGGGTGGTATTTGTTAAACACTTATTATGTGTCAAGCACTCTTCTAAGTGCTGGGGTAGATACAAGAAGATTAGGTTGGACTCGGTCCTTGCCCCACATGGTGCTCCCAGTCTAATAGTGGGGAGAATAGGTATCAAACCCCCATTTTACATGTGAGGTAATGGAGAGACAGAGGCTAGGTGCTAGGGAGAGTCCAATCTAGCGAAGCAGAGTGGCTTAGTGGAAAGAGCGTGGGCTAGGGAATCAGCGGTTATGGGTTCTAATCCCAACTCTGCCCCTCATCAACTATGTGACTTTGGGCAAGTCACTTAACTTCTTTGTGCCTCAGTTACCTCATCTGTAAAATGGGGATTAAAACTGTGAGCCACACGTGGGACAGCCCTAATACCTTGTATCTACCCCACTGCTTAGAACAGTACTTGGCACATAGTAAGCACTTAACAAATACCATCATTATTGTTATTACTATTTTCAAGTGTGTAAACGTTTAGGCCTCAGTTTTCTCTCCCAGTGCATTAAACTAAATATTTCCCAAGCATTTAGTACAATGCTCTGAGCATAGTAAGTGTGCAATAAATACGATTGATGATGATGATGGAAAAGGTCCCTCACCCACTAAGGCAACACAGAGGAGGCTTTGGGAATTCATTTCCTTGTTTGTGGTTGCCCTCTCCTGCATCCTGTTGATGTAATCCTCCCAGTCGTCATCAACATCATTATCAGGGGGATTTAGTGAGCGCTTACTGAGTGCAGAGCACCATATTAGGTGCTAGGGAGAGTCCAATATACCAATTATATCCTGAAGTGTTTAAGCCATTGAGTCTCAGTTTAGCTTCCCCTCTTCCTCTCCCATTGCATTAAACTAAATGCCTCCAAAGTGCCTAGTCCAGTGCTCTGCACAAAGTGTGTAATAAATACCCTTGATTGATGGATAGATTGATAATAATAATTATGGTATTTGTTAAGCACTGTGTGTCAAGTACTGTTCTAAGCACTGGGGTAGATACAAGGTAATCAGGTTGTCCCATGTGGGGTTCAAGGACTTAATACCCATTTTAAAGATGAGGTAACTGAGGCACAGAGATGTTAAGTGACTTGCCCAGTCACACAGCTGATAAGTGTTAGAGCCAGGATTGATCTATCGACTCTATTGTATTGTACTCTCCCAAGCACTTGCTACACCACTGTGCACACAGTAAGCACTCAGAAAATGCCATCGACTGATTGACGGATTGATTGATCTACCAATTATATTGTACTGGACTCTCCCAAGGGCTTAGTAAAGTGCTCCACACACAGTAACCACTTAATAACTTTCAGACTACGAGCCCATTGTTGAGTAGGGATTGTATCTATTTGTTGCCGAATTGTACTTTCCAAGCACGTAGTACAGTGCTCTGCATATAGTAAGCACTCAATAAATATGAATGAATGAAATAAATACCATGGATTAATTGAGTGATTATAGACCATCACTCTGGATGGTAAGCTTCTTGTGAACAGGGAACATATCTATCAACTCTGTTGTACTGGACTTTCCCATGCAGTCATTTCCTCTCCTGATACCTCTGGTTGACCAGCTGTCTGTGAACCCCACATGAGCTGGTAAGTTCACTGTGGAACTTGGAATCCAGATTTGATGTATCTCCACGGGCTCTCTGTCCCTCACATAGAAACTCCAAAGCAGAGACTGTCCCTGCAGACGCTGAAAGAGGTAATGAACACTAAACTCGTTGTGGATAGAGAACTTATTGTCTGCTAATTTTGTTGTATTGTATGCTTCTAAGTGCTTAGTCCACTGCTCTGCACACAGTAAGCACTCAGTAAATGCCATTAATTGATTTACTATTAATATCTGTCTCCCGGTCTAGACTGTAAGCTCATTGTGGGCAGGGAAAGTGTCCACTAATTCTGTTGTACTGTACTCTCCCAAGGGCTTAGTCTAGTGCTCTACACACAGTGTTATTAACATTATTATCAAATGCCAACTGAGTCATTTTCAATTCATAGTGACTCTATGGATATATTTTCTCCAGGACATCCTATCTTGTGCCATAATCTGTAATCTTGCTAATGGTTCTTCTGTTATCATTGTTATGGTTTCTATTCTTCTAGCTGCCGTTCTGCCACTTTTGCATTTCCCCTGGACTTTACATAAGTACCTTCTCCAGAGAATTAGTCCTCCTGATGATACGTTCAAAATATGCTAATCCAAGTCAAGTCATGTGGCCTTCCAAAGACAACATTCACTTAATTTGCTCCAAAAATCATTTGTTGGTTTTTAGGGCAGTCCATGGTATTCAAAGAAGTCTCATTTCAAAAGAATAGATGCTCTTTCTATCCTGTTTTTTCACCGTCCAGCTTGTGGATCCATACACTGTCACTGGAAACACCCTAGAATTGATAATTTTATTTTCATGACAATTGTTAATCAGCACATTTTATGACTTTTTCCAGGCTTTTCATAGCAAATCTTCCTAGCATTAATTTTCAGTGTATTTCTTGAGTGATCAGTTCCTTTATTATGGACTATAGATTCCAGAAGAGAAAAATTGTCAACCACTTCAGCCTTCTCTCCATTTGCAAGAATTGTGTTTAAACTTCCAGTTGTCACGATCTTTGTTTTCTTGACATTCAAATGCAGACCCATTTTTTGCTCTGATCCTTAACTTTCAATAATAAGTTCTTCAAATCTTATTCACTTTCTACTAGGGTAGGATTATCAGCATAACGGAGGTTGTTTATATTCCTTCCTCCAATCTTTACTTCCCATTTGTCTTCACCCGGATCTGGCTCCTCTCACTATGTATTCGGCATAAAGCGAAAATAGATAAGGCGATAAGATACATCCTTGTCTTACACCCTTACTAATGGGAAATGTATCAGTTTCTCCATATTCTGTTCTTACTGTAGCCTCCTGTCTGGTGTTCAATACTAATGCAATTAAATGGTCCAGCAGGCCCATTTTCCTTAATGTGCTCCAGAGCTTCTCATGATCCACGCAGTCAAAGGTCTAATTATAATCAATAAATCACATTCTGACTTTATTTAGATATTCTCTTATCCTGTCATTCATCCAACAGACATCAGCAATAATATCTTGCATCCCTTGTCCTTTCCGGAATCCTACTTGAATATTGGGCAATTCACGTTTCATGTAGATCTCCATATGATACCATAGAACTTTTAGCAATATCTTGCTGGCATGAAAGATCAAGGAAATTGTATGATAATTGTAGCATTTAGCTATATATCCTTTCTTCAGCATTGGAACACAAACTGATCTCTTCCAATCAGATAGCCATTGAGTGGTTAGCCATACCTGTTGATATAATTTGGTAAAGACTTCAACTGATTTCTTTCCAGCTGGCTGAAACTCTTCAATAGGAAGCCTATCAAAGCCAGGTGTCTTATTTTTGGCAAGACAAAGCAAAGCTGATCTAACTTCGCTTTTAGTAAGCGATCAGTAACAAAGCTGATCTAACTTCGCTTTTAGTAAGCGATCAGTAAATACGATCGATTGATTGACTGATATAAGTACAACAAGACAGAGGACTCCAGTCCCAAGTCTTTCTGACTCACAGGCCCATGCTCTCTCCATTAGGTCATGCTGCTTCTCGACACAAACCTTTAGCTGAAATGATTGCTCCTCATAGCCCTCATTGTCTCCCAACCACACAGTCCAGAGCTGTGCACACAGGAAATATTCAGTAAATACCACTGAATGATTGACTGACTGATGGATGACTGTGTCCTGCCAGAACCCCATGCCTAATTTTGAACGTGTCATTTGACAGCTCCATCTTTCTGAGACTTTTGCTCAAAGAGAGTATCCCCTCTCCTGAAGGCTGCCTGTCAGACTGCAACGTCTGTGGCCAGTCCATTCACAAGGCACTATTTTTATGGTATTTGTTAAGCATATACTATGTGCCAGGCACTGTGTTAAGCATTGGGGTAGATATGAAGAAATCAGTTTGGACACAGTTTCTGTCCCACACGGAGCTCACACTCTTAATCTCCATTTTACGGATAAAGTAACTGAGGGACAGAGAAGTGAAGTGACT
Organism: Ornithorhynchus anatinus; assembly: GCF_004115215.2. Classification (NCBI taxonomy): domain Eukaryota; kingdom Metazoa; phylum Chordata; class Mammalia; order Monotremata; family Ornithorhynchidae; genus Ornithorhynchus; species Ornithorhynchus anatinus. The sequence continues at coordinate 19,702,938 of NC_041731.1, read as the reverse complement.
CGCCCAAGGTCACACAGCAGACAAGTGGTAGAGGAACCAAGATTAGAAGCCAGGTCCTTCTGACTCCCAGGCCTGTGCTCTATCCACTAGGCCTTGCTGCTGCTTCTACTTTGATACTGCACTTCTATTCTCTGAAGCATGTTGTTATCTGTTCAATCAATCATATTTATTGAGCACATACTGTGTGTGTAGGACTGTATTCAGCACTTGGGAAAGTTCAATACAACAGAGATGTTAGATCCATTCTCTTCCCACCAACAGCTTACCGTCTAGAGGGACAGGCTATAGTCAATCAACCAATCAATGATGTTTATTAAGCATGTACTGTTTGGAGAACACTGGATTAAGCGCTTGGGAGAGTCCAATATAGTAGAGTTGGTATATATGTTCGCTGCCCACATTGTGCTTGTAATCGGTTATTTCATTTACTCTTGGCAGTGTCCCTCAGAGGCTGATAATATTAGCCCCATTTTACAGATGAGGAAACTAAGACTCAGAGAGGTGAAGTGATTTCCCCAAAGTCACCCAGAAGATTGCAGGCAAAGCTGGAGAAAGAACCCAGGTTTGTTTGTTCTGTTTGTTTCATGGTATTTGTTAAATGCTTTGTCAAGCAATGTTCTAAGTGTTGGGGTAGATGCAGGTTTATCAGGTTTGGTGCAGCCCCTATCCCATATGGGGCTCACAATCTAATTAGGAGGGAGTAGGATTTAATCCCCATTTAACATTTGAGGAAACTGAGGCATAGAAAAGTGAAGTGACCTACCCAAGATCTCACTGCAAGCAATTGGCAGAGCAGAGATTAGAACACAGGTCCTCTGACTTCCTGGCCCGTACTCTTACCATGTATCAAGCATTGTTTTAAATGCTGGGGTAGATACAAGTTTATCAAGTTGGACCCTGCCTCTGTCCCATATGGGGTTCACAGTCCAATTAGGAGGGAGTAAGATTTAATCCCCATCTTACAGTTGAGGAAACTTAGGCCCAGAGAAGAGCAGTGACTTTCCCAAGGTCATACAGCAGGTAGGCAGTGGAGCTGGGGTGAAAACCCAGGTCCTCTGACACCCAGATCTGCAGTCTCTCCACTAGACCATGCTGCTTCTCACCCCCAAGTGTGCCAACTCTCACCTACCTGCTCTCCTTGTAAATTACCCATCCCCCAGTCTAGTGCTCCTGGAGCCATCCCGGATGCTAAAACCTGATGGCCTTTTCATTAGGAAAGGAAACCACTTTGATCACTTGAAAATTCCACTACTAATCGGAAAGTTCAGAGGCTCATTCTTTGAGACCATTTTATGAAAAATTCCTTCGACTCCACATCCTCATGCTCCCCGCCAACACCAGAATCCACAGTTCTCCCACCAGGCCCCTCTTCCATCTCCCCACAGCCTAAGGCTGACAGAGTGTAGTTCCCTGAGAGAAGGAGGAGGAAGATGTGTAGTGGGGTCAGAGTGCCTGACCAGGCTGTTTGGGGACTGTTTTCCTTCCCGGAAAGAGATGTTCCAAAAGTCGGCTGGAATAATTCCTTAAACAGCAGCTCCCCTGAGATCCCTTTGAGCCCCCTCCATGTCCGGACACACCTGCCTAGCACAGGATATGGTTTTGGACTTCTAAGTACCTCATTGTGCTTGGGAAAACGTGGGGTGCGAAGGGAAGCCAGCAAAATGACTTTTTCCTTATGGAGTTAACTTCCTGTCCTTTTCTCACACCCGTCTAGTGAGGGAAGAAAAGATACTCATGGAGAGAGAGAGAGAGAGAGAGAGAGAGAGTTGGGATTTGTTTTAGAACCGTTTCTTGGTGTCCTGCACTGAGGAGTTAGGGAATCTCAGGAAAGAGGGAAAGGAGGGAGGGAAGTGATGAATAGTTTTCTTCTTTGTTCACTCAGCCAATCAATCAATCATTCATATTTATTGAGTACTCTTTGTGTGCAGAGCTCTGAACCAATTAGTCGGGACAATATAACAGAGTTGGTAGCCACGTTCCCCGCCCACAGTGAGTTGACCATCTAGAAGGGGAGATGGACATTAATAAAAATAAATACATTTCAGATGGTACATAAGTGCTGAGGAGCCAGGGAGCAAATCAGGGTGATGCAGAAGGGAATGGGAGGATAGGAAATAAGGGCTTAGTCAGGCAAGGCTTCTTGGAGGAGATGTGCCTTCAATAAGGCTTTGAAGGTGGACAGATTGATTGTCTAATATGAAGAGGGAGATGTTCCTGGCCAGAGGCAGATTGTGGGTGAGAGGTCAGTTGCAAGATTGACAAGACTGAGGTGCTATGAGAAGGTCGGCATTAGAAAAGCGCAATGTGTGGATCATAGTTGGAGAGCAGCGATGTGAGTTAGGTGGGGGCAAAGGGCATTGAATAATTCCCCCACAACCTCTCCTATAGATGCAACTGCTCTTCTAGACTTCTAGATGGGCAGCGAAGGTGTCTGTTTATTTTTATTTTGTACTCTCCCAACCGCTTAGTGCAGTGGTCTCCACACAGTAAGCATTTAATGAACACCAGTGACTACAATTGACTGACCTCCCCAATGGGGAGGCAGTGATCTTGCAACGTGTTTTGCCAAGGGGGTGACCTGTGAAAGTCTCAGTTAGAGGAAATATATTAGCTCAACATGGGCAGATAATTTGTCTCTTAGATTTTTGTGTTGTATTCTCTCATTCACTTAGTTAGTGACTCACTTAGTGACTGCACACAGTAAGCTCTCAATAAATACTACTGATTGGTTGAACTGATTCAGTCTGGCCCCAGCCTATGGCTTTGTGCAACGGTAAGCTCATCTCTAGACTGTAAGCTAGTCATGGTCAGGAAAAGTGGTGCTTTTGTATTGTACTCTCCAGGTGATTAGTACAGTGCTCTGCAAATAGTAAGCACTCAGTAAATATCATTGATTTTGCTCTTCTCTAGAGGTTGCTTCACTGAGAGCCAGGGGTAGAAAATAGGTGGAAGCAGCTGGAGGTTGGACACTCCTCAGTCTCCAAAATGGAAGAGAAAGACGGAGGAAGAGATGATGGGAAGTGGTGTGGCCTAGTGGAGAGAGCTTAATCCTTGAAGCCTGAGATCTTGGGTTCCAAACCCAATTCTGCCACTTGTCCGTCATGTGACCTTGAATTTAACTTCTTTGGGCTTCAGTCTCCTCATCAGTAAAATAGGGCTTCATTAACTGTTCTCCCTTCTACTTAGACTGTGGGCCCATTGTCTAAAAGGACCAGGCCTTAGTACACTGTCTGGAACATAGTAAGTGCTTAACAAATACCGTAATTATTATTATCTTGGATCCACCAAGTTGCTACATTATAGGTACTTAAATACAACAAATATTGCCTATTATAATGAAGGAAAAACATGGCAACTCCATTCTTACAAGCTGTTTGATTTGTCTCCACACACACTCCTTAGGGTTCTTTCTAGTACTGGCAGTCAAAAGTCAGTACTAATTAAAGTCTCTGACTTATCAGAGAGGCTATAACCTTTAATCTTTTAGGTGAGGGAGAGAAGCAGTTCCAAGCCTGGGGAACTTCACAAGCTTGGAGAGTTGAGAGCAAGATGCGTCAGGAAGGTGCTGCTTACAACCCGAGGCTTAGTGGTTAGAGCATGGCCCTGGGAGACAGAAGGATATGGATTCTAATCTTAGCTCTGCAACTTGTCTGCTGTATGACCTTGGGCAAATCACTTCCCTTGGGCCTCAGTTACTTCATCTGTAAAATGGGGAATAAGATTGGGAGTCACATGTGGGACAGGATCTGTGTCCAACCTGATTAACTTGTATCTACTCAGTGCTTAGAACAGTGTTGGCACATAGTAAGTTCTCGGCAAGTAGCTTAGCAAGTACCATTATTACTCTTATTATTACGAGTCTGTGAATAACAGGAGAAGAGAGCAGAGACGTAGGTGGAGTCACTGTGAAGTGTTGTGTTTTTTTAAATGGTATCTGTTGAGCACTTATTCTGTGCCAGGCACAGTACTAAGCACCTAGGTAGACACAAGTTCATCAAGTTGGACACAGTCCATGGCCCACATGGAGCTCACAGTCTCAATCTCTGTTTTACAGATGAAGGCAGAGAGGTGCAGAGAAATGAAGTGACTTCACTCAGCAGGCAACTGGCAGAGCTGGCATTAGAACCCAGGCCCAGGCTCTCTCCATTAGCAAGAAGAAGTATGGTGCAGTGGATAGAGCATGGGCCTAAGAGTCAGAAGGACTTGGGTTCTAATTCCAGCTCTGCCAATTGTCTGCTGTGTGACCTTGAGCAAGTCACTTCACTTCTCTGTGCCTCAGTTGCCTCATCTATAAAATGAGGATTGAGACTATGAGCTCTACTTGGGACAGGGACTGTGTCCAACCGATTTGCTTGTATCCAACCCAGCATTTAGTACGGTGCCTGGCACACATTAGCATTTAACAAATACCACAAATATTATTGTTATTATTACTAGCCCCCGCTGCTTCTGATTATGAAGATTTTTTTGCTCAGTGAGAAGATACAGAGTGAAAATATTATAACAAGAAGCCTGACAGCAGAGTTACTAAGAGATTTATTCATATTAATGTCTGGCTCCCTCTAGACTGTAAGCTCTACTCTAGACTATAAGCTTAGTGTGGGCAGGGAATTTTCTGTTTATTGTTGTATTGTACTCTTCCAAATGCTTAATATAGTGCTCTGCACACAGTTATTAATATTAAGTGCCAGCCATCAAGTCATTTCCGATTAATAGCAACTCCATGGATATACTTTCTCCACCCTGTCCTCTGCCACAAACCGCAACCTTTCTAACAATTCTTCCATTATCATAGTTATGGTCTCTGTCCATCTAGCTGCCGGTCTGTCTCTTCCACGTTTTCCGTGGACTTTTCCTAGCATTAGTGTCTTCTCCAGAGAATTAGTCCTCCTGATTCTGCGTCCAAAGTATGCTAATCTAAATTGATCTAAATTATTAATTTATTTTATTTATTAGTAATTATTAATAATGATTATTTGGCCTTCCAAAGACCACTTTGGTTTAATTCGCTCTAAAATTGATTTGTTTGTTTTTCAGGCACTTCAGGGTATTTTCAAAAGCCTTCTCCAACACCACATTTCAAAAGAATCGATGTTCTTTCTATCCTGTGTTTTCACTGTCCAGCTGGAAACAACACAGAGTTGATAATTTGTGTTTTTTTGGCTATTTTTACATCTGCATGTTTCATGACTTTTTTTCCAGGCTCTTCATAGCAAGTCTTCCTAACATTAATCTTTGGTGTATTCCTTGGCTACTAGTTCCTTTATTAGTGATTATCAGTCTTCCACACAGTAAGGGCTCAAAAAATATGATTAAATGAATGAATGAATGAAAAGACTATAATCGTGTTATGGGCAGGGAGCATTTATGTTAATTGTATTGTACTCTCCCAAGTGCTTAGTACAGTTTTCTGTGCATAGTAAAGTGCCAGTAAATATGATTGATTGATTGAAAGATAAGCTTGGATCTATCCACAGAGCACTGTTGGCAGAAATCTAGATATCAGGCACACTTCATCCACTTCCAGTTTATTTTTGTTTGGTTTAACACTGCCCTCTCCTCTGCCTAGAAAAATTATTTCTCCACCCTTATTGACACCCATGTCTACTGCCCTTGACAGTTGTTCCTGACATTTAACTCTTTCCTCAAACCCCTCATCCCCCAACCTCTCCTATCTCTTGCCCCTAATGCCCTGGCCATCTAATTCATTCAGACAATTGACACTATCAGGTGTGATCTACCTAAAATCTCCCCTGCCCCTCCTCATTCCCTCCCCACTCCTGTCCCTTCTTCAACTCTCTCATCTCTCCCAGCAGTATCTCTAGAGGAGATCTCCTGACTTCTCTAAAAATCCATCCTCTCCACCTGTGCATCTTACCCCATTCCTTCGCATCTTACCAAAACACTTGCTCCCTCCATTCTTCTCTCCCTAACTGCCATCTTCAACTGTTTGCTGTCCAATGGCTTGTTTGCCACTGCTTTCAAGCATGTCCATGTCTCCCCAATCCTAAAAAAATCCCTCCCTTAAACCCATGTCTCCCTCCAGTTATAGCCCCCTCTCCCTCCAACCATTCCTCTCTAAAATCCTTGAGTGAGTTGTCTAAACCCACTGTCTCAAGTTCCTCTCCAATTCTCTCCTTAACACCCTCCAACCTGGCTTCCATTCCCTTCACACCACAGAATCCGCCCTCTCAAATGTCACCAATGATCTCCTTCTTGCCAAATACAATGGCCTCTACTCCATCCTAATCCCCCTCGACCTCTCATCTGCCTTCGACACTATCAACTACCCTCTTCTCCAGGAAACATTATCCAACCTTGGCTTCACTGACAGTGTCCTCTCTTGATTCTCCGCTTATCTCTCTGACTGCTCATTCTCAGTCTTTATCGCAGGCTTCTCCTCTTCTACCCACCCCCTAACTGTGCAGATCCTTCAAGGTTCAGTTCTGAGTCCCCTTCTATTCTCTGTTTACACCTCACTCCCATAGTTTCAACTACCATCTTTGTGTGGATGATACCCAAATCTCCATCTCCAGCACTGATCTCTCTCCTTCTCTTCATTCATTCATTCAATAGTATTTATTGAGCGCTTACTATGTGCAGAGCACTGTACTAAGCGCTTGGGATGAACAAGTCGGCAACAGATAGAGACAGTCCCTGCCGTTTGACGGGCTTACAGTCTAATCGGGGGAGATTAGCTATGCATTTCCTTCTGCTTTCAAGACATTTCTACTTGGATGTATTCTGGTCACCTCAAACTTAACTTGTCCAAACAGAACTCCTGATCATCCCACCCAAACCATCTCCTTTCTTTCCCATTTCTGTAACCACCATCCTTCCTGTTTATCCAGCCCTTTACTTTGGCATTATCCTAGACTCCTCTCTCTTATTCAACCCACATATTCAATCCATCACTAAATCCTGTCAGTTCCACCTTCACAATATTGCTGAAATCCACCCTTTCCTCTCTATTCAAATGCTACCACATTAATCCAATCACTTATCCTATCCCACCTAGATTACTGCACCCCTACTCCAGGCCATACTTAACCCTGATGCCTAGATCATCTTTCTAGAAAAATTCATTCATTCATTCAATAGTATTTATTGAGCGCTTACTATGTGCCGAGCACTGTACTAAGCGCTTGGGATGAACAAGTCGGCAACTGTTCAGGCCACGTTTCCCCACTTGTCAAGAAACTCCAGTGGTTGCACATCCATTTCTGCATCAAACAGAAACTCCTCAGCATTGACTTTAAAGCACTCAATCACCTTGCCCTCTCCTTCTTCACCTCTTTATTCGCATACTATAAACCAGCCCACACACTTCATTCCTCTAATGTGAAACTACTTCCTGTTGCTGCCAACCTTTTGCCCAGGTCCTGCCTCAAGCCTGGAACGCTCCCTCCTCAAATCCAACAGACAATTACTCTCCCCCACTTCAAAGTCTAATGGAAGGCATAGCTCCTCCAAGAGAGCTTCCCTGACTTACCTCTTTTCCTTTTCTTCAACTCCCTTCTGCATCACCCTGACTTGTTCCCTTTATTCATTCTCCCACTCAGCCCCACAGCACTTATAGAGATACCTGCGTTTATGTACTTATGTTATTGTATGTCTCTCCCTCTAATCTGTGAGTTGGTTGTGGGCAGACAATGTGTCTGTTATATTTTATTACTGTAGTCTTCCCCCTTAGTAAAGTGCTCTGCATACAGAAACTATCCTACTCTAGACTAACTACTCCAGTACTTAGTACAGTGGATTGCACATAGTAAGCACTTAATAATACCATTTAAAAAAACCCTCAAGGGAGATGCCAGGAGCAATGGAGCAATGCTTTCCATAGGCCTCTGTGGTTGTCTGGTGATTGTCTGCTGAGGGAAGCATCATTCTGTTCATCACCATCAGTATTTATGGAGCACCTTCAGGGTGCCTGATAAATTTAGTATACCGGAATGCCTGCTGAGTGCTCAAAAAAAGAAGCAGTATGGCCTACTGGATAGAGCATGAACCTGGAAATCAGAAGGACATGGGTTCTAATGCCGACTCTGCCACTTGTCTGCTGTGTAGCCTTGGGCAAGTCACTTCACTTCTCTTTGCCTCAGTTACCTCACCTGTAAAGTGGGGGTTAAGATGGTTAACTCCATGAGGAACATGAAATGTGTCCAACCTGATTAGCTTGTATCTGCCCCAGCATTTAATTCAGTGCCTGACACATATTAAGTGCTTAACAAATACCATAAAAAATAAGTTTTCCATGTATTGCAGTGCATTGTATTGGATGCTTGGGAATATACAATAATCATGATAAAAATGGTATTTGTGTAGTGCTTACTCTTTGTCAAGCACTGTTCTAAGTGCTAGGGAAGATACAAGTTAGGTCATAAATAGTCACTGTCGTTCATGGGGCTCACATTCCAAATAGGATGAAGAACAGGTATTGAATCCTCATTTTGCAGATTAGAGAATTGAGGCACAGAGAAGTGAAGTGACTCACACTAGATCACAAGTGGCAGAAACAGGATTAGCACCCAGGTCCTTCTGACTCCCAAACCCGATCTCTATCCATTAGGTCACACTGCTGCTCTGTTTGGGACATTCTGATCTCCTCTATGAGGAGCCTAAAGTGTAAATCCCAGCACTAGTGTCACCGATGAGCCGCTCTGTGTTGTCTCTTAATGCACCTATTTCCTTTCTCAAGGGTGTGACCTTGAGAAGAGTACAAGTCACTTCACTGGTACTCAGTCTGCAGTAAAATGCATTTGTTTCCTCTTTGGGTTCCCCAGGTTGTTTGGAGGCTTGGTTCCCACGTCTTCCTCCTGAAATTGTAAAGGCACATTTACAGTGAGAGGAACAGCAAGGTTCCAAGAACATATTTTGGAATTTCACGCTGCCTGATGGCTTTCTTGGGTAATTAACTCAAGCAGCCTCCGCTGGGTGGCAGAAGTGTTCCGCATTTGTGAGTAAAATGACTTCGAGTCTCATCCGAATGGGAGAGAGGCTTCTTTCATTTTTATCACTTGGAATGTTTGAAAGTCCTCATCTGCCCTAGCCTCTTGCTATGCACTGCTTCAAAAACGAGATATTTGAATCCGCTTCTGTCCTAGAGATTCTAGGCACTCATAACATCAGAGGGACACCTTCTTCATCATATCTCTAGACAGTAATCACTTTGTGAGCAGGAAATGAGTCTACCAGGTTCTGTTTTCACGTACCCTCCCAAGAACTTAGTACAGTCCTCTGCACAAAGTAAGCATTCAATAAATACCACTGACTGATTAACTCTAGACTGTCCCTCTAGACTATATGATTGCTGTGGGCAGGGACTCTACAGCTCTGTTGTAGTGAACTCTTCCAAGTTCTTAGTACAGTGATCTGCACACAATAGGAGTTCACAAAATGCCACTGAAATATTGATTGACTATGGACTGTGCCTCTGACTGTAAGAACATTGTGGGCATGGGATGTTTCTACCAACTTTGTTCTATTGTTCTCTCCTAAGCACTTAGTCCAGTGATCTGCGTACAATAAGCACTCAATAAATACCATTAATTGATTGACTATAGACTGTCCCTCTGGACTGTAAACCTGTTGTGAACAGGGATGGTGTTTAACCCCTCTTTTATAGTGTACTCTTCCTAGCACTTAGTATAAAGCTCACTGGCATGGAACCTGTCAACCAACTCTGTTGTACTCTCCCAAATCCTTAGTTCAGTACTCTGCATGCAGCATGGCCTAGTGGAAGGGGCATGGCTTCTGTGTCAGGAGAAGAGAGCAGAGAGGTAGGTGGAATCAGAGTGTGAAGTGTTTTTTTTTAAATGGTATTTGTTGAGCACTTACTCTGTGCCAGACACTGTACTAAGCACCTGGTTTTACAGATGAGGGAACTGAGGTGCTGAGAAATGAAGTGACTTCACAAAGCAGAGATGGCATTAAGAACCCAGGTCCCCTAACTCCCAGGCCTAGACTCTCTCCACTAGCAAGAAGCAGCACAGTGAAGGGGATAGAGCACTGGCTTAGGAGTCAGGAGTTTTTGGGTTCTAATCCCAGCTCTGCCGCATGTCTGCTGTATGACTTTGGGCAAGTCACTTCACTTCTCTATGCCTCAGTTCCCTCTTCTGGAAAATGGGGATTGAAACTCTGAGCCCCATGTGGGACAGGGACTTTGTCCAACCTGATTGCTTAGTATCCCCCTCAGCACTTAGAACAGTGCCTGACACGTAGTAAGCACTTAACAAATGCCATTATTATTATTAGTACAGTAAATGCTAAATCAATACCATTAATAACGATGATGGTGTTGTTGCTCTTCACGAAGTAAGTGCTCAACAAATGTTACTGATTGAGCAATGGATCCCCTGGGGAAAATCAAACAGTTGTCACTCATAGCCTGTGTAGGCAGGGCAGAGCAAAGCCAGCCCTCAGGGAGAAGGGGCAGAAGATTTGGACCAGCAAGGGCTGCAGCAGCAATGATCTAAACTGGAAGATCCCTGTGGGCAAGGATCAGGTGTACCAACTCTGTCATTTTCTACTCTCCCAAACGCTTAATACAGTGCTCTGCACATAGCAAGTGCTCAATAAATACCATTGATTAATTTATACATTGCTATAAACTGTCCTCCTGGACTGTAAACTCCTTGTGGGCAGGGATCATGTCTACCAACTCATTTGTATTGTGCTCCTCCAAGTGCTTAATACAGTCCTCTGCACATGGTAAGCATTCAATAAATACCATTCATTAATTGATGGATTGACTATAGACTGGCTGACTACACTGTAAGTTTCCTGTGGGCAGCAATTGTGTCTGCTTACTCATTTGTATTGTTCTCTCCCCAGTGCTTAGTGCAGTGGTCTGCACATGGTAAGCCCTCAATAAATGCCACTGATTGATTGATGGAGGAGGACAGTGGTACCCTCACTCTGCTCTTCCCAAGCTAGGCCTATGGCAGGTACCTAGATGGTCCCACTCTTGTCATTGCCCAATGGGGCTCACTGAATGACCTTCAAACTGAGGATTTTCAAAGCTACTCCATGTAGAAAAACTTGCCTTCTCTCTCTCTTTCTCCATATATAAATATATGTGTGTGCATATGTATATATATATCTATCTTACTCCTTTTCTTTCTCATCCCTCTATCTCCTTTTTTATCTCACTCTTCCTCACTTTCTCTCTATTTCTCTCTCTGTGTCTCTCTTCTCTTCTCTCTCTCTTGGTGTGTCTTGCTCTCTTCTCTTTTTATCTCACTCTTCCTCATTTTCTCTCAACATTTTCTATCTCTCTTCTCTTTTCTTTCTCTCCAGATCTCACTCTTCTTTTCATTTGTCTTCCTCACTTTTTCTTTAACCATTCTCTCTGTTTCTCTTTTCTATTTATTCCCTTTCTCTTCTCTTTTTTCTTTCTCCATTTCCCTGTCTCTCATTCTCTCTTTTCTTTCTTCTTTCCCTTTCCATTTCTCTTTGTGCCTCTCCTTCATCTTTTTCTCTCTCCATTTTCTCTCTGTGCCTCTCTCCTCTCTTTTTATCACTCTTTCATTCTCCATTTCTTTCTCCCTGTCTCTCTCTTCTCTTTTTCTCCCTTCATTTCTTTCTGTGTCTCTCTCTCTTCTATTTTACCTTTCTCCTTCTCTCCCTATTGCTCTCCCTGCACTTCTCTTTTCTTTTTCTCTTGCTCTTTCTCACTCTTCCTTTCTTCTTTCTCCTTCTCTCTCATCATCATCATTATCAGTTATACTTATTGAGCATTTACCATGTGCAGAGCACTGTACTAAGCACTTGGAGAGTACAAATGATGTAAAAAACAAAATTCCTTATTTCCCAAACCAAACTCTGTCCTTCCCCAGAATTTCCCATCACTATAGATAGCACCACCATCCTTCCTGTCTTACAAGTGCATAACGTTGGCATTATCCCTGACTCCTCTCTCTCACTCAACCCACATATTCAATCCATCACTAAATCCTGTTGGTCCCACCTTCACAACATCGATAAATCTTCCCTTTCCTCTCCATCCAAATTGTTGCAGCATTAATGCATGACAACCTATCCCACTTGGATTACTGCATTAACCTCCTTGTTGACCTCCCAGGCTCCTGCCTCTCCCCAATCTAGTCCAGACTTCAGCCTGATGCCTGGATCATTTTTCTACAAAAACGTTCAGGACATGCCACCCCACTCCTCCAAAAATTCCAGTGGTTGCCTATCCACATCCACATCAAACAAAAACTCCTCACCATTAGCTCTAAAGCAATCCATCACCTAGCTCCCTCCTATCTCGCCTCACTACTCTCCTACTACAACCCAGCCTGCACACTTCACTCCTCTAATGCTAACCTTCTCAATGTGCCTCCATCTCAGCTATCTCACCACCGACCCCTCGCCGACATCCTGTCTCTGTCCTGGATCATCCTCCCTCCTCAAATCTGACAGACAGTTACTATCCCCACCCTTCAATCTTCTCCATCTCCTCCAGGTGGCCTTCCCTAACTAAGCCCCCCCTTTCTTCTTCTCCCACTTCCTCTGCATCTCCCTGATTTGCTCCCTCTGTTCTTCCCCCCTACAACCAGACTTCTTCCCCCCTACAAGCAGACCCACAGCACTTATGTATATATCTGTTTTTTACTTTTTATATTTATGTCTGTCTCCCCAAATCTAGACTGTAAGCTCATTTTGGGCAGGGAATGTGTCTGTTTACTTTTGTATTGTACTCTCCCAAGAGCTTAGTACAGTGATCGGCACATAGTAAGCACTCAATAAATATGATTGAATGAATAATTACAATACAACAGAGTTTAGGCACATTCCCTACTCACAACAAGCTTAGTGTCTACTGGGGGTGATAGACATAAATATAGATAAATAATTCATATTATATAATTTAAAGATATGTACATACGTGCTATGGGGTGGAGGGTGGGGAGAATATCAAACACTCAAAGGTCACAGATTCAAGTGCAAAGATGATGCAGAAGGGAGAGGAAGCCTCTCACTCTCTCTCAATCTTCTTCTTTCTCTCTCTCTCTTTCTCTCCGACTCACTGACTTCCAACAATGTTAAGATGGGAAGCTAAAGCCCAATTGTCTGTGATTCAGACTGATGTACATCTGGATATTCACACTAACAAGCCACAATGATCTTTGTTCTTCTTCTGACTTCTCCTATTTGTAAATCATTTTTTGCGCATCTGTCCACCAAATTAGTTTGTGAATCCTGAAAGGACAATGTTAGCATGCATTGCTTCTCTTGTACTCTCCCAAGCGCTTAGTACAGAGTCCCATACTCACTAGATATTTAACATACACTATTGATGATAATGATGATGATAATCCCAGATTTTCTCCCTTTCCTATGGTGTCAGATAAACTCTTACAGTGTTTCCATCACTGTACTAAGCACTGGGGTAGACACAAGCCAATCAGGTTGGACATAGTCCCTGTGCCACATGGGGCTCCTAGCTTAGTCCCCATTTTACAGTTGAGGTTATTGAGGCATAGAGAAGTGAAGTGTTTGCCCAAGGTCACACAGCAGTCAAGTGGCAGAGCTGGGATTAGAACCAAGGTCCTCCTGACTCCCAGACCTGAGGGTCTATCCACAAGACCACAACTTCCTTCCTTTCCAACCCTGATGATTCTCCTCCCTATTCCCCTCCCTTCCCTCTGATGGCTCTCCCAGACTTCCCTATCACCGTGGATGGCACGACCATCCTTCCCGTCTCTCAGGCCCACAATCTCGGTGTCATCCTTGACTCGTCTCTCTCGTTCACCCCACACATCCTATCCGTTACCGAGACCTGCCGGTTTCACCTTTACAGTATCGCCAAGATCCGCCCTTCCCTCTCCACCCAAACGGCTACCTTATTGCTACGGGCTCTCGTTATATCCCAGCTAGACTACTGTGTCAGCCTTCTCTCTGATCTCCCGTCCCCCTCTCTCGCCCCACTCCAGTCTATTCTTCACTCTGCTGCCCGGCTCATCTTCCTGCAGAAACGATCTGGGCATGTCACTCCCCTTCTTAAACAACTCCAGTGGTTGCCTATCAACCTCCACTCCAAACAAAAACTCCTCACTCTAGGCTTCAAGGCTCTCCATCACCTTGCCCCTTCCTACCTCTCCTCCCTTCTCTCTTTCTACTGCCCACCCCACACGCTCCGCTCCTCTGCCGCCCACCTCCTCACCGTCCCTCGGTCTCGGCCATCCCGCTGTCGACCCCTGGGCCACGTCCTCCCGCGGTCCTGGAACGCCCTCCCTTCTCACCTCCGCCAAACTGATTCTCTTCCCCTCTTCAAAACCCTACTTAAAACTCACCTCCTCCAAGAGGCCTTCCCAGACTGAGCTCCTCTTCTCCCTCTACTCCCTCTACCACCCCCCCTTCACCTCTCCGCAGCTTAACCCTCTTTTCCCCCCATTTCCCTCTGCTCCTCCCCCTCTCCCTTCCCATCCCCTCAGCACTGTACTCGTCCGCTCAACTGTATATATTTCCATTACCCTATTTATTTTGTTAATGAAATGTACATCGCCTTGATTCTATTTAGTTGCCATTGTTTTTACGAGATGTTCTTCCCCTTGACTCTATTTATTGCCATTGTTCTCGTCTGTCTGTCTCCCCCGATTAGACTGTAAACCCGTCAAACGGCAGGGACTGTCTCTATCTGTTGCCGACTTGTTCATTCCAAGCGCTTAGTACAGTGCTCTGCACATAGCAAGCGCTCAATAAATACTATTGAATGAATGAACAATCTTTCCTCTTACGCAGAACTGGGGAGAATACTCCTTAAGGACTTGTGACCTTCTTATACATGTGGGACTCATTAAGCACTCTTTGTGTATCAATCACCATTCTAAGCACTGGGGTAGATGAAAGTTAATGTGGTCAGACCCAGTCCCTGTCCCACATGAGGCTCACAGTCAACTAAGAGGGAGAACAAGTATTGAATCCCCACTGTACAGTGGAGGGAACTGAGAAGTAAAATGACTTGCTTATCCTCACCCAGTAGACAAGTGGCAGATCCAAGATTAGAACCCAGGCCCTCTGACTTCCAGGCCCTTGCTTTTATCTAGGAGGCCACGCTGCTTCATATTTCCAAGATTAATATTCCATTAAACCCAATACTATAGTATCAAAGCATGTCATTGCAATCAACAACACAAGGATACCAAGGTTTTTACTTTTTTACTGTTGATGTTGAATATGTTTGTGACTACAAATGTAACTTCCTTTTGATCTGTATCTAAAGTCAGTCAGTCAGTCGTATTGATTGATCACTTACTGTGTGCAGACCACTGTGATAAGTGCTTGGGAGAGTACAATATAATGACAGACATGCTCCCTGCCCATAATGAGCTTATCTAAACCTCCATCAAAGGGTAAACAGTCTCCCCACTGGAACTCTTATGCCTGGGTGCTCAATATTTTTGTGAAGCCCAACCATTTCCTCTTTGCTGTTGCTCCAATTTTCTCTCCCTGTGGAATTTTCTGGCTTTGAAACAGCTCCAGCTTGGACTAGTCACTTCTGTGGGAAAGAAGACCCTAAGACATACTGGATACTCTGCTCTTCTGATTAAGCTACTCTTTATTTGGCTTCTCAAGTTCTGATAATAATAATCATTACCTAGATGGCGAGCCCCTTGTGAGGTAGGGACTGCAGATTAGTTTGCATCATTATTTTATATTATTATTATTTTGTATTATTTTGTACAGTTCTCTAAACTGTAAGATAGTTTTGGGCAAGGAACACTGTATTCTCCTAAGTGCTTATTATGATGCTTTGCACACAGTAAGTGCACAATAAATATGATTCATTCATTCACTCAATCGTATTTATTGAGAGCTTACTGGGCGTATAAGGAGTATTCTCCCCAGTTCTGGGTAAGAGGAAAGATTGTTCATTCATTCAATAGTATTTATTGAGCGCTTGCTATGTGCAGAGCACTGTACTAAGCGCTTGGAATGAACAAGTCGGCAACAGATAGAGACAGTCCCTGCCATTTGACAGGTTTACAGTCTAATCGGGGGAGACAGACAGACGAGAACAATGGCAATAAATAGAGTCAAGGGGAAGAACATCTCGTAAAAACAATGGCAACTAAATAGAATCAAGGCGATGTACATTTCATTAACAAAATAAAGAGGGTAATGGAAATATATATTTGATATTTAAGTGCTTAGTATGAGCCCAGACCTGAGATAGGAACAAAATAGGATATTGTCTCTGTCCCATGCAGGGCTCAATGCTTAAGAAGAAGGGAAGACAAAGATAGAATCTAGTTACAGAGGAAGAAATTGAAGTTGAGAGAACAACAATCATAATAATAATAGTCGTATTTGGTGAGTGCTTACTATGTGCCAGGCACTGAACTAAGTTTTGGGCGGGTACTAGCAAATTCATTCATTCATTCATTCATTCATTCATTCAGTCGTATTTCTTGAGCACTTACTGTGTGCAGACCACTGTAAAAAGCGCTTTGAATGTACAGTTTGGCAACAGATAGAGATAATTCCTGCCCAACAATGGGCTCAATGAGGTTGGACACAGTCCTTATCCTACATGGGGCTCACAGTCTTAATTCCCATTTTACAGATGAGGTACTGAGGCACAGAGAAGTGAAGTGGCTTGCCCGTGGTCACTCAGCAGGCAGGTAGTGAAGTAAGGATTGGAACCCAAGTTTCCTGACTCCCAACCCTCCACTGTATCCACTGGACCATGCTGCTTCTTATTTCAAATGACCACTCATCATTCTGTAATACACCAATGGTATTTATTGAGTGCTTACTGTGTGCAGAGCACTGTACCAGGCACTTTGAAGAGTACATTCTGAGAGAGTTGGTAGACATGTCCCCTGCCTACAACGTGCTTACAGTCTACTGGGGGAGACAGACTTTAATATAAAGATCTCATTGTGGGCAGAGAATTGCTCAGGGATTGCTGTTTACAACTTGAAAATTGAAACCAAAGAATCTCACTTCGACTTTACTATTTCATCCAAAGCTTTCTGGGCTTTTTCATTCAAAAAGCATTGACATCCTTGGATCAACTTTAGTAGATACACTCAGTGATATTTTCTAAAATTTCTTTGACTAGATGTCTTTGTGTAACGGATGCTGCTCAGGATATACCAGTAATCATAATAATTTTGGTATTTGTTAAGTGCTTACTTTGTGCCAGAAACTGTACTAACTATGGGGGTGAATATAAACAAATCGGTTTGGACGCATTCACTGTTCCACATGGAGCTCACAGTCTTAATTCCCATTTTCCATATGAGGTCACTGAAGCCAAGAGAAGTGAAATGACTTGTCCAAGGTCACACAGCAGAGTCAAGACTACAGCACAGGTCCATCTGATGAAATCACAATTTGTCATCATGGAAGCCAATATGATATCTGAAACACCAGACCCTACAATGGATAGGTCTTTCCTACCCTAGAGGGGAACACTTACATTTGGGCTGACGATAAATCAGACATAAAAAAAGGAATAAAATAAAATAAAAGGTTTGGGAAACTGTGATTTTTAGGTTGTAAACTAAATTTGAATGAAATTATAGGGTTTTTTCCACAGGAAAAATGGTGAAACTGGATAATCAGTGCCTTTTTGAATCAGACATTTCACAAGTCCAATGTTTAGTTACCCATTTAAAAGTTTTTTCCCACTGATTACTCAGTCCAGAACAAGATGACGTACTACCCTGATTCAGCCAAACCTTTCTAAAAGACAAAATCAGCAAGTGACCTGCAACTGGAGAGAAATTATAGCCAGCAGTGGGAAGTGAATTCATATGAGCTCATCATCCTCTGAGCAAGATTTAGATGCCAGTGACGCTTTCTTGTCTGGGAAAATAAACATGGTGATGTTGGTCCTCTCCAGTTAAAAGAATCCATGCTGTCATAACAGCTGAGAGGGGGATCTTTTCCCCTGCTCTTTTCCCCTCTCATCCTGCCTTTCCCCTCCAACTCTCCTTCCCTGCAAAAATAGCCATCACATCACCATTTTCTGGAGGGTTATCTGGGATCCAGTTAAGAGGGACCCAGGGCCCTTGGTCTTATAAAATTACAACCATGGCTAGGAGTGGGTCCCACTCAGTGCTTAGCACATGGAACAGTGCTTGGCACATAGTAAGTGCTTAACAAATACTGTTATTATTATTCATTCATTCAATAGTATTTATTGAGCACTTACTATGTGCAGAGCACTGTACTAAGCTCTTGGAATGTACAATTCGGCAACAGATAGAGACAATCCCTGCCCAGTAACAGGCTCAAAGTCTAAACAGGGGAGATAGACAGCAAAGCAAAACAAAACAAAACAAAACAAGACTACATCATCAAGATAAAGAGAATCAAGGAGATATGCACCTCATTAACAAAATTAAGAGGGTAATAAATAATATATACAAATGAGCACAGTGCTGAGGGGAGGGGAAGGGGGAAGAGCAGAAGGTGGGGGGAGGGGAGAAGGGAGGGAGAGGATAAGAGCCTAAGGTCAAGGACCATGTCTACCAATTCTGTTGGGCATATTCTCCCAAGTGCCTAGTACAGTGCTCTGTCCACAATAACAATAAATATCACTGTTGATCGAAAAATTGACTATAGACTGCCTCTCTAGTCTGTTAAAAAAAACAACAACTGGTATTTGTTAAGCTTTTACTATGTGCCAAGCACTGTTCTAAGCGCTGAGGTAGATACAAGGTAATTAGGTTGTCCCACGTGGGCTCACAGTCTTAATCCCCATTTTACATATGAGGTAACTGAGGCACAGAAAAGTTAAGTGACTTGCCCAAAGTCACACAGCTGACAAGTGGTGGAGTCAGGATTAGAACCCATGACCTCTAACTCCCAAGCCTGTGCTTTTTCCACTACGCTATGCTGCTTCTCTAAAGCCCCTAGAGGACAGGGTCCATTTTTTACCAACTCTGTTGTGCTGTGTTCTCCCAAGCATTTAGTACAGTGCTCTGCACTCAGTAAGAGCTCAATAAGTATCACTGATTGATTGAAAGATTGATTATAGACTGCCCCTCTAGACTATAAACTAGTGCTGTGCTGTATTCTCCCAAGCACTCAGAACAGTGCTCTGCACAAAGTAAGCATTCAATAAATTCCATTCACTGACTGTTGGTGGGAATTGTATTTTTTCCCTCCTTCCCCTCTAGAGCTGCTTCACTCCTGTCCATAGCACAGAACTTTACTTATCAATCAATCAGTTGTATTTATTGAATGTTTACTGTATGCAGAGCACCATACTAAACACTCTGGGGGAAAATAAGACAACAATATAACAGACACAGTCCCTGCCCGCAATAAATTTACAGTCAAGAAGGGGAGACAGACATTAATATAAATATATTACAGATATGGACATTAGTACTGTGGGGTTGGAGGCTGGGGTGGTGAATAAAGGGAGCAAGACAGGGCAATGCGGAAGGGCACAGAAAAAGGGGAAATGAGGGCTTAGTCAGGGAAGACCTCTTGGAGGAGATGTGCCTTCACAGTGAAGGTGGCATTGAAGGTGGGGAGAGTCATTGTCTGTTGGATATGAAGAGGACCAGAGTCAAGACATGTGCAAGAGGTTGGTGGTGTGAGAGACAAGATTGGGATATGGTGAGAAGGTTGGCTTAGAGAAGCAAAGTGTGTAGTAAGAGAGCAGCATGGTGAGGAGTTTTTGCTTGATGTGGAGATGGATGGGCAAACTCTGGAGTTTCTTGAGGAGGTCCAGAATGTGTTTGTAGAAAAATGATCCAAGCAGCAGTGTGAAGCCAGAGTCATGCTCTGTGCGTCAATTCAGTCCTTGTGTCTGGCACCCAACAGGGCCTAGTGGATAGACCCTGGACCCAGGAGTCAGAAGGGCTTGGGTTCTAATGCTGGCTCCATCCCCTGTCTGCAGTGTGACCTTGGGCAAGTCACTTTGCTTCTCTGTGCCTCAGTTTCCTCAACTCTAAAATGAGGATTTAATACCTCTTCTCCCTCCTTATACTGTGAGTCCCATGCAGGACAGGGACTGTGACTGACCTAATTAACTTTACCGATCCCAGCACTTAGAACAGTGTTTGATAGATAGTAAATGCTTAATGAATACCATAAAAAGGGCTCACAGACTAAATGGAGGCAGGAATCATACAGAACAGAAAAACATAATGGAAATTGAATGAAAATAAGTTAATACCAAACTATAAAATACTGATTGTCCAAGTGTATTAGCTAAACAATTCTTAGGGGGAAAGTTCATCGACAATTTCCACCTCAGAAAGAGAGTCTGGGGATGCTAATCAATCAGTGGTATTTATTGAATGCTTACTGAGTACAGGACCCTGTACTAAGTGCTTGGGAAAATACAATGCAGCAAGAGTTGGTAGAAGTGCTCCCAGTCTACAGTGAACTGACAAATCATTGGAACTTTCCCAGCATTCTAATGGATTTTTTTGTTGGTTTGTTATTTTGTTTTTTGTATGATATTTGCTTAGCGCTTATTATGTACCAGGCATTATACTAAGCACTGGAGTAGGTACAAGCTAATCAGGTTGGACATAGCCCCATCCCAAAAGTGGATCACAATCTTAATCCCCATTTTACAGGTGGCCCAGAGAAATGAAGTGACTTTCCTAAGGTCACGTAGCAAGCAGTTGGTAGAGGCGGAATTAGAACCCAGGTCCTTCTGACTCCTAGGCCCAGGCTTTAACCACTGAGTCACACTGTTTTGTTTCAGTGTTTCCTCCTATTCTGAGCTCCTGTGCAAGATTAGGGTTGGTTACCATGGTCCTTGGTGGGTCAGGCCAAGAAGCAGCATGGCCTAGAGCAAAGAATATGGTCCTGGTAGCCAGAGGACCTGGGTTCTAATCCTGACTCTGTCATTTACCTCCTGAGTGACCTTGGGTAACTCATTTCACTTCACCGGGCCTCAATTCTCCTGTTCTAACTCCTAGTTAGACTGCGATCCCCATGCGGGACAGGGACTTTGTCCAACGTGATTAGCTTATATCCACCCTAAAATTATAAAAAGTGTTTGACAAATAACAAGCACTTTACAAATACCATAAAAAGTTGGCAGGAGGGTGTCCTCCCAGAGCCCCAGTGTCCCAGAAACCCAACCGGAGCTGACCTAGTGGCTGAAATATCAGTTGCTGACAGTCCTTAGGGTCACATTTGAGGCTTTAGCCAGCTTCTGGCACCCATTTTGGCTTTACATTCAGATAAGCACTTAGTACATTGCTTTGCATAAAGCAAGAACTAAGTAAATAGCACTGACTGATTTTGGACTACAAAACTTCATGCTGGACTTCTCTTTTGCTGTTCTTCAAACCTTCAGCAGTGTTATGTAGGGCTTGCCTTTAGATTGTTTATTATTTTTTTGTTTGATATTTGTCAAGTGTTTAAATAATGTGCCAACCACTCTACTGAGCACTGGGCAGAAAAAAGCTAATCAGCCTTAACATAGTCCATGCCCCACATGGGGCACACAGTCATAATCCCAATTTATGCATATGGGTACTGAGGCACAGAGAAGTGAAGTGACTTGCCCAAGGTCACACAGTAGACAAATGGTGGAGCTGGGGTTAGAACCCAGTTCCTACGACTCCCAGGCCCAGGCTCTACTCACTAGGCTATGCTACTTCTCTTGAGATTTCTTCATCTTAGAGTTTCTGACCAAAGCTGAGAGTTTCCAATCAAGGCTGACAAGTTCCAAAACAGGGGATTTCTTGTTTTTGTGTGTGTGGTATTGATCAAGCACTTATTATGTGCCAGGCACTATACTAAGCACTGGGGTGGATAAAATTTAATCAGGTGGGACCTAGACCCTGTCCCACATGGGAATCCCAATCTAAGTAGGAAGGAAGATGGGTGGCCTATTGCAATTTATTGTGACCTATTATGGCCTATTATTGTGGCCTCTTATTCATTCTTTCATTCATTCAATAGTATTTATTGAGCGCTTACTATGTGCAGAGCACTGTACTAAGTGCTCAGTCACATTTATTGAATATTGTGTGCAGAGTACTCTAGTGTTCCTTGGGGGTACTAACTCTAATTCTATCATACTTTCCCAAGTGCTTAGTATGGTGCTCTTCATCTAGTCAGTGCTCAGTACTCTTAACTGACTGAAATCTGGCCCCTCCCACTCCTCCGAAAAATTTCAGCCCCCTTCCCACCCTAATACTCAAAGAAAAAGACTCTCCTAAGTGCTTAGTACAGTGCTCTGCACACAGTAAAGAGCAACAGATAGCATTCATTGGTAGATTGATTGATTCCTTACTGATGAAGTAGAAGTAATAGCAAATTTTAGTACGGGCTGTCTTAAACCCTGGTATGATTGCGCATATGTACATGTATATGTATACATATGCATATGTATTTTTTTAACAATGCAATTTTTGGAATCAGGGCTTAGTACAATGCCTGCACTCAGTAGACTTGAATATATGTAGATTTTAGATAGATATTGTAGATAGATAGACAGATATAAATATGTAGAAACTATATATAGATATAATTTCAGCCCCTTAATAATAGGGTATGCTCTGCTACCCAGAAAATGACCAGTCATGATGTGGAGATTATCCATAGCTTAATCCTAATATATAATTTGACACTCACCACAAAAATCTCTGGATCATCAAGCAGCTTGGTCTTCCACAGTACTATGCCCAAACTCTTTCTTCATCTTTTTAATCATTTGGAACCCTGCAACTAAGAAGAGGATGGGGAGAAATTCAGGGCCATGAATATCATTAGAACTTATAGTTTCCCTTGGGGAGGCAAAAGTTCCAGTAGATATTTTTATGGTATTTGTCAAGTGCTCACTATGTGCCAGATACTGTACTAAGTGCTGGGCAAAACTCCAGTGATTGCCCATCCAACTCCTTATCAAACAAAAACCCCTCACCACTGGCTTTAAAGCACTCCATCCCTTTGCCCCCTCCTACCTCACCTCCATCACCTCCCTACTCTACTACTAAAACCCAGCCCACATACTTCACTCTTCTAATGTTAACCTTCACACTGTGCCTCCATCTCGGCTATCTCACTACCGACCCCTCACTCACATCCTGCCTCTGGCCTGGAACACCCTCCCTCCTCAAATCTGACAATTATTCTCCCCCCTTCAAAACATTATTGAAGGCACAGCTCCCTGATTAAGAGCCCCCTCTTTCCTCTTGTCCCACTCACTCCTGTGTCACCCTGATTTGCTCCTTTTTTTCTTCCACTCCCCCCATAACACTTATATACATATCTGCCATTTATTTATTTGTATTAATGCCTATCTCCCCGCCAACCCCTCCCCATCCCCCCACCAGACTGCATGCTTGTTGAAAGCTAGTTGGTTTATTCATTCATTCATTTGTATTTATTGAGCACTTATTGTGTGCATATCCCTGGACTAATCTCTTGAGAGAATACAATACAACAATAAACAGTGGCATTACCTGCCCACAAGGAGCTCATAGTCTAGAGTCGGGGAGACAGAAAACAATTCAAGTATTCAAGTTAATAAAATTACAGATATGCAGATAAGTGCTTTGGGACTGGAAGGGGAAAGACCTAAGGGTTAAATAAAATTACAGATATGTACATAAGTGCTTTGTGGCTTTGAGGGTTGGGGGAGAACAAAGGGAATTCATCAGGGCAAAGCAGAAGGAAGTGGGAGATGAGGAAAAGTGGGAGGCTAAGTCTGGGAAAGTTTCTTGGAGGAGATGTGCCTTCAATAAGGCTTTGAAGGTGGAGAGAGTGGTTTTCTGTCAGATTAGAGAAGGGAATGCATTGCAGGCCAGAGGCAGAACATGAGCAAGGGTCGGCAGCAAGACCAGGGAGATTGAGGCCCGGTAAGAAGATTAGCAACAGGGGAGATTGAAGCACAGTAAGAAGGTTAGCACTAGAGGAGCAAAGTGTGCAGGCTGGCTTGTTAAAGGAGAAAAGTGAGGTGCGGTAGAAGGGGGCAGCATGATGGAGTGCTTTAAAGCTAATGGTGAGGAGTTTTTGTTTGATATGGAGGTGGATGGGCAACCACTGGAGTTTTTTGAGAAGCAGGGTGATGTGTCCAGATTGTTTTTGTAGAAAAATGATCTAGTTAGCAGAGTGAAGTACGGATTGGAGTGGGGAGCGACAGGAGACTGGGAGGTCAGCAAGGAGGCTGATGCAGTGATCTAGACATGACAGGATCAGTAGCAGTATGGCTGGAGAGAAAGAGGTGGATTTTAATGATGTTGTAAAGGCGGAACCAACAGGATTTGATGACAGATTGAATATGTGGGATGAATGAGAGAGAGGAGTCAAGGATAACTTCAAGGCTTGTGAGACAGGAAGGATGGTGGTGCCATCTACAGTGATGGGAAAGTCAGGAGGAGGACAGGGTTTGTATGGAAAAAATAAGGAGCTCTGTTTTGGACATGTTAAGTTTGAGGTGACATCAGGACATTCCAGTAGAGATGTCTTGAAGGCAGGAGGAAATCAGGGCTGGAGATGTAGATTTGGGAATCAGCTGCATAGAGGTGGTAGTTGAAGTTGTGGGAGTGAATGAGTTCTCCAAGGGAGTGGGTATAAATGGAGAACAGAAGGAGATGGAGAGAATAGCTAGTTCTCTTAGATGGAGGATAAACAAGTGGGTCACAGTCCCTGTCACACATGGGCATCACAGTCTTAGTCCCCATTTTACAGATGAGGAAACTGAGGCCCAGAGAAGTGAAGTGATGACCAAAGTCACCCAGCAGACAAGTGTCAGAGCTGGGATTAGAACTCAGGTTACTCATACCCAGGCCCAGCCTCTATCGCCTATACCACACTGCTTCTCAGTCCACAGACCAAACCCAGCCCCATGCGATAAGGATGTCTGATGGGGGATAGTAGAGGTTGGGGGTGCAGGGGACATAGGATCAGGAGGGACACAAGCACTCCACCCCACCCATGTCTGAAGTATTCTACCTGACTGGAAGAGATCAGATGCAGTTAGTGCGCAGAAACTATTTGATTCTTTATAGTATTTACTGGCTGTCTACCATGAACAGAGCACTGTTATGAATGCCTATTGTGAGCAGAGCACTGGGCTGGGTGCCTACTGCAGAAAATGATACTAGGCATTGAATATATGCAGAACACTGTCCTGGTAACTACTGTGTTCAGAGCATTGTGCTGGGTGCCTCATATGTATAGAGTACTATCTTGGGCATCTACGGTGTGTCCAGGGCAATGTCCTGGGTATCAACTCTGCCCAGGGCACTGTGCTAAGCACTTTCTCTGTGCAGAGTACTTTCCTGGGTATGAATTATGTCCAGAGCACTGTCTTGGACATCACATATATCCAGAGCACTGTGCTGGGCACCTTCTGGGTGCAGACCATTGTCCTGGGCATCTACTGTGTCCACAGTACTGTGCTGGATGCCTACTATTTGCAAAACACTGTCCTGGTCATCTACTCTGCCCAAAGCACTGTACTGTTTCATTCATTCATTCAATCGTATTTATTGAGCGCTTACTGTGTGCAGAGCACTGTACTGAGCGCTTGGAATATACAGTTCGGGAACAGATAGAGACAATCTCTACCCAACAGTGGGCTCACAGTCTAAAAGGGAGAGACAGACAATAAGTAGTCAAGCAGGTACTGGTTGCCTACTGTGTGTAGAGTACGGTCCTGGGTGTCTAATATGATCCCAGAGCACTGTGCTGTGAGCCTCCCATGTACAGAGTACTATCCTGATTGCTTGGGGGATTACAATAGATTACAATAGCCAGTGGACCAACTTCCCAGTAGGATCTAATAATCAATCCTTTGTGGGAGCTGTGCAGATATGGAGGAAACCGGAGGATGAGAACCGAAGCAACTGGAAGCAGCAAAGGGTGTTATATTGAACATGGCCCTTGCCATGCTGACCATTAAGAAAATTCCCAGGGATCAGCTCCTGATTCCTCTGCTCTCTTGACCACCTGCACTTGGCGGATGATTTGGGTTTATATCTGAAAGTGCTTTCTCTCCCTCTGCACAACAAATGAAGCCATTTATCAGGTGCAGAGGCAGGAAATGACCTGTCAGCTCAGTGAATTTGACTTCTCCAGGAAACTCCTTGTCTTCCTCCTGCTTCCCAGCTGTTTCTCAAGAGTGAAGTCTAGAGAAGCAGCCTGGCCTATCAGATAGAACTCAGGTCTTGGAGTCAGAAGGAGCTGGGTTCTAATCTCTTCACTTCTCTATGCCTCAGTGACCACATCTGTAAAATGGGGACTGAGACTGTGAGACCCAGAGGGGACAGAACTGCGTCCAACCTGATTAGCTTATTCCTACCCCAGCACTTAGTACAATGTCTGGTCCATTCATTCATTCATTCATTCATTCATTCATTCAATAGTATTTATTGAGCGCTTACTATGTGCAGAGCACTGTACTAATCACTCAGAATGTACAATTCGGCAAAAGATAGAGACAATCCCTGCCCAAAGACGGGCTCACAGTCTAAATGGTGGAGAGACATAGCAAAGCAAAACAGAACAAAACAAAAACGAGACATCACCAAGATAAATAGAATCAAGGAGATATACACCTTATTAACAAAATAAATAGGGTAATAAATAATATACACAAATGAGCACAGTACTGAGGAGTAGAGAGAAGAGCAGAGGGTGGGGGGAGGGGAGAGGATGGGGAGCAGAGGGAAAGGGGGGCTTAGTCTGTGAAGGCCTCCTGGAGGACGTGAGCTCTCAGTAGGGCTTTGAAGAGGGGAAAAGAATTAGTTTGGCAGATGTGAGGAAGGAGAGCATTTCAGGACAGCGGCAGGATGTGGGCCAGGAGTGGACGGTGGGGATAGGTGTGAACTGGGGACAGTGAGGAGGTGAGAGGCAGAGGAGTGGAGTGTGCGGAATGGGCAGTAAAAAGAGAGAAGGGAAGTGATGTAGGAGGGGGCAAGGTGATGGAGACCTTTGAAGCCAAGACTGAGGAGTTTTTGTTTTGTGCAAAGGTTGATAGGCAACCACTGGAGGGTTTTGAGGAGGGGAGTGACAAGCCCAGAGTGTTTCTTTGGGAAGATGATCTAAGCAGCGGAAAGAAGAATAGACTGGAGTGGGGAGAGACTGGAGGAGGGGAGATCAGAGAGGAGGCTGACACAATAATACATTTGGGATATTTTGAGAGCCTGTACCAGCACGATAGCAGTTTGGATGGAGAGAAAAGGGCGTATTTTGGCGATACTGTGAAGGTGACCTTGGTGATATTGTGAAGGTGAGACCGGCAGGTGTTGGTGATGGATTGGATGTGTGGGGTGAAAGAGAGAGCTGAGTCAAGGATGACACCAAGGTTGAGGGCTTGTGAGACTGGAAGAATGGTTTGCCATTCACAGTGACAGGGAAGTCAGGGAGAGGACAGGGTTTGGGAGGGAAGGTAAGGAGCTCAGTTTTACACATGTTGAGTTTTAGGTGATGGGCAGACATCTAAGTGGAGATGTCCTGGAGGAAGGAGAACATTCCAGCCTGGAGGGAGGAGGAGAGAACTGGGGAGGAGATGTAGATCTGGGTGTCATTTGCAGAGATGATAGTTGAAGCCGTGGGAGGGAATGGGTTCACCAAGGGAGTGAGTATAGATTAGTAAGCGCTCAATAAATACTATTGAATAAATGAAAGTATAGATGGAGAACAGAAGAGGGCCAAGAACTGACCCTTGAGGAACCCCTACAGTTAGTGGATAAGAGGAGAACCAGGAGAGAACGGAGTCTGTGAAGCCAAGGTGAGATAAAGTGTGGAGGAGAAGGGGATGTTCGACAGTGTCAGAAGCAGTGGAGAGGTCGAGGAGGATTAGAATAGAATAGGTGCATGTTAAGTGCTTACCAAATACCATAAAAAGGGCACTTCTTTTAATGGTGAAAACCACATGTGAGGATACAGTTAAATAAGTAACCTGCAGATCTGAGTCTGCCACATAGAAAAAGAAGTCTCTCACTGGCTCCCAAATCTATCTCCTCTACCTGTGTCTCTGAACATATCATCTCTCATTTCCTAAAAACATTAGCCCCACTTTCCCTCTTTTCCTTGCTGGTGTCATCCAAATCTTACTACTATCAATAAGTCATGCGTATTTATTGAGCACCTACTGTTTGCAAGGCTATGCTCCTGGGGGAGTACAACATCACAGAGTTGGTATACACATTCCCAGCCCACAAGAGCTCACAGTCTAGAGGACAGTCTACAGTCAATTGTTCAGTGTTATTTACTGAGGACTTAAGGTGTACTTACAGTGTTCAGATCATTCATTCAATAGTATTTATTGAGCGCTTACTATGTGCAGAGCACTGTACTAAGCGCTTGGGATGAACAAGTCGGCAACAGATCACTGTACTAAGCGCTTGGGAGAGCATGATACAACAGAACTGTATTTACATTCTCTGCCCACAGTGAACTTGAAGGCTAGTGGGCTTGCTATTTTGGTAGTTCCTTCCATTCTGCTTTCAAACATGCTCCAATCTCCCCTATTCTATTGGAGCAAATGAGTTCTCCAAGGGAGAGGTTATAAATGGAGAATAGAAGGGGACTCAGAACTGAACCTTGAGGATCACCCACAGCTAGGGGGTGGGAAACAGAGAAGGAACCCACCAAAAGAAACTGAGAATGAGAGGTGAGAGAGATAGGAGAAGAATCAGGAGAGGACAGTGTCAGTGAAGCCGAGGTTGAATTATGTTTCCAGGAGAAGGGCGTGGTTCATAGTGTTGAAGGCAGCTGAGAGGTCATGAAGGATCAAAATGAAGTAGAGGCCATTGGCTTTGGCAAAAAGGAGACCACCTGTGACCTTTGAGAGGGCGGTTTCTGAGGAGTGAAGGGGATGGAAGCCAGGTTGGAGGGGTTGGAGGGAGTCAAGGAGAGAATTGGAGGAAAGGAACTTGAGATAGCAGGTGTAGACAACTCGCTTAAAGATTCTGAAGAAGAATGGTAAGAGGGACATGGAGTGATAGCTGGAGGGAGTTGTGGGGTCAAGAAAGGGTGTTTTTTTAGGATAGGGGAAACATAAGTGCTTAGTACAGTGCTCTGCACAAACAAAATGCTCAATAAATATGATTGAATGAAATACAATTAAATACAATTGCTTTGGAGAGCAAACAGTAGAAGATGGGAGTCAGAGAGGGAAGAAGGAAAGGGCTAAGTCTTTTGATAAGGGGTGAAGAGAGGGGTCAGATGAGGTGGAGGGGATGGATTTTGAGAGAAGGTGGAGATCTCCTCTTGATCTAGTCCTGGGAAGGATGGGGAGTTGAAGAAAGGACAGGAGGAGTGAGGAATGGGAGAGGAGCAGGGGACTTTTTAAGGAGATCATGCCTGATAGTGTCGATTTTCTCAATAAAATAGGCAGCCAGGTAATTAGGGGCAAGGGATGGGGATGGGAGGGGAACATGGGGTTTGAGGAGGGAGTTAAATATCTGGAACAACTGGCAAGGGCAATGGGTAGGGGTGTCAATAAGGTGGAGAAAAAATTTTGCTGGGCAGAGGAAAGGGCAGTGCTATAGCATACAAGTATGAATTTGAGGTGGATAAGGTAGGCCTGATACAATAATAATAATAATAATTATGCTATTTGTTAAGTGCTTGCTATGTGCCAAGCACTATTCTAAGCACTGGGGTAGATACAAGGTAATCAGGTTGTCCCACGTGGAACTCACAGTCTTAATCCCCATTTTACAGATGAAGGAACTGAGGTCCAGAGAAGTTAAGTGGCTTGCCCAAGGTCACACAGCAGACAAGTGGTGGAACTGGGATTAGAACCCGCGTTCTCCAACTCCCAAGCCCGTGCTCTTTCCACTAAGCCACGCTACTTCTCTGATATCTAGATTTCTGCCAGCAGCCGCCTGTGTCTTGCACTCTGTGGCTCATGTAGAGGAGCAGGAGGAGGAGGAGGAGGAATTGTAATGTGGAGTTGATCTAAGCCTGTGGGTTAGTGGTATGAGATCAACGAAGGGATAGGGAAGTGAATGTGTTGAGTTCAGTAGAGGGTGTGGTGTTGAGGGTGTCAGTTTGGTCATCAAGGGAAATTTGTTTAGGTATGGAGGCTAAATGGGGCATGATGATTTGAGAAAATTGGATGGAGTCAAAATAGCAAAGGTCTCTGTGAGGTAACAGCACAGATTTGCAGGGAGGACGTGTATGGAAGAGAAGACAGGTGAGGAGGTTGTGGTCAGAGAGAGGGATTTCAGAGCTGATGAGGGTAGAGATTTTACAGTGAGTAGAGATGATGAGATCAAGTGCGTGTGCAAGTTAGTGAGTGGGAGAGCTGGGGTGAAGCAGAAGGAAAATGGAGTTGAGGAGTAATAAAAAGCAGGTAGTGAAAGGGTCATCAGGAACCTCTATGTGGTTAAGAATCAGTGTAGGGAAGGAGAGAGAAGGAATGTGAGAAAGGAATCAAAATCATTCAAAAAGTTGGAGGTGGAGCTTGAGGGGTGGTAGACAAGCATTATTAGAATCTGAAGTGGGTGGTAGAAGTGCATGATAGAGACTTCATAGAAAGGGAAAGAGAAGGTTGGGGGAGGTAAAATGATGCGAAAGCAGCATTTTGGAGGGAGAAGGAACTCAACACCCCAGCCCCACCCCAGCGGCTTTCCCACTGAGTCTTGGGGATTAGGTGAAGATGAGCCCTCTCTAGAGAGAGCAACAGGGATGACTGTGTCATCTGGGGAGAGAGTCAGCTTTCAGTGATGGTGAGGAATAGCCTTGATTAGGTCAGGAACAGGTCAAGGATGAAGGGAAGTTTTCCTATGATGGAGCAAGTTTTCCACAAGTTAATTAGGTTAGACATAGTCCCTTTCTCACATGGGGCTCACAGTCTAAGGGAGAACAGGGATTGAATCCCCATTTTACAGTTGAGGAATCTGAGGCCTAGAGAAGTGAAGTGACTTGATCATGACCATGGAGCAAGTAATTGGCAGAGGCAGGATTAGAACCAGGTCCTCTGACTCTCAGGCCACTACTCTTTCCACTAGGCCATACTTCTTCTCAAAACTTGCAGGGAAGACACCCAGTATAAGAAGACTGGCTGTACTAAAAGCAGTTAGGCCCAAATGTTGGATTGGTCACTTGTGAAATCAGTTTTTCAAAATTTGTTATAATCAGAGCATCCAGAAGCAACTTAGAACTTTTCTAATTAGAAGAACTTTTCTGATTCTCTACCTCGAGCTGTTTCCATTTAGCACTTTAATGTTAAAACGATACTTGCTTTGTCAAAAAACCAAACTTCCATGAGGAAAAAATCTTATACCAGAGGAAACCAACAGCTGACCTGATACAGTTGTATCTACCCTAAGGCTTAGAATAGTGCTTGATAAAGTAAGCACTTAATAACCAAGTGTTAATTTGGGATCTAACCCCTGGAAAACACTTTTGGGGTACAAAGATCCCAGAGCTTGATCCGCCCTTAGAGTCTCTGAATAGATTTAAGGACCCTCTCATAAACACATTATTCCCAGTTGGACAAATACTATCTGAAGATCAGGGAACCATTGTGAGCTAAGCATTTTTGACCTGCACAGAGGGAGAGCCCCATGGAGTTTATGCGCATCTGTAAGAGAGAAAAGCCCTGCACTTGGGAAACTAAAAATAGGAAAGCTTTGAAAAATATGGACATTTTAAATAAAACCACAAGGGCACGTGCTCCCAGTCCTGGAGCACATGAGAACCAGAAGGACTTCAGTGGAGACTCTTTGCATGCAGGAAGTAAAGTAGTTGATTTATGTCAGGCACTGTAAACTCTCTGGGAGATGCTTTCAAGAGCTGATTTTCTAGTGGAAGGCCTAGCAGGAGAAGCAGTGTGGCCCACTGGATACATTTACAGGCATGGGAGCTAAAGGATCTAGGTTCTAATCCCAGCTCTGCCAAATGTTTGCTGTGTGACCTTGGGCAAGTCACTTTACATCTCTGTGCCTCAGTTCTCTCAACTTTAAAATGGGGACTCTACATGTTCTCCCATCTACTTAGACTGTAAGCCCATGGGGACAGGGACTATGTCCAACCTAATTAGTTTTTTGTGTACCCCAGCGTTTAGAACAGTGCTTGACTCATAGTAAGTGCTTAACAAATACCATTAAAAACTGGTCTGTTGCCATTGAATGCTTATTAAGATCCCCTATGCAATCCATTCACTTGATATTTCAGTGTGGTCTAATGGTCTAATAGAACCCAAAAGGCCCTGGGTTCTAGTCCCAACTCCCAAACCTGTCTGCTTGGTGATCATGGGCTCGTTACTTCACTTCTCTGTGCCTCGGTTTCCTCATCTGTAAAATGGGGATTAGAGATGGTGAGCCCCATGTGGAACATGGATTGTGTCCAACTTGATTAGCTTGCATCTACTCCAGTGCTTAGTGCAGTGCCTAGCAGTCAACACATACCATAAAAAAAGACAAGTCCTCCAGACAATTGCTTGTATTTGGGCCTTTTAAATTAAAATAGCCTGTTGAGCTACCTTGGTAACCAAAGCAGAGTACTAATTTATTCTTTTCTTTGACACTCCTCTCTTCCCATCTGGAGCTGTCCTTCCAAGGAGATTCTCCTTTCCACAAATAACATTCCAGAGGTGTGCGGGGAGATCCTGAAGATAGCACTAGCCAGGGAAACTCTCTGGGGTCCCTGATCCAGGTGAAAGAACAGGGTTCCAAGACAGGGCCAGTGACATCTCAACCATCCTTCCTGTCTCATAAGCCTGTAACCTTGGCATTATCCTTGACTCCCCTATCTCATTCAACCCACATATTCTATCCATTTCTAAATCCAATGGGTCAAAATTCACGACGTGGCTAAAATCTGCCCTTTCCAATCCATCCACCTGTACCACATTAATACAATCACTCACCCTATTCCCTGCTGGATTGCTGCAACAGCCTCCTCTCTGACCTCTCAGCCTCCTGTCTCTCTCCACTCCAATCCATACTTCACTCATTTTTCTACAAAATCATTCAGGACATGTTACCTCACTCTTCATAAATTCCAGTGGTTGCCCATCCACCTCTGCATCAAACAAAAACTCCTCACCATTGTCTTTAAAGCCCTCCATCAGCTTGCCCCCTTCTACCTCGCCTCACTACTCTCCTACTACAACCCAGCCTGTACACTTTGCTCCTCTGGTGCTAACCTTCTCAGTGTGCCTTGATCTCCCTCATCTTGCTGCTGACCTCTAGCCCATGTCCTGTCTCTGGTCCGGAATGCCCTCCCTCCTCAAATCCAGCAGACATTGACTTTCCCCCTCTTCAAAACCTTATTGAAGGCACATCTCCTCCAAGAGGCCTTCCCAGAATAACCCTCACAGCCCGGTTCCTCTTCTCCCATTCCCTTCTGAATGACCCTGACCTGCTCCCTTTTTTCTTTCCCTGTCCCAACCCCACAGCACTTATGTACCTATCTGTAATATATTTATATGTACTGATATCGGTCTTTCCCTCTGTAGCCTGTAAGCTCATTGTGGGCAGGGAATGTGTCTGTTTATTGTTATTTTGTACTTTCCAAATCACTTAGTACAGTGCTCTTCACACAGTAAATGCTCAATAAATACGATTGAATGAATGAACCCCAGGGACACTCCCCCTCAACAGCCTGCCTTGCATGCAAAATAAAAAGTGCCTCCATCTCCCTTGGGCCAAGTGAGAGAAATTACAGGTAGAAGAAGCAGTGGAGCATAAGGATATGTACGTGAGGGCTTTGTAGGTAACAAGTGCTGAGCACAATCATTTTTATCAATATTCTCCACATTAAAATTCCTCTGATAAAAGCACAGGGCTTAGCTGATGATGTGGTCATTGTGCCAATTAGGTTGTTTCATGTAGATTCTGTTAGCCAATTTCTCTTCCTTATAGCCTCAGCCCCCTGAGACTCCAGGTCTCTCTATTTTAGAGGGATAGTAATAATAAAAATAATTATTATGGAATTTTTACGCACTTACTATGTGCCAGGCAGTGTACTAAGTGGTGGGATGGATACAAGGAAATTGGGTTGGACACAGACCCTGTCCCACGTGAGTTTATTGCCTTGTGGGTCTTTATTACCAACAAAAACACAGAGTTGTTTTCCTATAGGAACTACTAAAGGGAAATCCTTGATGGCCAAAAACCAGTCTGATATTGTTTTAAGAAGAGAGGAATTGTTGGGTGAGATCTGCCTAAAACAGACTAATTTTTCTACAGGAAGATTAGGACCCAGAATTGAGCAGCTTCATTGCATCAATAATAATAATAATAATAATGTTGGTACTTGTTAAGTGC
Organism: Ornithorhynchus anatinus; assembly: GCF_004115215.2. Lineage (NCBI taxonomy): Eukaryota > Metazoa > Chordata > Mammalia > Monotremata > Ornithorhynchidae > Ornithorhynchus > Ornithorhynchus anatinus. The sequence goes on along the minus strand of NC_041731.1, from coordinate 19,668,763 downwards.
TTACTATGTGCAAAACACTGTTCTAAGCGCTGGGGTATACAGAGTAATCAGGTTGTTCCACATGAGGCTCACAGTCTTAAACCCCATTTTACATTACAGATTGATTTGTCTCAAAATACCAAGAAGGATAGAGGAATTGAAATTCAAGCAATTGATCAGGGCATTTTTTTTAATGTTATTTGTTAAGCACTTACTATGTGCCAGTCACTGTACTAAGTGCTGGGATCTATACAACTAATCAGGTTGGACACAGTCCTTGTCCCACGTGGGCCTCGCAGTCTTAATCCTCATTTGAAATATGAGGTAACTGAGGCACAGACAAGTGAAGTGACTTGCCCAAGATCAGCTGGCAGACAAGTGACAGAGCTGGGAGTAGAATCCAGGTTCTTCTGACTCCCAGGCCTGTGCTGTATCCATTAGTCCACATTGTTGCACTTTGGGCTTGTAAACCCAGGACAATTAAATTAAAACTGACAAAGACTCTTTATCACTGTTACCTATGCCAGTCTTGCTTAAAATCCAAGAACGAGGACTGAATTTCAAATCGTGAGCAGAACTATCATTCTGTGTAAGATTCCTCACTTCTCAAAACCTGCAATGATTGCCCATCTAATCTCCACAGCAAACAAACCTGTTTTGTGGTCTTTGTTAAATGTGTGTGTCAAACACTGTTCTAAACATTAATTAGATTGACATGGCCCCTATCCTCATGGGGTTCCCAGTCTATTATAGGAAGCCAAACAGGAGACCCCATGAAGCAATTTGCCCTAGGTCACACAGAAAGCAAGTGGTAGAGATGGGATTAGAATCCAGGTCCTCTGACTCCCAGGCTCAGGTTCTTTCCACTAGGCCATGCTGCTTCCTACTGACTTTAAGTGTACTCAATTAGCTACCTAACTTAACTCATCTCCCACTACAACCCAGCCCACATACCTTGCTCTAATAATAATAATGATAATAATAATAATTGTGATATTTGTTAAGAACTTCCTATTTGTCAAGCACTGTCTTAAGCAGCAGGGAAGACACAAGACAACTGGGTCAGACACAGTCCCTGCTCCACACAGGCTCATAATCTAAGAAGGATGGAGAAAAGGAATTGAATCCTCATTTTTCTGATGAGGGAATTGAGATACACAGAAGTGAAGTGACTTGCCCAAGGTCACATAACAGGCAAGTGGTGGAGCCAGGGTCAATACCCAGATTCTCTGACTCCCAGAGCCATGTTCTTTCTACTATTGATAATAACAATTATGGTACTTGTTTAGTGCTTACTATGTGTCAAACACTATTCTAAGCCCTGAGATAGATACAAGTTAATCATGTTGGACAAAGTCCCAATCCCACATTCATTCATTCATTCATTCAACTGTATTTATTGAGCACTTGCTGTGTGCAAAGCACTTTACTAAGTGCTTGGAAAGTACACCACAGCAATAAAGAGAGACAATCCCTACCCAGGACAGGTTCACAGTCTAGAGGGGATAATCAGGTTGTCCCACGTGAGAGTCACAGTCTTAATCCCCATTTTACAGAGGAGGTAACTGAGGCCCACACAAGTTAAGTATCTTACCCCAGGTTGCACAGCAGACAAGTGGCAGAGCCAGGATTAGAATTCATGTCCTCTGATTCCCAAGCCATTTCTGCTAAGCCACATTGGGTCACACTTTTAATTCCCATTTTCCAGATGAGGTAGTTGAAGCACAGAGAAGTTAAATGATTTGCCCAATGTCACTCAGTAGTTATGTGGCAGAGCCAGGATTAAAACCCAGGTCCTCTGACTCTCAAGACCATGCTCTTTCCACTAGACCGCACTTCTCCTGAGTCGCCATCCATGAAGGTCATTGTCCTGGAAAGACCAGACTGCCCCTGATGCCAACCTGCTCACAGACTCTTGAACCTGTCTATCTCACTGCTTGATCCCTTGCCCATGTCCTCCCACAGACCACTGCTCTTCACATCTTCATAGCCCTCCTAAAATCACATCTTCTCCAAGAAGCTTTCCTTAATTGACCCCTTGTTTTCTTGCTCTCCCTTCTTCATTGCTTATACACTTGGGTCTGGATCCTTTAAGCACTATGATTCTCTCCCCACCCTAAGGGCAACAGCATTTATGTACATACCCTTAATAAACTTTACAGATTTCCCTATCTGTTATTTATTTTAATGTCCATCTCCCCTTTTAGACCATAGGCTCTTTGAAGGTAGGGATCATGTCTACCTACTCATATTGTATTTTATTAAACTCTCTCAAGTGCTCTGAACATTGTAAGCACTCAGTAAATATCATGAATTGATTTATTGGTATCCAGCTAATTTTGAGAGTCGAACCTTTCGAAACTCCATTTCTTTCTCCCTTGATTAGAGAAGCAGCTTGACTTAATGGATAGATCCTGGGCCTGGGAGTCAAAGGAAGTGGGATCTAATTCCAGATCTACCACTTGTCGATCGGGTGACCTTAGGCAAGTCACTTATCTTCTCTGTGCCTCAGTTACCTCATCTGTAAAATGGAGATTAAGAATGTGAGCCCCATGTAGGACAGGGACTATGTCCAACCTGACAACCTTATAACTAATCCAGTGCTTATTACAGTGCCTGGAACATTACAAGAGCTTAACAAATATCATAAAGAAATTGATTTGTCCTGTGCAGTTGCCAGTTATCAATATATGGGCCTAGGAGAAAGAGATGAACATTTCATTTAGAGTGACATGTGGGCTGAGAGAGAGGGTCCTTGGGCTTGAGGGGATATTATGACCCATTTTGGAACTAGGTAAAGAGGGTGGTAGAGTCAGAGGAGGCAGGGTGGCAGTGAGACTGAGAAGCATCATAGTCTAATGAGTAGAGCCCAGGCCTGGGAGTCAGAGAACTTCGGTCTAATCCCAACTCTGCCAATTGCTAGCTGTGTGACCTTAGTCAATTCACTTCAATTCTCTGTGCCTCAGTTTCCTCAAATGTAAAATGGGGATTAAATCCTACTTTCTCTTATTTGGACTGTGAGCCCCATGTGGGACAGGGTCTGAGTATAACCTGATAAACCTGTAACTACCCCCGCACTTAGAACAGTTCTTGATGCATAGTCAGCACTTAACAAATACCATAAATCAAAGCAAACAAACAGAAGACTATACTCTAAACTTGTTACTGGCAATGAACATGTCTTCTAATCCTGTTGCATGGTAGTCAGTCAATCGTATTTATTGACCACTTACTAGGTGCAGAACATTGCACTAAGCACTTTGGAGGATACAATACAACAATATAACAGACATATTCCCTGCTCACAAGGAGCTTACAGTCTAGAGGGGGAGAGAGATATTAACCTAAATTAATAAAATTACAAATATGTACTGAAATGCTTTGGGGCTGCCAGAGGAAGCAAGTCATAGGTGACGCAGAGGGACTGGGAGAAGGTGAAAGGAGGACTTAGTCAGGAAAGGCCTCTTGGAGGAGATGTACCTTCATTAAGGCTTTGAAGGTGAGGAGAGTAATTGTAGTCTCAAAGCATTTAGTACAGTGCTTCACACATAGTAAGCACTCAAAAATACCATTGATTGGCTGAACAGTAGAAGAGGTGGAGCTGGCACCGTGGCTTGTCCACTTCACCCAAAACTCTGTGGGGAGCAGCGGATCCCCTCGGATTGCATGTAGCCTGAGAGAGCTGACGTCCCTGAGTCGATTGGAGGCGACGTAGCAGGAAGCAAGGTGCCGTCCGGAGGATCTTTGTAAGGAGGAATCTTCTCAGGCATGCCACCTCACTGTTCCCAAAAACACAAAGCCGCGCTCCTTCCCCAGACCGGGCATCTTCTGGCTGATTTTTGTGTCCCTTTGCTGGGTTGCTTGGTCCTCAGGAGCCTAGCCATTGGCAAAACAGTTCTTGTCTGCAATAATATAGCCTAGCCAATGGAAAAAAGAGTCTTGTCTATGATAATATGAGCATAGCCAATGGCAACGAGTCTTTTCTATGGTAATACATTTTGAGAATCGAAGACATAATTTCCCTAAGAAGGCTCAAGAGCATCACACAGAGAGGCGTTGTGGGAAATGTGGAGAGGAAGAGTCCGTATGGTTTAAAATGAAAGAGAACACATTTTTGGCAAAGTGGCTCTTGAGGATTGCCAAACCTAAGATATTTGAGATAGCAGAGGAGCACTCAAACAGAGGGGTTTTGCATATATGATACTCAGCTTTTAGTGTTTCTCTGTCTGACTGGACCTCCTGAGTTATCTGTGCTCTGCCCACCCAAGGCAATAACTAAAAATAATTCCCAGCTGCTATTTCTCCTCCTGCTAGCCAAATGTCCTAGGAGCAGCTGATTGGGAGGCCCCTCCCTTTTTTTTTTAGTATTTAAGTGCTTACTCTGTCCCAGGCACTGTACTAAGCACTGGGGTAGATATGTAAATTAGAGAGAAGCACCGTGGCTCAGTGGAAAGAGCACGGGCCTGGGAATCACAGTTCGTGGATTCAAATCCTGGGTCCACCACTTGTCAGCTGTGTAATAATAATAATCATAATGTTGGTATTTGTTAAGCTCTTACTATGTACACAGCACATTTCTAAACGCTGGGGTAGATACAGGGTAATCATCTTATCCCACATGAGATGCACAGTCTTAATCCCAATTCTACACATGAGGTAACTGAGGCACCTAGAAGTCAAGTGACTTGCTCAAAGTCACACAGCTGACAGGTGGTGGAGCAGGGATTAGAACCCATGACCTCTGACTCCTAAGCCCATGCTCTTTCCATTGAGCCATGCTGCTTCTTTATAATAATGATGGTATTTAAGAGCTTGGGCAAGTCACTTCACTTCTCTGTGCCTCAGTTACCTCATCTTTAAAATGGAGATTTAAACTGTGAGCCCCATGTGGGACAACCTGATTAACTTGTATCCCCCCCAGTGCTTAGAACAGTGTTTGGCACATAGTAAGCGCTTAACAAATGCCATCGTTATTATTATAAACCCTTGGTACAGTGCTCTGCACATTGTAAGCACTCAGTAAATATAATTGAATGAATGAATTAGACAAGGTCCATGTTCCCACATGGAGCTCACAGTCTTTATCCCCGTTTTCCAGATGAAGGAGCCGAGGCACAGGGAAGTGAAGTAACTTGCCCAAGGTCACACAGGAGACAAGTAGCAGAGCAGGGACTAAAACTCATTCATTCATTCAGTGGTATTTCTTAAGTGTTTACTGTGTGTGGAGCACTGTACTAAGCACTTAGGAGAGTACAACAATTAGCAAACATATTCCCTGCCTAAAACCAATTTACAGTCTAGAGAGGTAGGCAGACATGAATATAAATAAATACAAATAAATAAATTACAGTTATGTACATAAATATTGTAGGGCTGGAGCTGTGTGACTGTGGGCAAGTCACTTAACTTCTCTGTGCCTCAGTTACCTCATCTGTAAAATGGGGATTAACTGTGAGCCTCACATGGGACATCCCAATTACCCTGTATCTACCCCAGCACTTAGAACAGTGCTCTGCACATAGTAAGTGTTTAACAAATTATTATGAATAAAGCGAGCAAGTCAGGGTGTCACAGAAGGGAGTGGGAGGAGGGAAAAGGAGGGCTTAGGCAAGGAAGGCCTCTTGGAGGAGATGTGCCTTCAATAAGGCTTTGACAGGGAGGAGGGTCCTTGTCTGTCGGATATGAGGAGGGAGGATGTTCCAAGTCAGAGGTAGGACGTGGGTGAAAGGTCGGTGGTGAGATAGACTAGACTGAGGTACAGTGAGCAGGTCGTAGTAGAGGAGCGAAGTGTGCTGGCTGGGAGGTAGGAGAGAAGTGAGGTGATGTAGGAGGGGGCAGGGGAATTGAGTTCCTTCTAGCGATTGAGTTCGCTCTATCCATTAGGCAACACTGCCCCCTTGTGCCTGTAACAGTCCAGAAGCTAATAACTTGTCACATACTCCTCTTTGGGATTTTGTTTCTCAGCCCCTTCCCCAGTGCAGTAATCAGCCCACCACGGTCAGCTCTTCTGGTACCAGTCCAGACAGGCCCGGGCTTGCAGGCCCATGATTGTTGGGCTGTGGGAGAGGGGTAGAGAGGGCAGCACTCTGGACCCACAGTCAACTGCAGCCTTGGGCGCAGAGCCTTAGATGGTAGCTGAGTCAGCACTCCCCCAGGCTGAGGGAATCCGGACCACACACTCATCCACAGCCACAGTCAGTCACTGCTGAACGGTCAGTCACTGGTGAATTGGGACTACTGACTCCCAGAGCAGGGCTTGTAGCCCGAGGCCACAGATAGTATTGGGGTAGGAGGAAAATGGGTGGAGCCAGCTGGGACAGGCTTCCTGGAGGAGGTTTTTATATTCTATTAAGTATAGAAGGCCTATATTGATATTCATGTTTGACTGTGGTTTGTTAGGTGATGTGATAACAAAATTATAGGAATTGAACAGTGTTACCATTTGAGAAGATTGCTGCCCAGTTTGTTGGTCATTTAACTTGATCAGCTGTACTTTATAGCCATTGGACCACTCAGTTGGTCACGTCTTAACATTTTTGAATATGGGCGACCTTTTTAATTCCAATACTATATCCTGCCCTTCACCTGGTGGATGAAATCTCTGTTATGAAGCATTTTCAGTCTTGAAATGGATTAATAACCCTTTGGGGATAAAACTTGCCTGGATATTTAAACTCAAGCTTTTCAGTGAGTCCAATCCTTAGAACTAAAAGTGCACGTGGAGTCCGAATATACTATATTATTAATAGCATTAAAAGGATACGTGGTATTGTTACACGTCACTATATCAGAGAAAATCTTAATGTAGAGCCCTATGAGAAGTGAGGATGGGAAAAACTACAAATTTGACTTGCAAAAAGTCAGACTGACTTACTGGCTGACACTTTTTTTCCACTCAGTCTAATTCAAAATTGGGGGATCCAATGAGTAATTTACTATTGCTAACATAGAATTTTTAAATTACAGCTTTTGTGTGTGGGTGTGTGTGTGGCCCTGAATTTTTTTTTGAAGAGCAAGTGGGGATGGGAAAAGGTAGAAATAAAACAAACATTGATTTCACTATGATTGATCAGTGAATTTTGACCAACACCTCTGGGCTTGTTATGCCAACTGTTCCTATATAAGAAGAAAATCAGTTGTATTTTTTAAGAACTTACTGTGCATGCAGTGTGTGTCCTGAGTTTCAGTTATTAGGAAATTCAGGTTTTTGTTACTGTGGTCTTAATATATGAGGGACATTAGCCCTCCCAAGATTTGAACAAAAAATTGTGAATGAAATGTAAACACAGTGCATCCCAAGGTTTTCTACCAAAATATGTCTTCAGGCACTACTGTTCCTGACCTTGGAAAAGTACACCCTGGCCCACGTCCTACCACTGACCTGGAATACCCTCCTTCCTCACATCCACCAAACTAACTCTCTTTCCCTCTTCAAAGCCCTACTGAGAGCTCATCTCCTCCAGGAGGCCTTCCCAGATGTATCCCTCCTTTTCCCTCTCCCCCTCCTCTCCTCCCCATTCCACCTACTCCCTCCCTTTTGTATATTTGTACACAGAGTATATTTCATTTGTATATATTTATACATGTTCTATATTACTCTATTAATGATGTTTCTATATCTATGATTCTATTTATCTTTATGGTATTGATGCCTGACTACTTGTTTTGTTTTGCTGTCTCTCTCCCTCTTTTAGACTGTGAGCCTGTTGTTGGGCAGGGATTGTCTCCATCTGAATTGCTGAATTGTACATTCCAAGTGCTTAGTACAGTGATCTGCACACAGTAAGTGCTCAATAAATATGACTGAATGAATGAATGAATGAATTGGCATTTCGAATCGCTAACAAATCTGAAGACAGCCTGCTTCTATGAGAAAAGGGAAGCATTGACATTTCCTCTCTTGCTCTGAAATGGAGCCCAGGTTCATGTTCTGTTTCTCTTTTAAGCACCAGAAATTTTCTGTTGTAATTCCATTTTAAAGTAAGTCTATATCTGTGTAGACCTGTTCCATCCAAACTCAGTACTCTTATTAGGGAACTAGAAATGTCATGTGTCCTTTGACTTCACAGACCTAAATGCTGTACTTAGCAATTGATTACCATTCTTTGCTATACCCATGGTCAATTTCTTATGTATTTCCATCAAGACGAGGGTAGTGACTCAATAATAATAATTGTGTATGAGAGATGTCTATGTGTCAAGCACCATAGTAGTTACAAGTTCCTGGTTGGAAACAGTTCTTGTCCCACATAGTGCTCACTGTCTAAAGTAGGAGAGAGAACAGATATTGAATCCCCTTTTTATGGATGAAGGAACTGAGGGACAGAATGGTAAATTAAGCAGTATTTTTGAGGTTAAATATTCATGGAAGCTGACTCTTTTCCTATCTGACTTTCTCAATTATACTTAGCCTGTTTCTTCTATGGTCATGATTTTCACAATATTTAGGTAAATTTTTTCCTAACCCATGTCAGAGATAAATACTTAGCATTTCTAGTACCTGGTAGAGTGCCTACATACTCTGACACCCCTCTTCCCAATACCTAAGTCACATAGGCATGTTGGTTTGCAGAAGTATCCTATTTCCACCCTATCTTCTAAATCGCACTTGGATAAGTGGGTAGGAGGGAAAGTCAGTTTGAGCCCTTCTTAAATATCTAAAGATCCTGAAACAGTCCCAGCTAATAGTTTTGTGGTCACCTAACACCCAGGTTTGATGATTTACTTGGAGGTAGAGGAGAGAAATTATTTCTAAGTTGGAAACAAGATGAAAACCAGCATCTTAGAGAAGGGTACTATAAAGAATAACATAAGAGGCAAAGCACTAAAATTTTTAGTCTATACTGAGCTGTTAATTTTTTGGACCATGGTAGCTTGGAGCAAAACCCTGGGGTGGCTGGCTTCCCATTTCCATCCCTTTCAGGCTAGTTGGTAATTTGTGGCTATATAACTTTAAAAACTGAAGAATGTTCTCTGAATCTTCTCAGCACTATATATTTTTGAAAGATCTTATCATTAACTCATAACTAAAGGTTCAGAGAAGAAATATATCAGCTTTTCAATCAATAGTATCTGAGTGCTGATTGAGTGCAGAGCACTGCTTGGAAAAGAATCAGAAGTGAAAGATCCAACCCATGCTTTTAAATTCTACAATGGGCAGGAATGATTGATTGAACTCACAGTATTAAAATAGATGGTATGTGGTTAATCTGAGAAGCAGCGTGGCGCAGTGGAAAGAGCACGGGCTTTGGAGTCAGGGCTCATGAGTTCGAATCCCAGCTCTGCCACTTGTCAGCTGTGTGACTGTGGGCAAGTCACTTAACTTCTCTGTGCCTCAGTTCCCTCATCTGTAAAATGGGGATTAAGACTGTGAGCCCCACGTGGGACAACCTGATTCCCCTGTGTTTACCCCAGCGCTTAGAACAGTGCTCTGCATATAGTAAGCGCTTAACAAATACCAACATTATTATTATTATTAATCTTAAATTGTGAGCTATACCAAATAGGTATTACAGGTGTGTGTGGGTTGCACATGGTATTATGGCAAAAGTGGTGGTACGAAATACCTTTAATATGTTTGTTTAATGGTTCTCTCTAATTCTGTGTTTAGAGGCAGATTAAGGTAAACCTTAATTAGCCTTACCCTATATTCCCCACTTGTAGGGCAACTGATGTAATGAGAAGCTAATACTGGCATCCTGTTCCACCCAACTTGGATAAAGTAAAGAAATAGATTTTTGCCTCCAGCAAAAACCATGAGTTTACATGACAGGTTATGTGGAAGGAAATAGACCAGACTTCTTAGTAAAGAACATATTGGGGAGGTTTTTTATGATCTGTTATTATTACAAAAAATTGTAGGGACCTAAAATCAAGCATTTTTGTTACCATTGTGAAGCTTAATTTTATACATCCAGTTTGCCTTTAATGTAGGGAGTTTTTGGTGGACAAATGTTTCCAATTATAGTAGAGTTCTAGCCAAAATGCATAGTGAAGACACATGCTTTAGCGGAACTGATAATTTTTCACCATATTAAAAAAGGAACATGCTTTCTGTGTATTCCATTTGTGGTTTTGAAGTAGGAAGGTAAGGAAGTGGTTTGTGCAATCTAAATACTTCTCTCTAATGTCTTCTGAAAGGAGCAGGGAGTGAGAGAAGGAGGTAAACCTACCTTTTCAGAACAAGGATGCAGGCAAAAAGCAAAGAATGCCCATAAGAAAAGGGAAGAAGGAGTAAGAAACTGATGAAATCTATACCATCTCTTTACATAGTTAGAAAATAGAGCCTGGTAATGAAGGAGTGTGTAAGTCAAAAACTAGTGTCAAAGCTTTAGGAAATTGCCCCTTTAACTTCTGAAATTAGCTGCCTTTTTACTAGAGATTCACTAACCTGGTAACAACCAACCACTTCTTTTGTCTATTTTATCAGACTTCCAATTTAGAATAAACAGTTCATAATTCCCTTTACGGAGACATCAGTCCAAGAGATGGTATCTGGTCACATTCAATTGAAAGGAACTTTGTGACACATAAGTGAAAGAAGAAACTGCCAAGTGTTTAGCAATCTCTGAGGGAACTTAATGACATTGACTTTTTTAATTCTTGATTGAATTCCTCAGTTGAATGCAACTGTGTTTTTGTTACCTAGCAGCAGAATATCAGCATTTGCTACCTACAGTTAGAGAAGAAAAATTCCACAGCTCTGCCAGTACAGGCTAGTTTAATCTGTAAGTACCTGTTATTCATTTTTGAAATATTGTTATCCAACATTACCATATTAACTACATGAGGAAAAGAGAGCCTGTCAGTTACTCAGATGTGACTCCTTCTAGTTAACTAGTTTATGTTAACACTTCACTTTCCTTGGACTCGAGCGGCTGGAGAGCTGTTGCTGGCTTTAAAGATTCACTGCTGTCATGGCCAGATGTTAGCTTTGTGCACTTCAAAGTTAATAATTGAGATTGACTGTGCCCAAATGTAAAAGCTTTGGGATCCAGACAGGATTCATTTGAAGCACTTGGGTTGCTGCACCCCTTTCCATATTTTCTTAAAGAAATCACTTGAAACATGTGGCTTCATTTTTTTTTCTTCCTCTCTTCCCCCCACCCGCACCCCCATCTTGGCTAAATCAATATGAAAATAGTATTCAAAATGCTCCTTTTATATGTGGCTGTTTTTAAACATCTAGCAGACTGCATGTCAGGAAACTAAGGCAGTTGCTGCTGTGACTAAAAACCCATATGTTTATGTTAATAATTGGAACCTTCACTAAGTTCAGAATATGGTGTTGAACTGTTCAATTTTCCCTGCTTTATACTATCTCATTAGCATGGATTCAATCAATCAGTGGTTATTTATTGAGCGATTTAATACAGTGCTCTGTAAATAGTAGTACTTGTGAAAGTACAGTACAATAGAATTAGCAGTCACCTTCCTGGGCTGGCTCTACAGGACTCTAGTAGTATAGCTAGTATATCTAGTAGTATTGATATTGCTTTAAGTACTGGGGAAGAAATCATTTACATATTCCCTGATGATTGAGGTTAATGGGTAATTTCAGAGAAACTAGCCAAGAATAAGTGGTAGCTGTTGATATTAGCTTTGGGAAAGAAAGGGACACTGGACTAAATTCCCTTCTAGATTATTTACTGAGACAACAACTAAGTGGAGCAAAGACCAGACATTCCCCCTTTCACCCTTGTCCCCCAACCATACCCGTCCCCCAGTAAAAACCAAATAAATCCTTTGTGGTACAACTAATGATTTGTATTTGTAAGACTACCCACTCAAGGTTGTTTTTTGTTGTTTTTTTATATGAAATTAAGGGCAAAGTGTCCTTGGCTTTTGGAGTTCAAACAGTATTTAAGAAATGGATTAAATAGAGTGGAAGTGGTTTCCCTTTTAAAAAACACCCTTAAGTAGAGCTGCCTCTGGTGAGTACTGCTTTACTCTTCTATGTCCATATTTACATCAAACTTTAAATGAACTGGGAAGATTCTTTGTACTTGAAATAGTTAACCACTACTTTGAGAATTTTTATTTGGGCTTTGGTGGTTTGTCTTAATTATGCTGGTAGAAACTAGGGCAAAGATGATGCTTGCTGCATGGCTTAACCTTTCCACTAACATCTAACTTTTTATTTATATCTATATAGATATGCACATCTATATGTCTACACACACACACACACACACAAACACACACACAATAAACATAACTATAGTAAATCAGTGCCACAGTTCTAACAGGCTCCATCATTTAAGTGGTGAATTTCTACCTCAAGTTGCAACTAGGTGTCTTCAGGAAGGCTTAGGTTCAACATGCAAAAAGGGGGTGTTTAAACTGCAGGAGAGAGGCCAGCTAATTCCGCCAAGCTAGACAGTTCTCAGGAAGGTTGTGATGACTACAAATGCTTGGGGTGATAAAAAGGGCTTTTCTGTAGTTTTTTGAAGAGTGAAACTCCTAGCACTAACTTTGCACACAAAGTAGTTTTACTTCAGTTATTGGGACAATTTTGTGAACTGCCAATGGGATGAACTGACTGATGTGCCATATGCTTCATTCCCCCAAGACTGTTTCCCTTAATGGTATTTCTTATTGTTTTTCACCACCTTCCTGTCTGTCTTCCATAGTGAACTAACAGTATTTCTGACACAGTGGTTCAGGTATGAACAATAAGAGTTGGTATATGTATGAAGAATAAATCTGTCCTTTTGCAGGATTAAATAATTCTAAAATGTGGCATTTCGGTCTTTGTTCCCAAAATTTTAAAAGAATAGTTGGTAACATTGAAGTGACAGTACCACTTTGAAAGTCTTTGTTTAATCTGTTTTTATATACTCATATAGTGTTTTAGTATAGCACAACATTTAGCTTGATTTGTCTTTGACTATGCATTGTCTGTAATGAGGAAAAAGGAATGATATAGGTGGAGAATAGTAAAGTCTTTATTGAGAAATTTGTCATACAGAAATGGGTAATATTTTACAAGGTATTGACACTTGATAGCAGGGGGACAGATGTTTACAAGTTTGCAAAAGTTCCAGAGGGTCAGGCAAAAATTGTACTTTCATGTTCTGGGAAGAGAGTGAGAGTGAGAATGAGAGAGAATGTAAATGAGTGAGTGGGAGAATTTAGGAGAATTTAGGAAAAGAGAATTTGGGAGAACTTAGAATTTTCAAAAGGACAGAATTTGGGACAAGTTAGGGGAGAATTTATGAAAAGGGAAAATTTGCAGAGAAAATTTAGGGGAGAATTTGCTAAAAGAGAATTTGGAAAGAGTTGGGGAGAATTTGAGAAAAGACATTTTGGGAGAAGTTAGGGGAGAATTTGTGAAAAGATAATTTAGGGGATAATATGCAAAAAGACAGAATTTGGAAGAATTTTAGAGTTTGGGACAGAAGAATTAGAGTAGTTGAGAGAATTAGAGGAAAAGAATTTGGGAGAATTGGAGAAAAATGAAGGAAAATTAGAAAAAGAATTAGAGAAAATTAAAGTGAGATAAACTGAGAAGAGAGAATGAATGAATATGAGAGAATGAGGATGAAAAGAAGTGGATGAAAGAATTAGAATTAGACTCCAAATTCCAGTGCAGCCTTCACTTATATGTCTGTACTAACAATTACAGTACTGCTGAACACTTAAAAGCCTGACAAATACCATCAAAGAAGACATTCCAGAGGATTATGGGAGGTGAGCTTGCTTCTTTCACCTAGAAAGCTTAAATTCTCTGAAATTTCCCTCATATTTACAAGTGTTTGTATTAAGCACTGTAAATATGTTTCCAGTGAACACTGAACTTTTCATCTTTTGCAGTGGGTTCCTATGGCATTACATTTGAAGAACTGATAACAGCGTTTCCACAGAATCACCATCTAATGGTATTTGAGCACTTACTATGTGTAGAATTTACAATCTGGAGGGTTGTACTACCTACTACACAATTTTTCTCTTTAAGGTACTGAAAGCAGCATTCCTAGTAGAGCCCCAACCTTTAACCAATCATTATCCTGTTCTTCCAATCAACTTTTATTTACCACTTACTATATGCAAAGTGCTGTGTTAAGCTTAGTAGAACTCTAGAGGGGGAGACTGACATTAATATAAATAAATCATGGAAATGTACAAAAGTGCTGTGGCTCTGAGGGTGGAGTGAATAAAGGGCACAGAGGCAAAGGAGGCTGAAGGGTTGGGGGAGATGGGGAATTGAAGGCCAGCCAGCGAAGAGAAGCATCTTGGAGATGAGACTTTAATAAGGCTCTGAGGATGTTTTGGTATTTATGAAGTTGGAGAGCCTTCCAGGCCGGGCCAGCAGGAAGGTGAGAGCTAGGGTTCACTGTCAGGATAAACAAAATAGAGGTAAATGAGCCTCAGAGGAGTGAAGTCTGCAGACTGAGTTGTAGTAGGAAAACACTGAGGTAAGAGGGGGCAAGGTGAGTTGAGTGCCTTGAAGCCGATGGTAAGGACAATAATAATGTTGGTATTTGTTAAGTGCTTACTATGTGCCAAGTACTGTGTGGTGGTTGATCTCCAAGAGGATGGAGAGAGACAGGAGGCAAGAGTGGTTGGCATGGAGGCTGATGCAAAAAAATCAAGGCAGGAAATGATAAGTATTTGGATCAGGATAGCAGCAGTATGGATCGAAGCCTGTCCCTTAACAATGATAATAATAATATATGTTAAGCACTAACTATTATGCCAGGCACTGCTGCTGTTTGCCAAATGATAAACACTGCTTCCAAGTTAAAGGCCACCACCGCTATTGCCACTGCTTTTGTTTTCCTGGTAAAACTCTATAGCCCATTTTTATGGTATTTGTTAAGCACTTATTGGCAGGCACTATACTAAGTGCTGGGGTAGATACCAAAAAATTATTATTATTATTATTATTATTTTTAGTGTAAAGTCTAGAGACTACCCTTGATTCTACATTTTCTTCCTCACAATTTCCAGCTGTCAGCAGAGGACATCTTTTAATGACATCCTCAAGTTATGAGCAGCTTGGTGGCATTGATTTACAATACAGGCTTAGCTCTTTATTTTCCAACTCCAGTTCACACCATGTTTTAATATTCTATTCTCAGTTTTGCCTTCTTTAGATTTCCATGTTCTCTGTATCCTCCCAGAAGACACATTCATCCTAAATTGACCTGGTTTGTTCAGAGGTAAATCTTCAACCACTTGGACAATAAGCAGTGAGCTGTCACTGCTCAGAACCAAGGTACATCCTGGGTGCTTTTCATCTGAAGGACGTGGAAGATGATGTGATGAGTTTGAGGTGGGTTTTGGCACGTTCAGTGACTAAAGGCTGAACACTGCTGTTTAGTCTGCTTGTAATAATAATAATAATTGTAGCACTTGTTAAGCACTTACCAAGCACCATTCTAAGCACTGGGGTAGATGCAAGGTAATGAGCCTGGACATAGAGGCCATCCCACATGGAGCTCACAGTCTTAATCTTCATTTTATAGATGAGGTAACTGAGGCACAGAGAAGTGCAGTGAGAAGACACGTGGCATCTCAGTCTAGCCACTGCACGCTAAAGCTGGAAACCTGTTCTATGGAGAATCCTAAGGGGCCTTGGGTGGCATGTCTCAACCCCAAGGCATTCTAGGAGGGGAGACAAGAGAACCCCACAGCAGACCTGCTATGTGGCCTTGGGTGAGTCACAGGCCCACAGACAACGTGGCCAGTAGCTTGGCCATTTGTCCAATGTGGGCTGGGATGTAGAAGGAGAGAAGGGAGATGAGGTAGGAGGGGTCAAGATGTTGGAGAGCTTTAAAGTCAATAGTGAGGAGTTTTTGTTTGATATGGAGATGGATAGGCAACCACTGAAGATTTTTGAGGAGGGGGGTGATATGTCCAGAACGTTGCTGTAGAAAAATAAACCCTATTGGTTAATCTCCCATGTGGCCTATTTGGCGAGGTCCAGTCTGTGGAGCCAAACCACCCTCCTCTAGTTAACAAGGTGGGGAAGGAGAGAGAGGACAAATCTAGAGGACAATCTAGAACCTCAGCAGCCCAGAACCTCGGTGATCTAGAACCTCACGAATCTAGAACCTCGGCAGCCTAGAACCTCGGTGATCTAGAACCTCACGATCCTAGAACCTCGGTGATCTGGCACCTAGAGCCCCCAGCTGCCAGAGCCTCCTCGGGAAACTAGAGCCTCGGGGCACTGGAGCCACCTCGGGAAACTTGAGCCTCGGAGAGCCGGAGTTCCAGGATACCGGAACTGCTTTGGGAACCTAGAGCCTCCGGGACCTGGAGTGGGTACCTCAGACACCTAGAAGCCCGGTGGCCTAGAACCTCATGCATCTAGAAACTCGGGGATCTAGAACCTCAGGAACCCAGAGTCCCCCAATGCCAGAGCTGCCTCGGGAAACTTGAGCCTCAGAGTGCCAGTGTCCCAGGATGCCAAAACTGCCTTGGGAACTTAGAGCCTCCAGGACCTGGAGCAGGAACCTCAGTCACCCTCTGGCACTCCAAGAACCCTGGTGATGTAGAACCTCACGAGACTAGAACCTTGGTGATCTAGAACCTCGCGAGTCTAGGCCATCGGTGATCTAGAACCCTAGGAACTTAGAGCCCCCACATGCCAAAACCACCTCGGGAACCTAGAGCCTTGGGGTGCCGGAGCCCCAGGATGCAGAAGCTGCCTTGGGAACCTAGAGCCTTGGAGCACTGGAGTCACCTCCAGAACCTTGAGCCTCGGAGCTGCCTTGGGAACCTAGAGCCCCCGGGACCTGGAGCATGGACCTTAGGCACCTAGAACCTCGGTGATCTAGAACCTCAGGAACCTAGAGTACCCAGACGCCGGAGCTACCTCGGGAACCTAGAGCCTCAGGGCAATGGAGCCACCTCGGGAACCTAGAGCCTCAAGGTGCTGGAGCCCCGGGATGCCAGAGCTACCTTGGGAACGTAGAGCCTCCGGGACCTGGAGTGGGGATCTCAGACACCTAGAACCCAGTGATATCGAACCTCACGAGCCTAGAACCTTGGCGATATAGAACCCACGAGCCTAAGGCTTCGGTGATCCAGAGCTACAGCAGTCTAGAACTTCAGTGATCTAGAACCTCACAAGTCTAGAACCTCGTTGAACTAGAACCTCAGGAACCTAGAGCCCCCAGGTGCCAGAGCCGCCTCGGGAACCTAGAGCCTCTGGTTGCCAGAGCCTCAGGATACCAGAGCCGCCTTGGGAGAACCTCACGAAACTAGAACCTCGGTGATCTAGAACCTCACGAATCTAGAACCTCAGAGACCTAGAACCTCACGAATCTAGAACCTCGCAAATCTGGAACCTTGGGACTCTAGAACATCATGAAATCTGTAACCTAAGGGCTCTAGAACCTCACGAGTCCAGACCCTTGCTGATATGGAACCTCGATGATCTAGAACCTCACGAATCTAGAACCTCCAGAATCTAGAGCCCCAGAGGCCAGAGCCACCTCGGGAACCTAGAACCTTGGGGCAGCGGAGCCCCAAGACTCCAGGGCCAACTCAGGAGTCTAGAACCTTTGGGAGTCAGAGCCGCCTCGGGAACCTAGAGCCTCAGGCACCGGAGCCACCTCGGTAACATTGAGCCTTGGCGTGCCGGAGTCCCAGGATCCTGGAACTGCTTTGGGAACCTAGAGCCTCTGGGACCTGGAGCAGGGACATCAGAAACCTACAGTAATGTAGAACCTCACAAGTTGAGAACCTTGGTGATCTAGAACCTCAGGAACCTAGATCCCCCGGGTACCAGAGACGCCTCGGGAACCTTGAGCCTCGGGGTGCCAGAGCTGCTTCAGGAACCTAGAGCCTCGGGGCGACGGAGCCCCCTCGGGAACCTAGACCCTCGTGGTGCCGGAGCTGCCTCAAGAACGTAGAGCCTCAGGGTGCCAGAGCCGCAGGGTGACGGACCTGCCTTGGGAACCTAGAACCTCCAGGACCTGGAGCCGGGGCCCCAGGAACCTAGAACCTCGGTGATCTAGAACCACAGGAACCTAGAACACCCAGACGCCAGAGCCACCCCGGAACCTAGAGCCTCAGGGCACCGGAGCCCCAAGGATTCCAGAGCTACCTCGGGAATCTAGAGCTTTTGGGAGTTGGCGCTGTCTCTGGAACCTAGAGCCTCGAGGGGCTGGAGCCACAGGATGCTGGAGTTGCCTTGGAAACTTAGAACCTTGGCGATCTAGAACATCCAGAACCTCCGTGATCTAGAACCTCACGAGTCTAGAACCTCGGGGAATCTAGAACCTCAGCAATCTAGAGCCCCCAGTGGCCAGAGCCGCCTCGGGACCTTAGAGCCTCGGGGCACCAGAGCCCCAGGATGCCAGGACCATCTCGGAAACCTAGAGCCTCAGGGCACCGGAGCCCCAGGACGCCAAGACCATCTCGGGAACCTAGAGCTTTTGGGAGTCGGAGCTGCCTCGGGAACCTAGAGCCTTGGAGTGCCAGAGTCCCAGGATGCCAGAACTGCCTTCGGAACCTAGAGCCTCCGGGACCTGGAGCAGGGATCTCAAACACCTAGAAACCAGTGATCCAGAACCTCACGAGTCTAGAACCTCGGGAATCTATAACCTCAGGAATCTAGAGCCCCCAGAGGCCAGAGCCGCCTTGGGAACCTAGAGCCTCGGGGCACTGGAGCCCCAGAACACCAGGGCCACCTCAGGAATCTAGAACTTTTGGGAGTCGGAGCCGCCTCGGGAACCTAGAGCCTGGGAGTGCTGGAGCCCCAGGATTCTGGAGCAGCCTTGGGAACCTAAAGCCTCTAGGACCTGGGGCAGGGACCTCAGACACCTAGAAACCAGTGATCCAGAACCTCACGAGTCTAGAACCTTAGGAATATAGAACCTCAGGAACGTAGAGCCCCCAGAGGCCAGAGCCACCTCGGGAACTTAGAGCTTCGGGTACCAGAGCCCCAGAATGCCAGAGCCGCCTCAGGAGCTCAGCGATCTAGAACCCCACTGATCTAGAACCTCAGTGATCTAGACCCTCGGTGACCTAGAACCTCAGTGATCTAGAACCTCGCTGATCTAAAAACCTCGGCAATCTAGAACCTCGGCGATCTAGAACTTCGGCGATCTAGAACCTCACGAATCTAGAACCTCACTGATCTAGAACCTCGGTGATCTAGAACCTCAGGAACCGAGAGCCCCCAGAGGCCACAGCCGCCTCGGGAACCTAGACCCTCATGGCACCGGAGCCCCAGGACGCCAGGGCCACTTTGGGAACCTACAGCTTTTGAGAGTCGGAGCTGCCTCGGGAACCTAGAGCCTCGGAGTGCTGGAGCCCCAGGACTCCAGAGCAGCCTTGGGAACCTAAAGCCTCTGGGACCTGGAGCAGGTCCTCGATGATCTAGAACCTTGATGATCTAGTCCCCAGAGGCCAGAGCCACCTCGGGAACCTAGAGCCCCAGGGCGCCGGACACCCAGGATTCCGGAGCTGCCTTGGGAACCAAAAGCCTCCGGGACCTGGAGCAGGGACTTCAGACACCTAGAAACTAGCGACCCAGAACCTCACGAGTCTAGAACCTCGGCGACCTAGAAACTCACGAATCTAGAACCTCAGAAATGCCAGAGCCACCACGGTAACCTAGAGCTTTGGGAGTCGGAGCCCCCTGGGGAACCTAGAGCTTTTGGGAGTCGGAGCCACCTCGGCAACCTAGAGCCTTGGAGTGCCGGAGTCCCAGAGGGTCCGGGACCTGGAGTGGGGACCTCAGACACCTAGAACCTCGGTGATCTGGAACCCACGAGTCTAGAACCTCGGTGATCTAGAACCTCAACAGTCTAGAACCTCGGGGATCTAGAACCTCAGGAATCTAGAGTCCCCAGAGGCCAGAGCTGCCTCGGGAACCTAGAACCTCGGGGCACCGGAGCCCCAGGATGCCAGGGCCTCCTCTGGAACTCGGGGATCTAGATCCTAGGTGATCTGGAACCTCACGAGCCTAGAACCTCGGGAACCTAGAACCTGGGGCAACGGAGGCCCAGGATGCCAGAACCACCTCGGGAATCTAGAGCTTTTGGGAGTCGGAGCCATACTGGGAACCTAGAACCTCGGGGTGCTGGAGCCCCAGGATGCCGGAGCTGCCTTGGGAACCTAAAGCCTCCGGGACCTGGAGTAGGGACCTCAGACACCTAGAAACCAGTGATCTAGAACCTCACGAGTCTAGAACCTTGATGACCTAGAACCTCAGGAACCTAGAGCTCCCAGATGCCATAGCCACCTCGGGAACCTAGATCCTCGGGGCACCGGAGCCCCAGGATGCCAGGGCCACCTCAGGAACCTAGAGCTTTTGGGAGTTGGAGCAGCCTCGGGAACCTAGAGCCTCGGAATGCCGGAGTCCCCGAGCCTCCAGGACCTGGAGCGGGGACCTCAGACACCCTCACGAGTCTAGAACCTCGGTGATCTAGAACCTCAGGAATCTAGAGCCCCTGGGGCCAGAGCCGCCTCGGGAACCTAGAACCTCAGGTAACCGGAGCCCCAGGACATCAGGGCCACCGCGGGAACCTAGAGCTTTTGGGAGTCGGAGCCGCCTCGAGAACCTGGAGCCTCGGAGCGCCAGAGCCCCAGGATTCCGGAGCTGCCTTGGGAACCTAAAGCCTCCAGGACCCGGAGCAGGGACCTCAGACACCTAGAAACCAGTGATCCAGAACCTCACGAGTCCACAATCTTGGGAATCTAGAACCTCAGGAACCTAGAGCCCCCAGAGTCCAGAGCCACCTCGGGAACCTAGAGCTTCGGGTACCGGAGCCCCAGGATGCCAGAGCCGCCTCGTGAGGTTCTAGATCACCGAGGTTCTAGATCGCTGAGCTCCCGAGGCGAAAGAAATTATACTTCACTGGAGAAATCTTTTTGTTACTCCCCCTTTCGCTTTTAAAGTGTTTTAATCGAGAATGAGAAGAGAATATTGGAATGGCGAGGGAAATTATTTGCTTCAAGGCAGAAAATATCCCCTTATTTCTCTACCTCTGGTTTTCAAGGCCTGCAAAGAGAGAATGCATATGAGCTGGCAAAGGACATGTTTGGCTTGATGCAAAAGACGTTAACGTTTGTTATGCCACCTAAGGCCTTCAAGGCCTAAAATGAGAATTTAGAGAGAATATACAAGGTGGAAAAGGAGAAATGTACTTCATGCGAACAGTCTCTTGTTTGAACTGATCTACTTAAGGTCTTCAGGGCATGAAAAGAGGATATACGAGGTTGAAAAAGGAGAGATTTGCTTCCTTGCAAAAACTCAGCTGATCCTCTTTCTACCTTCGGGTCTTCGAGGCCTGAAGAAAAAATAGATGAGCTGGAAAGGGAGATGTGTGCTTCATGCAGACACATCTCCTGGGCATTGGTCTACCTCAGGCCTTCAAGGCTTTTGAGGTGAGAGTGAGTTGAGCTTATTTGAGGTGAAGGAGAAGGTTGCTTCATGCCAACAACCCCCAGCTTTTAGTTCTCTACTGCAGGTCTTCAAGACCTCAAAAAAGAGTATATCAGAGGGGGAGAAAGTGAAATTTGCTTTACGCAAAAACTCAACCATCAGTGTGTCCGCATAAGATCTACAAGACCTGACGAGGAAATAAATATATGAGCTGGAAAGGGAGAAAAGTAACTTCCTACACTAATGTTTCCTGAACCTAAGTCTACCTGCAGCCTTGCAGCCCTTTTAATTGAGAATGAATAAAGAGTACTTGAGGAGGAAAAGGAGAAATTTGCTTCATGAAAAAACCCCTCCTGCTTTGATTTCTCTTTCTTAAGATCTTCAAGGCCTCAGAAGAGAAGCTATGGGATGGAAAGGGAGAAATTTGTGTCCTGCAAGCTATCTCTCACTTTTGTTTCTCCACCTGAGGTATTCAAGGCCTTTGAATTGAGGGTAAATCAAGATTATCCAAAATGAGAAAGGAGAAATTTCCAAGAAGCAAAACACGTCCAGCTTTTATTTCACTGGTCTTCAATGCCTTGAAAAGACAATATTAAAAGTGAAAGGGGAGAAATTTGTTTCATGTAAAAATGATCACACTAATTTGTCTACCTAAGGTCTTCAAGGCCTGGAAAAGAGACTCTTTGAGGTAGGAAGGGAGAAATTTACCTCATGCATAAAATTCCCCTGTTTTTCTCTACCAAAGGTCTTCAAGACCTGAAAAGAGACTACCTTGAGGTGTAAAAGGAGCAATCTCCCTGCCTGAATTTATCTAACCTAAACCCTTCAAGACCTGCATGGACAGTATATGAGGTGGAAAAGCAGTCATTTGCTTCACTCCAGAAAGATGTCCCATTCATTTCTCTACCTGTGGCCTCTATGGCCTGCAAAGAGAACATTTGAGGAGTGGAAGAAGATATGGCCCAACTGCAAATTTTCTTTACTTTTTTAACCTTGTCCTTAAAGCCCTTGTGTTCTCTGCCAGAGAAAACATGAACTACTCAGAGGGAAAAGGAGAATTTTTCTTGCTTCAAAATTTTCCCCTTTATTTTGTCACCAAAGGCTTTGCCCTCCAAAACCTTTTCATTAGGAGAGAAAAGAAAATATTTGGGACAAAAGCAAAAGGTAAAACTTGCTTCATGCAAATTACCCTCCTGCTTATTACACCCCCTTAGGCCTTCAAGGCCCTTTCATTTTAGAGTTGAGAAGAAAAATGGAGCATGTGCTTCATGCCAGTCAATCGGGAATCTCTTCTGGACCCCAGGCTGAGTCTCGAGTCTCTGGTCCAGGGTATTGGAGAGCGATCAACGAAAATTTGAGGAACAGGAGGAGGAGGGATTTTTGCATCATGCCAAATTCTTGAAAAACTTAGCTTAAACAGCCTCTCCTCCTATGTTCTCCTGCCTTGGGTCTTCAAGGCCCAGGGTCGAGTAGGGAGAAGGTAGCTTCATGCCAAAATCTCCTGTTTGATTCATCATCTCCCATCTGGCTATTCTGGTCTTTGTGGTGGTCGGTAGAGGCTGGGCCCGGGGGAGGGGACGGGGGGGGACTTGTGCTTGAGCGGGGGCAAGACGCGGGATGGAAACCCCCAAAAAAATCTCTGCAGGAGCAAACGGGAGGAGATTCTCTTCTTGCAGAATCTCCTGAAATACATGGTCCAGTTGTCCAAGAAATCCCCAGTTGGTCTTTTAGGGCTGTACGTCTGGACCAAGAGATTATTATCCTCATAGACAATCTGGACTATCTCTTTTATGAGCCTTCCTGTTTTCAGAGAGGTTTGAGCTGCTCCAGTCGGGCCGTGTAGGCTCATTTTCCATGTTAAGAAATTGTCCAGTTTTATCGGGGGATATCTTTCAAAATTCTATAGTGTCTTGTCAGGATTTCAATTTCTAACCTGTATGACAACAGCACAACAGAGATAACTCCTTGTCCTTGTCCTAAGTCCTGGTTGACCAATTCAATGTTCAATGGAATGTTATTTTTCTCAGACTCAACTGATATAAAACAACTCAAAAATTTATGCAGCACATCACATTTCCTGACATTTAAAAAGTCAGTAAAATAGCTAAATAAAATAAAAATAAATATAAAATGCAACTACAGGCTGCGTAATAAAATACAATAAAATAGTTTAAAATAAAAGTTAATACTAAAATCAATAACATATCAAAGAATTTACATATAAATCTATACAACACTCATTCCTTTGAATGTAGACATCTGGGATATCTTGGTATTAAAAACAAAAAACAAAAATACCATGCATTCGAAGACCAAAAACAGCGAGGTTTATCTCACTGCCTTTCCTAACGTGGTTGGATGAATGACTTTATGAACGCAAACTGACTATAACACTATAGACCCACCCAAAAACTTCCAGGGAAAATTCTGTCCAGCTTCAAACCAGTTTCACTTCCCGTGCTTTGTTTAAGAACGTCTGACCCACTGAGTATTTTGTCCTCAAGTTTTTGAATCTGTACAGATTTGGGGGGCTGCTACTTTGACCTGGAACTTTCCTGGATGGGGTAGGCCCTGGTAGGATCAGAGGTGAGTCAGGTCAGAAGGGAGAAGTGTTCTATTTCCTGGGAAGGGTGGATTCCAGGAATATCCTCAGGGTGGCTCTGGGAGCTGGCATGTGCTGCCTTGATGGCTGTCAGCGCATTTACACCTGCCTTAGCTTTTCCACTTCAAAATCTGCAGGTAGGATTTTTGTTCCCCACATGCAGGGAGGAGAGAATCAGCGTTCCTAAATCCAGGGAAGAAATGAGGTTAAGGGGCAGCGGATCAAGAAGGAGAATTCACGTGATTGTGCCCACCGTCAGAGGCATGGCCACTGCCCCTGAGGCCCCTTATTGCAGCAGGGGGGAGCAGGGGCAGTCCGGTGAGAGGGGAGCAGGGGAGGAGGGAGGTGGCGGACCAGGCCTGCCTGAGGAGGGGGACAGAGGGTGTGAGCCCACTGCGGCACTGCCACTAGGTGCCCCTGAGCCTCAGTGGGAGGCCCACTGCAGGGGGGACAGTGGCAGTGCAGAGGAGGGAGTGGCAAGGAAGAGAGGGTTGCTGGGGACCCCTTCTCTAACTTTTCCCCTCTCCACCTCCCCTCCTTTTTCTCCAGCCACTTCCATTCTCCTCCTACCCTTTCTTCCCCAAAATAAAAGGAAAAAATACTGTTTCAACAGCACCCCAACATTTGAGGACCTAAGGCCTCCACCCAAGCCAGCTCTAACTTCTTCCTGGACTCTCAGCGCCTCAGGGGAAACCATCCTGAAGTATTCCTGCCCCCACCTAATGGCCTCAGCCCTCCAGCCAAGGCAGCTTTAACTTCTTCATGGACTCTCAACACTCTGAGGGAAACCATCCTGAAGCACTCCTGACTCCACCCCAACCCCACACAATCCCAGACCCAAGCCACAGAATGTCTTCTGGGGCCTGGGGTTGTTTCTGACCACCCTGTGCACCTTCCCTCTCACCCCCACCACCCCACAAATCCTGGCCACCCCTCCCTCTAACAAAGCAGTCCCTGCCCCGCGCACGCCACTCCCCCCCCCCCCCACCAACAGCTCGCCAGCTCCCACCTCTCCCACTTCCAGATATTCAAATGAAAGCTATTCTTCCCCCAAACACTATGCTAGTGAATAAAAGTTGTTAAAGTCCCATCTCACACCTGATGGTCTTCCTTGGCTTGTGGATTGGGTCTTTGTTCAAAGAGATGGTGTCTGCACAGGAGAATCAAGACAGATGTTCAGGGTTGATGACTAAAACTCCTCCTTGTACAAAGGCAAGTGAAGGTGGCCACCCTGCCTGAGGACTTTACAGTATGCAGATGGTTGGGAACTCTTGAGCCAGCCAAAGGTGTGACAGTTCTGTGGGGAAAGTGGAAGGGTGATCTATGGCACTAGTTGCCCCCTCTTCCTTAGAAGTTTTGTTTTTGGTCTCCCTCTCTCTCGGTCTCGGTCTCGATCTCGATCTCTGCTAGCTCCCAGGAAACCTGATATTTCCTAGGTCCAGACTGAAACTTTGCAAGGTATTTTTCAGAGTGTGGACAGCTTCCTTGGATTAATGGGCCAAGTATAAGGCAAGCAAAACTCACCCATTCTTGTTGTACCTACTGGCTTTGAAACCACACTTTCACACCTTTCCCCTACTACACATCCCTAGCACTCCCCACAACCCTATTCCTGCTCCCTTTTACCCACCCTCCTTAACACACTAATGCAAGCCTTTGATCTCCCCTTGTGGTCCACATACTCCTGGAACTTTCTTCGCATGCTTTACACCACTGCTAAACACACAGCCCCACAAAGATTCCTAGCACTTTCCAATCTGGCCTATTCATTCAGTAGTATTTATTGAGCTCTTACTATGTGTAGAGCACTGAACTAAGCGCTTGGAATGTACAGTTCTGCAACAGAGTCAATCCCTACCCAGTAATGGGCTCACAGTCTGAGACACACTACCATTTGCCTTAACACCTGTTGAAGGGGAGCAGATGAGAAAAACTTGCTGCTGCCAACACCAGCACATCTCAGGAGTTCCTCCTGGGCCTCAACCAGTTGACTTTACTCTGGAAAAATGGCTGTAATTGCTCTTTACTAAGCAAGGCTTATCCCTCTACTTTCAAGTATCTCCCCACTTGTACTCTTAGGTCCATTCAAAATTTAAGGACCTATAGAATAGCCATAAAAACCTGAATCCTTACCTCCCATTGAGGAACCAGTCATAGAACTTTCTTTTAATCATTGAGCCTAAGAAACACTACAACAACTACTAATCAGGGTACTTGTTAAGTGCTTACTAGGTGTCTAACACTTTTCTAAGCGCTGGGGTAGATAGAAGCAAATCGGGTTGGACACAGTCCCCATCCCACATAGGGCTCACAGTCTTAATCCCCGTTTGACAGATGAGGTAACTGAGGTACAAAGAAGTGAAGTGACTTGCCCAGGGCCACAGAGCAGACAATTGGTAGAGCTGGATTTAGCACCAGTGCCCTTCTGACTCCCAGGCCAGTACTCTATCCGCTACGCCATGCTGCTTAGCGAATGACAGTAAAACATTCCAGATAAATAGTGTTTTCAATTCTGTTTTTAATGAAGAGAAAGAATTTATTAGAAGGTTTCAGTCTCCAATACGAGTACCAGCCTCTGTGCTGGGGGTTGCAGTCCCCTCCTCTCCCTCCTCTCCCTCTTCTCCTCCTCCTCCTCCAGAGATGAACTTGGAAGCATGGAAATTCAAACACAAGCCTATTCACCAACCACAGACAAGACCTTCCCTTAGAGGTGGTGGCACAGTTCCTGGCTCCATCTCTACATGAGGGTTAGAGTTGGGACATGCATTGTTTCAGCCCAAGGATTTCAGAAACCAGGCTTCCAGGCAAACATTTAAAAAAGGTAAGGGTAATGCTTGCTTTGGGGAGAGTAATGAGGAAGGGGCTGCCACAGTCAGCAAGAAAGCTGGTTCTGGACTCATGAACTGGGGCTCAGTGCAGGGACCTGGCTTTGGCTTGACTAAATGAGCAGACCTGGAGCCCTGCACACTCCTGTCCACAAGTGGGGACTCCCTCCACGTGTAATAGTGGTAGCTCCTATCAAATTGGGGATCCCCTCCGTGTCCACAACAATGCATTTCCCAACTCTAATCCTCGTGGAAAGATGGATCCAGGAACTGTGCCACCACCTCTAAGGGAAGGTGTTGTTTGTGGTTGGTGAATAGGTTAGTGTTTCAATTTCCAAGCTTCCAAGTTCATCTCTGGAGGATGAGAAGAGAGAGAGGAGGGGGCTGCCACCCCAGCACAGAGGCTGGTACTGAAAATGGCAACTGGGACTCTCTGCAAGGAACTGGTTCTTTCTGACCCGACTGTGGAACGGAGAAGACCTGGGGCCCTTAATTCTCTAGATGGATCAAAGCTCCCATTGCCCTCAGTCCTGTCTGCAGACTCATCTTGCATATCTTCAGGCCCAGAGAAGGGGCATTAGTGGCCTTGACAGTGGTGGCTTCTGGGGGGAGGGGGGAGGGAGAAGTCTAGTGTCAGGAGTAGAACAGGGTGGCATTAGCATGTCATCCCTGTTCCCCTTTGAGGATCAGAGTCATGTGGACTTCAGTTCTAGAGGAGGAGTGCAGGGACTGAATTCTGTCCAGTCTTGCATTGTTCTGGGCATCCAGTCCCAGGAGAATGACTAACAGATTTGGGAATATGAAGATGAGGTTAGCTAAGGGCTGCAGGATGTAGTAGTCTGCTTAATAATAATAATAATAATAATAATTATAATAATAATAATGGTATTTGTTTAGTGCTTACTATGTGCCCAGCACTGAAATAGATACAAGGTAATCAGGTTGTCCCACGTGGGGCTCACAGTCTTAATCCCCCTTTTACAGATGAGGCAACTGAGGCACAGAGAATAATAATAATAATAACGTTGGTATTTGTTAAGTGCTTTTATGTGCCGAACACTGTTCTAAGAGCTAGGGTAGATACAGGGTAATCAGATTGTCCCACATGAGGCTCACAGTTAATCCCCATTTTACAGATCAGGTAACTGAGGCACAGAGAAGTTAAGTGACTTGCCCAAAGTCATACAGCAGACAAGTGGCAGAGATGGGATTAGAACCCACATCCTCTGACTCCCAAGCCCGTGTTCTTTCCACTAAGCCATGCTCCTGGGGAGATAATAATAATGATGGCATATGTTAAGCACTTATTATGTGCCAAGCACTCTTCTAAGTTCTGAGATAGATACAAGGTAATTGGGTTGTTCCAGGAGGGGCCTAGAGTCTCAATCCCCATTTTACAGATGAGGTAACTGAGGCACAGAGAAGTTAAGTGACTTGCCTAAAGTCACACAGCTGACAAATGGCGGAGCTGGGATTAGAACCATGACTTCTAACTCCCAAACCCGTGCTCTTTCCACTAAGCCACGATGGCATAGCTGCAATTGTCAAACTTCACCTCTATTGGACAATCCACATTTTGGGAAGACTCATGTTTGTAACCTAGACAGTTTTTGCCGCTCCTGCCCCCCCACCATCTCTCCCTTTCTATAAGACAAATTGCTCTCCTGGAGTCTGAAGTGTCCATCACATGTGATTCTTAGTGGGTGACGGAGGGCAGGTCAGGGAGACTTAGCCTCCATAGTCACTCACTCAGGTGAGTCTTCCAGGACCAGATCTCATAAAGCCAGATCTCACAATGCCAGACAAGGTGGAGTGCTTACTGTGTGCAAAGCACTGCACAAAGCGCTTGGGAGAGTACAATAGGACAGACACATTCCCTGCCCACAACCACAAGGCCTAGTGGCAAGAGCGCCGGCTTGGGAGTCAGAGGACGTGGGTTCTAATCCCATCTCTGCCACTTGTCTACTGTGTGACCTTGGGCAAGTTACTTAACTTCTCTCTTCCTCAGTTCCCTCATCTGTAAAATGGGGATTAAGACTGTGAGCCCCACGTAAGACAATCTGATCACCTCGTATCTACCCTAGCACTTAGAACCGTGCTTGGCACATAGTAAGTGCTTAACATATAGCATAATAACTCAGTATCATACTCCTCCAGCACATCCTACAGTTCTCAGCACACAGTCCATGCTCAGTAATCACCAGTATGTTTTCACCTCGTTCTCTCTTTAGTGGCTAGAGCACAGGCCTGGGAATTCAAAGGTAAAGCGTTCTAAACCTGGCTCGGCCACTTGTCTGCTGTGTGACCTTGGGCAAGTCACTTCACTCCTCTGTGTCTCAGTGACCTAATTTGTCTAATGGGTCTTGAGACTGCGAGCTCCACGTGGGACAAGGACTGCGTCCAACCCAATTATTTTTGTATCTACCCCAGTGCATAGTGCAGTGCTTGGTATATTTTAATTGCTAAAGAAATACCACAATTATTATTTATCATTATTATTATTATTGCCATTAACTACCCCCTCTGTGATCACACCCACTGCACTTCTGTACACAGAGTACATAGTTTACAGATATGCACATAAATGCTGCAGGGCAAATAGTGGAAGTCTAAAGGTTACAGATACAAGGGTATTGAAGATGCAGAAAGGTGAAGAAGCTGGGGGGGAAGGAGGGCTTAATCAGAGAAGTCCTGTTAGTGGTGTTGAGACCTTAATAATGCTTTGTGAAAGGGAGAGTGGTGGTCTGGCGTGGCACATAGTGAGAGCTTCACAAACACCATAAAAAATATCAGTGCCACCCGGGGGTGTTAGAGAGGCAAAGCTTCACAGAACAATAGCTAGTTTCACCGTGGGGCTAATGAGAAGGACAGCTTTCCAGGCCAATGCCTGTTGCCACCAGGCGACGATAGGCACAGCTGCCCAGAATTCCTATTAATGCCACCAGACAGGCTACTACTCTCAGACCCAAGGGTGGTTCTGTTTCCAGGGACCAGGGGCCTCTCTCCAGAGCAGTTGTTGAGTGCTTCTCCTCGGCCTCAAGGATCATCACTCTTACAGTGTGAGCAGACTCAACTCCCAGATTTTCCCACTTACTGAATGGACTGAATTGCTACCCCAAAGAGAATGGTGTGTGTGTTGGGGGGGAGGGGGGTGAATAATGGGGGGAAGAAGAGTGATGAGGCAGATGACACTAATGGGAGAACAGGGGCCTGGGCTCTGGGCAGAAAGCTAGTTCTGTCTGATTTGCCTGGGACTGAGAAGACTCAGGGCCCTTAATTCTACAGATGGGTCTAGCCTCTCTGGGACTGCAGTCCTGACAGCAGGGTCACTGCACAGCCCTACTCTCTGGAGAAGGGACCCTTTTGGGTTCACTGTGGAAGTTTGTGGTTTCTAATATCAGGAGGAGATCAGGGTGTCTCCCCTATTTCTCTCTGAGAAGCAGAGTTGTGCAGGTTCCTGCCTGAAATCAAATTCATAGCAGTATGGGCTGGGAGGATAGAAGGCAGGTATTGTACCAGAAACTGAATTCTATCCAGTGTGCAGGCCATCCTGCACCTTCAATCAATCAAACAGATTAATGGAGTGCCTCCTGTGTGCAGAGCACTGTACTAAGCGCTTGGGAGAGTACCCATAGGACAGACACATTCCCTGCCCATAACAAGTTTACTGTCTAGAGGGGGAGACAGACATTAATTTAAATACATAAATAAATAAATAAATAAATGGTAGATTGTTGCAGTCATCTTAGTGAGGTGCTCTGCCTATAAGCCTCACCTCTCCAGATGATTGGTTTAACTTTTGGTGGAGGAGAGGGAAAATGGTATCTGCCAAAGAAACCTATGTTTTCAGCAATTTCCTACCCCTCCTTCTCTAGCTATGAGACAGCAGAGCCTACAGAAGACTAAAGGATTTGGCCACAGAAGCAAAGGGCAGGGCAAAGGGCTTGCTGAGGGAACCTAGGCCACATGTGTCTCTTCAGGTCAGATTCCCCAACTAAAGATGTGTTTGTCAGGACTGGTGGAGAAAGTGCAGTGACATTTTCCTTCCATCAGACCCAAACTATATTTCCTCTTACCCAGAGGAGAGCTCTGCAGTGAGTTCTGTGTTTTGGAAGGAGCAGGAGGTGGGTGTGAGGGAGAAGGGGAGCACGAGTCTGTCCTGTTGGCTCAGACATAGAAACAGTGTTTGCCCCCCAACCCCCTCAAAAAAATTCGGTTATCTGCAATCTTCTATGCTCCCTTCTCCAGCTCTGAGAAATAATAGAGACAGACATGTTAGGAGCAATGAAACATTAAAAGATAACACACATTTACAAAATAAAACCAAAATCAGCTCTTTTCCTCTTCTCTCGCTCCATTCTGTGCCAAATAACAGAAATGAGGTCTTAGTTTGGGAAGACTTCTTGGAGGAGATGTAATTTTAGGAGGGCTCTGAAGGTGGGGAGACTGATGGTTTTTCTGCTTTACAGGGCCAGACTGCTCTGACTACTCCTGGGGTCCAGTGTCAGCAGGTCTGATCTGGGGGCTGTGAGGAGAGAACTCAGACAGGAAAGAAAGGTGGGTTGGGGGTTAGGCCAGAGATGAGACCCCCTGGAGAGCTGTTTGGAATTTGTGTTTCCCTGGACAAATCTTTTCATGCTAGAGATTCAATCCAATCCTATCCCTTATGCCCTATCCCGTCCTACCCTATCTTTCTCAAAGCTATCCCCTCTTCCAACGAAGCTGCTAGGGCTTCCTCCCAAGACACCTGATCTCTAATCCAGCTGCTTCCAATCAGGTGGATTACTAATGTCAGGCTGCCCGGACCCACCTCCCCGCTCCCTGCCCTATATAAGCCTCCAGAGCCTGAGGCTATTTAGAGTTGCATGTGTTGGTTTTAAATGTGAGGCTTTATGGAGTTTAGGAGGATAAGAGGAATGTTTTGGAAGTGAAGGAGGTATGGAGTTTGGGGTAATTTTGAATCTGCTTTCTGACTTGTTTAGTAGGGTCTCTTCTGAGCCAGGTAATTTCCTTAAAGGTGTCCTTGGCAGGCAGTTATGTGGAGGTATAATTTTTCCCCTTTCTCCACCTTATTCGTGCCTGTGAGGTAAGTGGAGTGAAGGGCGTAATACTCCATTTCAGAACGCTTCTTGGCCACTCAAACTGTTTCTTTATTCTCCAGCCTTTCTCTGTGGTTGTGGAAATTTCAAGAGACACTTCCTACCTGTAATTAATCAGTGGAGTTTACTGATTATTTACTATGTGTAGAGTACTGTACTACCATGGTTAGGAGAGTACAGTACAACAGAATTAACAGACATGTTCACTGCAGCCTTGACTCATCACCTAAACAGACTCGTCCCCACTTTTCTGCTCTCCTTCCCTTACACCTTCAAGATATGCTTGTCTTCCACACACTACAAGAGATCCCTTTCAATCTTTTAGGTCCAGCATCAGTTGAATGGGGAGGACCCAGTGAATACAATACATGTAAGGTAAGGATCTATGTAGAAGGATATATACCTAATTGTTGTGGGGTGTATAGTTCAGTACATGGTGGGTGTGTCTAAGTGCATGGGTGAGTTGAAAGGGTAAATAAAGTGTGTGTGTGTGTGTGTGTGGATGTGGTGGGGTTGGGCATGGGGAGGATGTGAGTTTTAGTCAGGGAAGGCTTACTGAAGAAGGAACAATTCACTAGGGTTCTTAAAGTTTTGGGAGACCACTGGTATGTCTGCTATGTAGGTGGGAGGCCGTGTGGGGATGATTTGGGATGGGAAATGATGAGCAGGCTGCATCTTGCAGGAGCTTCCTAAACACAATTCAGAGCCATCTGGAGGTGGATGTCTAAGGGGTCCTGGTGATGTGAAGAAAGGGAGCAGCTACTTTGCTTACCAGAAGCTTCTTATGCCACCTGGCTGTGAAGACTGTTCTTCCTTTAGGGTGGGTACAGAGGAGCTGTTTCCATCTCTTAGGGAAGTTGATGGGGGCATGTGTGAATGATTAAAGGTTATGGCAGGAGAAGAAAGAGGTGGTGAGCAGAGGGGTCTATCAATCTCAACACTGAGGCTGATGCTATAAACTGGGGCTAAGTCTCTGTGGAGGGAACTGGTTCTGTCGGCTTAAGTGTGGGGCTAAGAAGATCCAGGATCCTTAATTCTATAGAGGGTTAATCCTACCTGAACCCACAGTCCTGTTCACACGGTCATCTTGCACATCCTTAGTCCCTCCAGAGCTGGAACTACTCAGTGGCTGTCTCTGAGGGAGTTGGGCGGGTGCAGGGGGGTGGAGGGCAGTCTCGGATTAAGGGTAAACCTGGCTAGGTGCTTTCTGGTTTGCTAGCTAGAAGAGCTTCTAGGTCAGGTAATTTCCCTAATGACCTCCCTGCAGGATTCTTCTGGGGGGGGGGGGCATCATCCCTCACCTATCCTGACCTCATGCCCTTGTTGTGGATGGGAGGATGCATAGTGTCACTTAATGGAAAGAACACGGGCTTGGGAGTCAGAGGACGTAGGTTCTAATGTCGGCCCCGCCACTTGTCTGCTGTGTGACCTTGGGCAAGTTATTTAACTTCCCTGGGCCTCAGTTACCTCATCTGTAAAATGGGGGTTAAGACTGTGAGTCCCACATGGGACAATCTGAATACATAGTGTCTATCCCAGTGCTTAGAACAGTGTTCGGCACATAGTAATTGCATAAAAAATACCATAATAATAATTATCATTAGTGGGGTGAAGGGTCTAATAATCCATCTCAGATGGCTCCCTTGCCACTCACGCTGCCTCTTTCTGTAGCTGTGGAAGTTCTCAGAGACACTATGCTCTTGCAGTCAATCAGTAGTTTTTATTGAGTGCTTAGTATGTGCAGAGTACTGTACTAAGTGCTTCGGAGAGTACAATGCAACAGAATAAGCAGACATATTCCCTGCAGCTCTGACTCACCACCCCAGTTATACCTGTCCCCACTTTTCTGCTCTCTTTATGGTGTCTCCCTAGTACCTTTAGATGTGCTTGTCTTCTCCAGGCTCCAAGAATCCCCTTTCAATCTTAGAGGTCCACCATCAGTTTTATGTGGGGGACTCAGATGATACAATACAGGTAAGGGAAGACTCTGAGTATAAGGGTATGTACCTAATTGCTGTGATGTGAATATTTCATTGCTTAGTGGGTTGGACTATGTGCATGGGTGAGCTGGAAGGGGAAACAAAGTGAGTGCGTATGTGTAGGTCACTCTTTCCTTTCTCTTTTCCCAGGGAAGAAACCCTGTTGTGAGTGCTGGTGGTTTCTGGCAATATAGTGCTAGGTAGAGGATACTGCCCATCAGTGTGTCCACCCCATTCTTCTTTGAGAAGAGTTGAGTGGGCTCCACGTGAGTCATGAGGGTGAGGGTGGGGAGGACAAAGTAGTCATTGTATAAGAAAGTGAATTATCCCTTCCAGAACTGCTGGACACCCAGTCCCTTGAGGAAAAGCCATCATCATCACTTAAAAAATACCATTATTATTATTGTTATTATTATTATTATAATAGAGGAAATAGGGGTCTTAACTGGGGTAGACCTCT
Organism: Ornithorhynchus anatinus; assembly: GCF_004115215.2. Taxonomy (NCBI): domain Eukaryota; kingdom Metazoa; phylum Chordata; class Mammalia; order Monotremata; family Ornithorhynchidae; genus Ornithorhynchus; species Ornithorhynchus anatinus. The sequence continues at coordinate 19,634,473 of NC_041731.1, read as the reverse complement.
TGGAGGAGATGTGATTTTAGGAGGTCTCTGAAGGTGGGGAGAGTTGTGGTGTGTCTGCTTTGAAGGGCTAGGTTGCCCTGACTGTTCCCTGGGTCCAGTGTGTCAGCATGCTGGCAGTAGGGGCTTGTATGGTCAGGCTCCATGGGAAACATTTGGGCTAGCACAGTTAAGGCCGACCCCCGCTCCATCCTGCCTCATTAATTGCACAGCGCTGGCATAGTGGGAGGAAGACGGACCTGCCGGAGGAAGGAGGCCCCATGCCAGCAACAAGACCGTATGGTGATTGACCACCAAGGACATACCCCCTTGTGAATCTTGGGGCCCTAGAGATATCTGGAAGGGAGCATCGAGCCAGGTGGGCGATGCCTCTCTCCCCTCCACCCATACAGGGTCCCTTTTGTTCTTGGCACACCAGAGGGGATATAAGGCAGTGCATGCGGGTGGGAGGGTGTGGCGTGATCTCTCCAAGTCCGCTGGCTGCCACGGACTGTTCCGTGGGTAAGACTTCCCGCGTTACACTCCAAATAAACTATCAACCTGGATTTATCCACCTCTTTCTTCGGTATTAAATTATCTATATAGAAGGGACAAGTAGTCTACGCAGGCTCCAGTCCCACCCGGTACAATTGGTGTAGTTGGCAGGATACTGAAGAAATGGGATCTGCGGGGGGAGGAACTTCACCGGGGGAAATCCCGGGATGGCCATCCACATCAATATGGGGCGGGGTAGCTCATGTCTTAGATGCGTGCTGCCCCCCACGGGAGTACGGGAGACTCCTGCGAGCTTGGAAAGGCCACTGGCAGAGGCCAGCGATGCCCGAGTCGGGAAAGAAGGGAAAAGGATGGCTGCCATGGCGGGCTGGCCATTGTTACTAACTTTACGGAGAGCCACCAATTTGGCCCTAGCGGCAGAGGCCTGGACCCCCACTGAGTTAGTAAAACTCCTGACGGAGGAAGCGGGGACGTCCTAGTTGAAAGAAAGGTGCCGAGGGGCTGCGGCCTGGTCCCTCTTGTGGGCTGCTTGGATGATTTCGGAGTCGCATATGCGAGCAGAGGCCCACGGTAATGTCCTAGAGGGAGAAATAGCTCAGACATGAGACGAGCTGGCCCGGGAATGGGACGTATATGTGTTTACCACCCTGCTAGCCTCGAAATGATCAGAAAGGCTCGAAGAACAGGGAATGAAGTTAAAAAATTTAGCATGTAGATTCGTGGGGTGGGGGGATGCATAGATCTGGAAGCCTCAGCGTGGCTCAGTGGAAAGAGCATGGGCTTTGGAGTCAGGGCTCATGAGTTCGAATCCCAGCTCTGCCACTTGTCGGCTGTGTGACTGTGGGCAAGTCACTTAACTTCTCTGTGCCTCAGTTCCCTCATCTGTAAAATGGGGATTAAGACTGTGAGCCCCACGTGGGACAACCTGATTCCCCTATGTCTACCCCAGCGCTTAGAACAGTGCTCGGCACATAGTAAGCGCTTAACAAATACCAACATTAAGCCTCGAGAGGCGGAGAGTGAGGAGGACTGGCTATGATGCTGAGAGTGCAGGTCTGTCCTCTACTCCAGCAGAAAATGCTAGCGGAGCAATTTCTCCCGAATGGGGTCCCCGGGGGAGGGCCCATTACGGAGAAAATGACCATTTGTGAGTACACAGCGGCTGAGCTTATCAAACTCGCCAAGCCATTTAAACAGCATCCGTGTGAAGCAATAGCCCCTTAGTTGGTGCGGCAGTGGGACACAGGAGGAGATAGCTTTTCCCAACCGGGGATGAGGCAGGCGGCATATGCCGCCACTTTCCATGGGCCCAACCAGACTGTCTTTACAGTGGGGTTGAAGAATAAACTTTTGTCAAGCGCTCCGCGGGATTGGCATGGGCTCCTCATATCCTTACTGAGCCCCATGGTGGGACAAGATGTCTATGACGTGGGGGAAGCGTTAGCCAACCAAGGGGAGACAGAAAAAGGCTGTGGCCGAGTGCGGTTTGTGACACGGGATAAATTGGCAGATAGGGCCCAATCGGGTGGAACTCAGTCAGGTGCCAAGCGCTCCAGGGGACGGGGTCCTGTCCGTGTGACACGTAAGCAAGTATGCTGTGTTCTGGTGCAAGCAGGGGTAGATAAGGCACAGACTGATGGACAACTAAATGCAGTTCTCATAAAGCTATGAAAGGACTTGAGACAGGAACAGCAGTTCCGCAGGATCTCAACTGCCCCTCCCCAGGAGGAATCAGAGAGTAGCCACGAATCAAAAAGGGGGATGGATCACAGAGAAATTGGATGATGGTTGGCTGACACCAGCCCCCCTAGACTAGGGGTGGGGCCGAGGTCGCCCCAGGGTATGGGACATTGGGGGTAATCGGAGGCCCCATGTTGCCCTGACTATCCACTGGAGGCCCCATAACTGGGAGCAGACATGGGCCCTGGTGGTTACGGGGGCAGAATGTACCCTCATACACGGAAACCCAGAGCGACACTTGCAATCCTGGGTGACTATTGATGGCTATGGGGATGAGGGGATCCGAGTAAAACGAACCCCATTGTGGATGAGCGTGGGGCGGACCCCTCCTAAGGAAAATGTAGTGCGTATATCCCCTGAACCAGAAAACATATTAGGGGTGGATATTCTGGCAGGGCGGACTCTACAGACTACTGCCGGGGAGTTCCGCGTGTGAGTGATTAAGGCTGTACTGAGAGGGAGTGCCCTCTTTTCCCCTACCCCAACATTCTCCCCTAGCCGAATACTTTCCCCTAACCTAATGTTTCCCCTAGTCTAATGTTTCCCCTAGCCTAACCTTTATCCTAGCCTAAACCTGTCCCCTAGCTTAACCTTATACCCTGACGTAACCTTTTCCCCTGGCCTAACCTTCTCCCTGTCCTAACCTTTTCCTCTAGCCTAATGTTTTCCCCTCACCTAAACATTTCACCTAGCCTAATCTTTCCCCTAGCCTACTCTTTCCCCATGCTATTCTTTCCCCAAGCCTAACCTCTTCAACTAGCCTAACTTTTTTTTTTTGCTAGCCTTAACTTCCCCCAGCCTTAACTTTTCCCCTCGCCTAACTTTTTCCCCTCGCCTAATGTTTTCCCCTTGTCTAACCTTTTCCGCTCGCCTAACGTTTTCCCCTGGCCTAACGTTTTCCCCTAGCCTAACGTTTTCCCCTAGCCTAACGTTTTCCCCTAGCCTAACGTTTTCCCCTAGCCTAACGTTTTCCCCTAGCTTAACCTCTTCCCCTGGCCTCACCTTTTTCCATGACCTAACCTGACCCCTACCCTAACCTTTTCTCCTTCCTAACCATTTCCCCTTCTCCAACATTCTCCTTTAGCCTAATATTTTCCCCTAACCTAACGTTTCCCCAGCCTAATTTTTCTCCTAGCCTAACCTTTTCCCTAGCCTGACTTTTTCCCCTCACCTAACCTTTTCCCCTCACCTAACCTTTTCCCCTCACCTAACCTTTACTCCTTGCCTAACTTTTTCCCCTAGTCTTAACTTTTCCCCTAGCCTACCTTTTACCATAGAATAACCTGACCCCTAGTCTAACCTTTATCCTAGCCTAACCTTTTCCCCAGCCTAAACTTTTCCCTTGGCCTATCCTTTCACTGACCTAATCTTCTCCCTGGCCTAACCTTTTCCCCTGGCCTAAGCTTTTTCCCGGCCTAACCTTTTCCCCTAGCTTAAAGTTTTTCCCTGGCCTAACCTCCTCCCTTGCCTAAACTTTTCACCTAGCCTAACCTTTTCCCCAGGCTAACCCTTTCCCCTAGCCCAACCCTTTCCCCTGGCCTAACCTTTTCCCCTAGTTTATCCATTTCCCATAGTCTAACCTTTTCCCGGGCCTAACCTTTTCCCCTAGCCTAATCTTTTCCCCTATCCTAACCTTTTCCCTTGGACTATCCATTCCCCTAGTCTAACCTTTTCCCCTAGCCTAAACATTTCCCTGGCCTAAACTTTTCCCCTGGTTTAACCTCCTCCCCTAGCCTAAACATTTCCACTGGCCTAAACTTTTCCCCTAGCCTAGTGTTTTCCCCTTGGCCTAACCTTTTCTCCTAGCATAACCTATTCCCCGACTTAAACTTTTCCCATGGCCTAACCTTTTCCCCTGGCCTATCCTTTTCCCTAGCCTAACCTTTCCCCTAACATAAACTTTACACCTTGCCTAATCTTTCCCCTCGCCTTACCTTTTGCCCTGGCCTATCCTTTTCCCTAGCCTAAGCTTCCCTCTAACATAAACTTTACACCTTGGCTAATCTTTTCCCGTAGCCTAATCTTTTGCCTTCACCTAAACTTTTGTTCTCGCCTTACCTTTTCCTGTAACCTAACCCTTCCCCTTGCCTAACCTTTCCCTTCGTCTAACCTTTTTCCCTAGCCTAACATTTTCCCTGATGTAACATTCTCCCATGCCCTAACCTTTTCCCCTAGCCTAACCCTTTCCCCTAGCCCAAACTTTTCCACTAACCTAACATTTACACCTAGCCTAACCTTTTCCCAAAGGCTTAACTTTCCCCCTGGCCTTACCTTTCCCCTGGCCTTACCTTAGCATAACCTATTCCCTGACTTAAACTTTTCCCCTGGCCTCTCCTTTTCCCCTGGCCTCTCCTTTTCCCCTGGCCTCTCCTTTTCCCCTGGCCTCTCCTTTTCCCTAGCCTAACCTTTCCCCTAACATAAACTTTACACCTTGCCTAATCTTTCCCCTCGCCTTACCTTTTGCCCTCGCCTAACCCTTTGTCCTAGCCTAACCTTTCCCCTTGTCTAACCTTTTGCCCTACCCTAACATTTTCCCTGATGTAACATTTTCTCCTGCATTAAACATTTCCCCGTCCTAACCTTTCAGCTGGTCTAAGCTTTTCCCCAGCATAAGCTTTTCCTCTAACCTAAAGTTTTCGCCTAGCCTAACCTTCTCCCTGGCCTAACCTTTTCCCCTAGCCTAACCATTTACCATAGCCTAACTTTTTCCCTGACCTAACCTTTTGCCCTAGTCTAAACATTTCCCCTACCCTAACCTGTCCCTTGACTAATTTTTCCCCTGGCCTAAGCTATTCCCCTTGATTATCCATTTCCCCATAGTCTAAACTTTTCCCTGGCCTAACCTTTTCCCCTAGCTAAACATTTCCCCGAGACGAACCTTTTCCCCTAGCCTAACTTTCTTCCTGGCCCAACTTGCAACCTGGCCTAACCTTTTCACCTAGCCTAAACTTTTCCCCTAGTTTAACCTTTTCCCCTAGCCTAACAATTTACCATAGCCCAACCTTTTCCCTAACGTAACCTTTTTCCCCAGACCAACCATTTTTCATAGCCTAACCTTTTCCCTGGCCTAACCTTTTCCCCTAGCCTAACCTTTAACCCTAACTAACCTTTTACCCTAGCCTAACCTTTTCCATCACCTAAGCTTTTCCCCGGCCTAACCTTTTCTCCAGCCTACCCTTTTCCGATTTTCATGGCTTGTTCTCTGCAGAGTCAGGGCCTATTTGACTTTAGAAAACCGATGTTTCCCAACCCAGTTTCTGGCAGCAGAAGCATCCAAAGCAGCAGAATTGAATTCCCCAATGACCTGATTAGTGCAGTGCAGGGAAAATTAACTGGCATAATTCATTAGCTGGATAGATGGTTCCAAGGTCGCCTCTCTCCCGTGAGACCGAGGATCCGCTTCCCCATCTTCAGAGGAGGCATTGATGGTGAGTTGCAAGACCCCTGATTCTGGGCCCAGTTGGCCCTAAGCCCTGGGAGGAGGAAAGGGCCACAGATCTCCTCCAGAACTCTGCACGTGGGGCTGGATGACCAAAGGGAGAATCCTACTGGCTACTGCTCCCTCTGCAGTTGCAGCTCATCACAACTTCCAACCCTGGAAGTTTATCCTCCTGCACTTGGGTAGTCACATCAATTCCCAAATGCACCCCATCATTGCAAGATGGAGCTCTGTAATTCACTCCCACTCAGAGGAGTGTGTGTGTGTGTTTGCTTGCATCCATGAAAGATGGGGTTAGCTTTGGGGAAAGTAATGAGGAGGGGGCTGCCAAAGTCAGAAAGAAAGCTGGTTCTGGACTCATGAACTGGGGCTCGGTGCAGGGAGCTGGCTTTGGCTTGACCAACTGAGCAGGCCTGGAGCCCTGCACACCCCTGTCCACAAGTGGGGAACTCCCCCATGTGTGATAGTGGTAGCTCCTATCAAATTGGGGACCCCCGCCTTGTCCACAGCAATGCATTTCCCAACTCTAATCCTCATAGAGAGATGGAGACAGGAACCATGCCACCACCTCTAAGGAAAGGTGTTGTTTGTGGATGGTGAATATGTTTGTGTTTGAATTTCCATGCTTCCAAGTTCATCTCTGGAGGAGAAGAGATAGAGGAGGGGCTGCCACCCCCCAGCACAGAGGCTGGTACTGGAAATGGGAACTGGGACTGTTCAGGGAACTGGTTCTTTCTGATCTGACTGTGGAACGGAGAAGAGCCGGGGCCCTTAATTCTCTAAATGGATCAAACCTCCCACTGCCCTCAGTCCTGTCTGCAGACCATCTTGCATATCTTCAGACCCAGAGAAGGGGTGCTTGTGGCCTTGACAGGGGTGGCTTCTGGGCGGTGGGTGGATGGAGAAGTCTAGTTTCAGGAGTAGGACAGGGTGACATTACCATGTCACCCCGGTTCCTCTTTGAGGTTCAGAGCTGTGTGGACTTGAGTTCTAGAGCAGGAGTGCAGGAACTGAATTCTGTCTAGTCTTTCATTGTCCCAGGCATCCAGTCCCTGGAGAATGGCTAACGGACTTGGGAATATGAAGATGGGGTTAGCTAAGGGTTTTGAGCTGCAGGATGTAGTAGTCTGCTTAATAATAATAATAAGAATGATATTTGTTAAGTGCTTACTATGTGTCAAGCACTGAGATAGATGCAAGGTAATCAGGTTGTCCCACATGGGGCTCCCAGTCAATCTCCATTTTACAGATGAGGCAACAGAGGCACAGAGACATTGAGTGACTTGCCCAAGGTCACACAGACAAGTGGCAGAGATGATATTAGAATCCACATCCTCTGACCCCCAAGCCTGTGCTTTTTCCACTAAGCCACACAGATTGGTAGATAATAGCAATGATGGTATATATTAAGCACTTAGTATATGCCAAGAACTCTTCTAAGTTCTGGGATAGATATGAGGTAATTGAATTGTTCCATGTGGGGCTTACAATCTTAATCCCCACTTTACAGATGAGGTAACTGAGGCACAGAGAACTGAAATGACTTGCCTGAAGTCACACAGCTGACAAGTGGCGGCGCTGGAATTAGAACCCATGACCTATGACTCCCAAGCCCATGCTCTTTCCACTAAGCCACAATGGCATAGCTGCAGTTGTCAAACCTCACCTCTACTGGGCAATCCACATTTTGGGAAGATTGATGTTTGTAACCTAGATGTTTTTTGCCCCCCAATCTCTCCCTTTCTATCAGACAAATGGCTCTCCTAGAGTCTGAAGTGTCCAACACATGTGATTCTTAGCAGGTGGCAGAGGGCAGGACGGGGAGACTCGTGTCTCCATAATTACTCAGGCGAGTCTTCCGGGACCAGATCTCACAACGCCAGGTCGCACAACTCCAGACATTGCTTGCAAAGCACTTTACAAAGCACTTTGGAGAGTACACTAGGACAGACACATTGCCTGCCCACAGCAGCATGGCCTAATGGCAAAAGCACTGGCTTGAGAGTCAGAGGATGTGGTGGGCAAGTCACTCCAGTTATCGCCCTATCTCCCTACTACCCTTCCTTTCCAAAATCCTAGAACGTGTTGTCTACAATCGATGCTTAGATTTCCTTAACTCCCATTCTCTCCTAGACCCCCTCCAATCTGGCTTCCGTCCCCTCCACTCTACCGAGACTGCTCTCTCTAAGGTCACCCATGACCTCCTTCTTGCCAAATCCAATGGCTCCTACTCCATTCTAATCCTCCTTGACCTCTCTGCTGCCTTTGACACTGTCGACCATCCCCTCCTCCTCCATACCTTATCTCACCTTGGCTGCACGGACTCTGTCCTCTCCTGGTTCTCCTCTTACCTCTCTGGCCGGTCATTCTCGGTCTCCTTCGCTGGCGCCTCCTCCCCCTCCCATCCTTTAACTGTTGGAGTTCCTCAAGGGTCAGTTCTTGGCCCTCTTCTGTTCTCCGTTTACACTCACTCCCTCGGTGAACTCATTCGCTCTCACGGCTTTGACTACCATCTCTACGCAGATGACACGCAGATCTACATCTCCGCCCCTGTCCTCTCCCCCTCCCTTCAGGCTCGCATCTCCTCCTGCCTCCAGGACGTCTCCACCTGGATGTCGGCCCGCCACCTAAAACTCAACATGAGCAAGACTGAGCTCCTCATCTTCCCTCCCAAACCCGGTCCTCTCCCAGACTTCTCTATCACCGTGGATGGCACGACCATCCTTCCCGTCTCTTAGGCCCGCAATCTCGGTGTCATCCTTGACTCGTCTCTCTCGTTCACCCCACACATCCTATCTGTTACCAAGACCTGCCGGTTTCACCTTTACAGTATCGCCAAGATCTGCCCTTCCCACTCCACCCAAACGGCTACCTTACTGCTACGGGCTCTCGTTATACCCCGGCTAGACTACTGTGTCAGCCTTCTCTCTGGCCTCCCTTCCTCCTCTCTCGCCCCACTCCAGTCTATTCTTCACTCCGCTGCCTGGCTCATCTTCCTGCAGAAACAATCTGGGCATGTCACTCCCCTTCTTAAACAACTCCAGTGGTTGCCTATCAACCTCCACTCCAAACAAAAACTCCTCACTCTAGGCTTCAAGGCTCTACATCACCTTGCCCCTTCCTACCTCTCCTCCCTTCTCTCTTTCTACCACCCACCCCGCACGCTCCGCTCCTCTGTTGCCCGCCTCCTCACCATCCCTCGGTCTCGCCTATCTCGCCGTCGACCCCTGGGCCACGTCCTCCCGCGGTCCTGGAACGCCCTCCCTCCTCACCTCCCCCAAACTGATTCTCTTCCCCTCTTCAAAACCCTACTTAAAACTCACCTCCTCCAAGAGGCCTTCCCAGACTGAGCTCCTCTTCTCCCTCTACTCCCTCTACCACCCCCACTTCACCTCTCCGCAGCTTAACCCTCTTTTCCCCCCATTTCCCTCTGCTCCTCCCCCTCTCCCTTCCCATCCCCTCAGCACTGTACTCCTCCGCTCAACTGTATATATTTTCATTACCCTATTTATTTTGTTAATGAAATGTACATCGCCTTTATTCTATTTAGTTGCCATTGTTTTTACGAGATGTTCTTCCCCTTGACTCTATTTATTGCCATTGTTCTTGTCTGTCCGTCTCCCCCGATTAGACTGTAAGCCCGTCAAACGGCAGGGACTGTCTCTATCTGTTGCCAACTTGTTCATTCCAAGTGCTTAGTACAGTGCTCTGCACATAGTAAGCGCTCAATAAATACTATTGAATGAATGAATGAACTTCTCTGTGCCTCAGTTACCTCATCTGTAAAATGGGGATTAAGACTGTGAGCCACATGTGGGACAACCTGATAACCCTGTATCTACCCCAGCACTTAGAACAGTGCTCTGCACATAGTAAGCGCTGAACAAATACCAACATTATTATTATGTGGGTTCTGATCCCATCTCTGCCACATGTGTACTGTGTGACCGTGGATAAGTCACTTAACTTCTCTGTTCCTCAGTTCAGTCATCTGTCAAATGGGGATTAAGACTGTGAGTCCCACGTGGGACAATCTGATCACCTCATATCTACCCTAGCACTTAGAACTGTGTTTGTCACAGAGTAAGTACTTAACAAATAGCATAAATGCAGTATTGTACTCTTCCAGCACATCCTACAGTGCTCAGCACATAGTCCATGCTCAGTAATCACCAGTGTGCTTTCACCTAATTCTCTCTTTAGTGGATAGAGAAGCAGAGTGGCTCAGAGGAAAGAGTCCAGGCTTGGGAGTCAGAGGTCATGTGTTCAAATCCCGGCTCAGCCGCTTGTCAGCTGTGTTGTGACTGTGGGCAAGTCACTTAAATTCTCTGTGCCTCAGTTAACTCATCTGTAAAATAGGGATTAATTGTGAGCCTCACGTGGGACAACCTAATTACCCTGCATCTACCCCAGCGCTTAGAACAGTGCTGTGCACATAGTAAGCGCTTAACAAATACCAACATTATTATTATTATTATTAGAGCACAGACCAGGGAGTTTAAAGGTAATGAGTTCTAATCCTGGCTCCACTTGTCTGCTCTGTGACCTTGGGCAAGTCACTTCACTCCTCTGTGCCTCAGTTACCTAATTTGTCCAGTGGGTCTTGAGACTGTGAGCTCTACATAGGACAAGGACTGCATCCAACCCATTTTTTTTAAATCTACCCCAATGCTTAGTACAGTAGCTGGCATATTTTAAGTGTTAAAGAAATACCACAGTTCTTATTTATCATCATTATTATCATTACCATTAACTACCCCCTCTGTGCTCGCACCCACTGCACTTCTGAATGCAGAGTGCACAAATATGCACATAAACGCTGCAGGGAAAATAGCAGATATCTAAAGGTTACTGATCCAAGGGTGTTGATGATGCAGAAGGGCCAAGAAGCTTCGGGGAAAGAGGGCTTAATCAGAGAAGACCTGTTGGAGGACTTGAGACCTTAATAATGCTTTGAAGAAAGGGAGAGTGGCGGTCTGGCCTCTCTGGACAGGGAGGGAGTTCCAGGCCAGAGGGAGGCCGTAGAAAGGGAGTCAGAGGCGACCTAGAGGAGACGGAGGTAGCCGGCGCTGTTGGAGCAAAGCGCCACCAGGTGGCGATAGAGAGGCGCGGCCGCCCAGATTCACCATGTAGGAGAGAAGCAGCGCCGCCTTGTGGCTACAGCCCGGGCCTGCGCGTCAGAAGGACCTGGCTCCTAAACCCGACACTGCCCACTTGTCTTCCGGGTGACCTTGGGCAAGTCAATGGACTTCTCTCCGCCTCAGTTAGCTCATCTCCAAACTGTGTATTATCGCTTGTGAGTCCCATGTGGGACATGAACTGCGTCCAAACTGATGGGCTTCTTCCTATCCCAGTACTCAGTAAAGTGTCTGGCACAGAGAAGCAGTGAGGTTTAGTGGAAACAGCATGGGCTTGAGAGTCAGAGGTCATGGGTTCTAATTCTGCCCCACCACTTATCCGATCACTTAACTTCTCTGTGCCTCAGTTACCTCATCTGTAAAATGGGGCTTAAGACTGTGAGCCTTATGTGGGACCACCTGATTACCTTGTGTCAACCCCAGTGCTTAGAACAGCGCTTTGCACCAAGGAAGCGCTTAACAAATACCATAAGTATTATTATAGTGAGAGCTTCACAAACACCCTAAAAAAGATGAGTGCCACCCGGGGTTGATAGAGAGGCAAAGCCTCACAGAACAATAGCTAGTTTCACCGTGGGGCTATTGAGAAGGGCAGCCTTCTGGGGCAATACCTGTTGCCACCAGGTGGTGATAGGCTCAGCTGCCCAGAATTCCTGTTATTGCCACCAGGCAGGCTGCTGCTCTCAGACCCGACGGTGGTTCGGGTTCCAGGGACCAGGGGCATCTCTCCAGAGCAGTTACTCAGTACTACTCCTCAGCCTCCAGGATCATCTCTCTTAAACTGTGGGCAGACTCAACTCCCAGATTTTCCCCCTTACTGAATGGACTGCATTGCTACCCCAAAGAGAAGGTTCTTTGTGTGTGTGTGTGTGTGTGTGTGTGTGTGTAAATAATGGGGGGAAGAAGAGTGATGAGGCAGATGCAGATGTAGATGAGGCAGAGGATCTCTGTTAGACTGTGGGCAGACTCAACTCCCAGATTTTCCCTCTTACTGAATGGACTGCATTGTTACCCCAAAGAGAAGGCTCTGTGTGAGTGTGTGTGTGTGTGTATGACTAATGGGAGAAAGAAGAGTGATGAGGCAGGTGCCACTCATGGGAGAGCAGAGACTTCTTCACACATACTCTTTACCTTTAAATAGAACCCTTTACCTTTAAACTCCCTGGCCTGTGCTTTAGCCACTAAGGAGAGAAGGAGGTGAAAACATACTGGTGATTATGGAGCATGGACTGTGTGCTGAGAACTGTAGAATGTGCTCAAGGAGTACGATACTGAGTTATGATGCTATTTGTTAAGCACTTACTATGTGCCAAACACTGTTCTAAGTGCTAGGGTAGATATAAGGTGATCAGATTGTCCCACATGGGGCTCAAGTCTTAATCACCATTTTACACATGAGGGAACTGAGGAACAGAGAAATTAGCCATCTTGCTCAAAGTCACACAGCAGACAAGTGGCTGTGTAGATATTAGAACCCACATGCTCAGACGCCCCAGCCTATGCTCTTGCCACTAGGCCACGTTGTTTCTCCACTTTACTTTCCTGTCTGTCTGTCTCCCTGCCACCACTGTTTGTAAAGTTTTTGTGGGCAGGGATCACACAGGGGAGGAGCAGGGGAAAGGGGCTTTGTCGCTAAAGGGAGTCGGAGGCAAAGAATAAGGGCCAGCGGTAAGTACATAGGGGGAAAAAATGATGCCAGAGAAACAGAAAATACTAGCTCGATCACTGAACCCCCTTTCCTTGAGGACTCTGACGGGATTTGCCTCTCCTACCCGCCCCCCGGAGATTCAACCATTCTGTGGCTCCCTTTCACTCCTAGAAGCCTGAAATGGTTACCGAAAAGGGATCCAAAGGGAAGTGCTTTTCCTCCCAGTTTTTTTTTCACTCTGCCCACCCAGGTGCCCTGAAGTCTGAGGAAAAAAGGCACGTAGAGGCAAAATGGGGCCTGCCAGCGTGGCTCAGTGGCAAGGGCCCGGGCTTGGGAGACTGACGACGTGGGTGGGTTCTCATCCCTGCTCCTCCACTCATCTGCTGTGCGACCTTAGGCAAGCCGCTTAACTTCTCTGTGCCCTCAGTTACCTCATCTGGAAAATGGGGATGAAAGCGTGGGACAACCTGGTTCCCTTGGATCGACCCAGGCACTCAGAGCACTGTCAGCGCTTAGCAAGTACCATTAATATTATTATTTACTTTCCAAAGAAGCTGTAACTTTTTGAGCTCTAGGTAAGTCATCTTTTTTGTGCTTTTTAGGCCAATCTGGCATTTCTTGTTTTTCTATTACTTTATTAGAAGAAAGGCAAATCGATTGAATCATCCATTTTTCTAAAGAACTTTCCCAAAGCCTAATCACATTGATTTTTTCCTATTTTAATTGGAATCCTATGGAAAACGAACAATCTCCCCCAAAGAAAGTGCGGGCAAAGGCGTTCCGCCACAGCAGGCTCAAAATTGCTTCTACTGCCCGAGCCAAATCCACCATTTCCCATCCATTCGTGGGGTTGGATGCACGCCGTTTAGGGTTTTTTTCGTTTTCTTTTCCTTTCCGGTTCCTTAGGCGGGGAGAAGCCAGTCAGTCAGTCGGCCAGTCCTCCCTGCAGTCAGAGCCCCAGCGCGGGCAATCCTTGGCTCCGCCCCCCGCTCGCTTCCCTCAGGCCCCGACTCCGCCCTCAGGCCGAGTTTCTCAGTGTGGAGCGGCCAGAGCGGACAGTCGGAGGCTGCGGCGGCTGGTAACAATAATAATAAATGTTGGTATTTGTCAAGCGCTTTCTACGTGCAGAGCACTGTTCTAAGCGCAGGGGTAGATACAGGGGAAGGAGGTTGTCCCACGTGAGGCTCACAGTCTTCATCCCCATTTTACAAATGAGGGAACTGAGGCACAGAGAAGAGACTTGCCCACAGTCACCCAGCTAAAGGGCAGAGTCGGGATTCGAACCCATGACCTCTGACTCCTTAGCCCGGGTGCTTTCCACTGAGCCACGCTGCTTCTCTGAGGCCTGATGGGGGGAGAGCGGCCAGGGAAAGCCGCTGACTCACTCCAAGCCAGTCTGAGGGGCGGGCGGGGCGGGAGCTTCAGTAAGGAAATGAAAAAAAGGGGCAAAAAAATAACGTGCAAAGAAAAAAAAATAAGCATTAGCCGACAGGAACTGAAAGCGTGCACCGTTCCCCTGACGGACTGATTTGACCCCTTTGGCTTTCCGAAGTTTCCAAATGATTTTAAGGAGTTGCATTGCTCTAAAATGTGATTCAAAATTATTCCCTCACACTGCCCTCCACCCTTTTGGGGTTGGCGGGGGCCGGCGCGGGGGGGTGGGGGGACGAAGGGTGTGTGTGTGTGTGTGTGTGTGTGTGTGTGTGTGTGTGTGTGTGTGAAAAGGACAAAATCACTCGACAGCCTGATGTGATTTTAGGGAAAAAAAAAGTTTGACATAGAAACAGACAGTTCTTGTGAAGCGAGACCTGTTTGTGCGGGAGGGATGAACCGAAGGTTCGTCTGTTTCTGAAATGAAGGCCAGCGGGTGGGGCTTGTTTCCCCCCAAACCACTCGTGAAATATGTGAATTCCAACGGCTCCGTTGGGGCACTCGGATAGCTCTGTCTTGAAGGGATTCATTTCAGAGAAAGCGGGACCTGAGGGGAGGATGAGGGCTCGAGTCGGGATGTGGACCCATGGGGTCTGTAGAGGGAGAGAGGGAGAGGCGACTGTCTCTAAAGGAAAAAGATCCTTGACCTCAACTCCTGGCCGGAGTGGAGGTTAGAATCCCGTACTAGCCAGATCCGCCTCTGAAAAGTGCATTTCGAGCCCCTAGATGGATATAAGGAGAGAGAGAAAATCAACAACTCACCTGTGTTTTGTAGCAGGGTGAATGAATACTGGCATTTGAAAAGGAATTCCTGCTGTTCCCTAGGAAAGCCCTGTTTTCACTCTGTGTTGAAACCGAGGTATGGCCTCGCTTTCAGAAATTTCAAGTGTCCGTTTCACCCCAGGTTTCCGGGAGATGAGGAGAAAGCAACAGAGGAGGAAGGAGGAGACTCGAACATCCCGCCCACCGCTGCACCAACCAAACCGAGAGCCTTAACCATGGGAGTCGACCTGTCCATCGGGGAGAAAATAAAAAAAATAAGGTATCTCCTCATATCCTAAGCAAAACAAACTTGGACACACTTAGTGCTAATATCGACTGATCTGAACTCTTAAGAAACCTCTCTCACGTTTTTATCTTCGAAACGAAAAAGTATTTGGCCTTTTCCTCCCAGAATATATCCCCAGTCCATTTTCAGGGGAAAGAAATCAGCTGGTTAGGATGTTGCTCTCACTCCTTAAAATTCAGTCAGGGGAGAGACAGGAGAGACCGGGAGCTTACACTTAGGAAGAAATAATAAGGAAAATAAAAGAGACATTAAATACATAGTACTGTTAGGCTATTTAAAAGTCAATGCAGAAACTGAAGCTGACAGTAAATTTCCAAAGGAAATTTACTTCAAGTCTCCTTAAAAAGAAAGAATAAAACATCTTAGGACGAGGCTCCCTGATTTAGAACGGTTCACTCTCCTGACTATTGGGATTGGGTTTATATTCCATATGAGGTTTGGCTTTAGTTCAAGAAGAGAGACAAGAAAATGCTTGCACATCCTCGCGCGGTGTGATTCTGAAGGAGATCTGGGAAAGAATTGCTGCTGCACCTTGTGAAAACAGTGGTAGAGTCTGTGCTCATGAGCTCAACCCCAGGTCGATATTTTCAGAGACTTAACCGGCCTACTTCTGGGAGCGCCCCATCTGGCCAGCATCCAGCCAGGCAGAGGTGCGGCCTCAGACGTCAGTAGAAGCCGAGCTGATGGGAGCGTGAGGAGGGCTAGATGAAAAGATGCTGGCGGCAGCAGAAGTATGAAAGGAGGAAAGGGAAGGGTTTGGGGGTGGAGTGAGAGAGGTCTGGAGCGATTTTGAGGCCTGCCAAAGGGAAGATCAATCTCAGCAATTGTCAGAAATGAGAAGGGGGATGCTCCCCGTCACATGCCGCAGGTTGGAATCCTTGCCTGTGGAACAGCGTTTTCGTGGCTCTGTGTAAAGAGCACGGGCTTGGGAGTCAGAGGTCATGGCAGAGGTCATGGGTTCTAATCCCGACTCCGCCACTTGTCAGCTGTGTAACTTTGGGCAAGTCATTTAACTTCTCTGTGCCTCAATTATCTCATCTGTAAAATGGGCATTAAGACTGTTAGCCCCACATGGGACAACCTAATCAATTTGTATCCCCCCCAAGCACTTAGAACAGTGCTTTGCACATAGTAAGTGCTTAACAAATACCATCATCATCATCATCATCATCATCCCAAGCAAGATAATCCAGAGAAATGAAAGGCCAGAAAGTTATTCATTCTCCACCCATTGGGGGTAGGGAGAGATTCCTTGACTCCCCTTGGGGAATATTTGACATAGGCTGTTGGCCTAATTGTGGATCAGTCTACCTCTCTGGACAATACTAATGAAGGGTTTTTTTTTCCATCAGAGGACTGTCGCCTGAATTCCAAACCTCCAATTGGCTCGACATCTACCAGAATATCAGAGGACTGAAGCCGGCGGTGAGAGAAGACCTTCGCTCCGGCTCATACGGCAAGGAATGGATAAAGGCAAAACCCTCTGAGGCCCTGAACCAATGCTCCGCACTGTAAGCTAAGTCTTTGTGGCCAGGAAATCAGAGGTAAAAAAACAAATAGTTTCCATTATGCCAACAATCTCCTGCTTGGATTGATCTATCCAAGATCTTCATGGGCTGTAAAGATTCGATGGGGTTAAAAAAGGAGGATAAAAAATAACCTCTCCTGCTTATTTGTCTAGGTAAGGATTTAAGGGTCTTTAAATAAAATAGATGAGGGAAAGGAGAGATTTGCTGGATACTGAGACATTTCCTGTGCCTGATTCCCCACCTCGTGTCTCCAAAGCCTTCTATTACAGAACAGAGAGTTGTTGAGGTGCCAGAGGAGAAACATGCTTCGTGCGAAAATTCTCCAGATTTCATTTTTCTCCCCAAAGTGGTATTCAAGGCCTTCAAAAAGATGTTTGGGGGAAAAGGGAGAAATTTGCTTTCTCTATCGAATGTCTTCTTTGCCTTAAGAGAGAACATTGGCTGTGCCAAAGGAGAAATTTCCTTCAAGAAAATAATCTCCAATTTTATTTATCTAAGGAGTCTTCAAGGCCAGCAAAGATAATTTTGGACGTGAAAAAGAGGAAATTTGCTTTACACAACACATCTCCTGCTTCCTTTCTTCTTCCTTAAGTCTTTGAGGGCTGAAAAGGCAATATATGGGTTGAAAAGAAGGAGTATCTTGCTTCGTGGAAAACCTCTCCTGCTTATTTGAGATCTTCAAGGCTTCGAAAGAGAACATTTGGGGTCCTAAAGGAGGAATTGGCTTCTTGCAGATATAGGGTCTTCATGACTTGCTGTCTCCCTCCCTGGCAGGTCTCCAGGACTTGTTCACTCCCTCCATTACATGTGTTCAGGACATGCTCAATCCCTTCCTTGAAGGCCTTCAAGGCCTGCTCTCTCCCTTCCTATCAGGTCTTCAGGGCCAGCTCTCTTCCCTCCCTTACAGGTCTTCAGAGCCATCTCATTCTATCTCCTTGCAGGTCTTGAGGGCCTGCTCATTCCCTCCCTTGTAGGTCTTCATGGCCTGCTCCCTCCCTCCCTTCTAGGTCTTCAGGGCCTGCTCCCTCCCTCCCTAGCAGTTTGTCAGGGCTCACACCCCATCTCTAGTAGTTCTTCATGACCTGCTTACTCCCTCCTTATCAGGTCTTCAGGGCCAGTTCATTCTCTCCCCTTGCAGGTCTTCAGGGCCAGTTCATTCTCTCCCCTTGCAGGTCTTCAGGACCTGCTCATTCCCTCCCTTGCAGGTCTCAGGGCCTGTTTATTCCCTCCCTTGCAGGTCTTCAGGGCCTGCTAACTCCATCCCTATCAGTTTGTCAGGGCCTGCGCACTCTCCCACGTACAGGTCTTTATGGCCTGCTCACTCCCTCCCTTTCATGTCCTGAGGACGTGCTCACTCCCTTACAGATCTTCAGGGCCTGGTAACGCCCTCCTATGTAGGTCTTCAGGGCCTGTTTTCTCCCTCCCTTGCAAATCTTCATGGCCTGTTTATTCCCTCCCTTGCAGGTCTTCATGGTCTGCTCCCTCCCTCCTTAGCAGTTTGTCAGGGCCTGCCCATTCCCTTCCTAGCAGGTTTTCAGGGCCAGCTCATTCCATCCCCTGCAGGTCTTCAGGGCCGGTTCACTCCCTCCCATTCGGGTCTTCATGGCCTGCTGTCTCCCTCCCTTGCAGTTCTTCAGGACCTTCTCACTCCCTCCATTACATGTCTTCAGAGCCTGCTCATTCCCTACCTTGAAGACCTTCATGGCCTGCTCCCTCCTTCCCTTCTAGGTCTTCAGGGCCTTCTCCCTCCCTAGCAGTTTGTCAGGGCCTGCACACCCAATCTTTAGTAGTTCTTTATGGCCTGCTCACTCACTCCCTTTCAGGTCTTCAGGGCCAGTTCAATCTATCCCCTTTCAGGTCCTCAGGACCTGCTCACTCCCTCCCTTGCAGGTCTTCATGGTCTGTTTATTCTCTCCCTTGCAGGTCTTAATGGCCTGCTCACTCCCTTCCTTTAAGGCCTTCAGGGTCTGCCACTCCCTCCCTTGCAGGCCTTCAAGGCCTGCTCATTCCCCCCCTTTCTGGTCTTCAGGGCCAACTCATTCTGTCCCCTTGCAGGACTTCATGGCCTCCTCACTCCATCCCCTGCAGGTCTTCAAGGTCAGCTCATTCCCTCCCTTTCTGGTCTTCAGGGCCAACTCTATTCTGTCCCCTTGCAGGTCTTCATGGCCTCCTCACTCCATCCCCTGCAGGTCTTCAAGGCCAGCTCATTCCCTCTCTTCTAGGTTCGGGGCCTGCTCACTACCTCCCTTGCAAGGTCTTCATGGCCTGTTTTTTCCCTCCCTTGCAGGTCTTCAGGGCCTGCTCATTCCCTCCCTTGTAGCTCTTCGTGGCCTGTTTATTTCCTCCCTTGCAGGTATTCAGGGCCTGCTCCCTCCCTCCCTGTAGATCTTCATGGCCTGCTCACTCTCTCCCGTACATGTCTTCATGTCCTGTTTATTCCCTCCCTTACATGATCCTATGAGCCTGGTAACTCTCTCCCTTGCCAGGTCTTCATGGCCTCCTCACTCTCTCCCTTGCAGGTCTTCATGACTTGCTCCCTCCCTTCCTAGTAGGTCTTCATGGCCTGCTGTCTCCCTCCCAGGCAGGTCTTCAGGACCTTCTCACTCCCTCCATTGCATGTCTTTAGGGCCTGCTCAATCCCTTCCTTGAAGGCCTTCAAGGCCTGCTCACTCCCTTCCTAGCAGATCTTCAGGGTCAGCTCTTTTCCCTCCATTGCAGGTCTTCAGAGCTTTCTCATTCTATCTTCTTGCAGGTCTTCAGGCCCTGCTGACTTCCTCCCTTGTAGGTCTTCATAGCCAGCTCACTCCGTCCCTTGCAGTTCTTCGTGCCCTGCTCCCTCCCTCCCTTCTAGGTCTTCAGGGCCTGCTCCCTCCCTCCCTAGCAGTTTGTCAGGGCCCGCACACCCCATCTCTAGTAGTTCTTCATGGCCTGCTCACTCCCTCCCTTTCACGTCTTCAGGGCCAGTTCATTCTATCCCCTTGCAGGTCTTCAGGGCCTGCTCACTCCCTCCCTTACAGATCTTCAGAGCCATGTAACTCACTCCCTTGCAGGTCTTCATGGCCTATTATTCCCTCCCTGCAGGTCTTCAGGGCCTGTTTATTCCCTCCCTTGCAAGTCTTCAGAGCGTGCTCATTCTCTCCCCTTGCAGGTCTTCAGGGCCTGTTTATTCCCTCCTTGCATCTCTTCGTGGCCTGCTCACTCCCTCCCTAACATTTCTTCAGGACCTGCTCACTCCCTTCCTTGAAGGCCTTCATGTCCTGCCATTCTCTCCCTTGTGGATCTTCTTGGCCTGCAATTACCCTCCCTAGCAGGTCTTCAGGACCTCCTCGCTCCCGCCCTTGTAGATAGGTCTTCAGGGCCTGCTCATTCCCTCCCATACAGGGTTTCAGGGCCTGCTTTCTCCCTCCCTTGCAAATCTTCATGGCCTGTTTATTCCCTCCCTTATAAAAAAGTTGATATTTGTTAAGCGCTTACTATGTGCTGCGCCCTTGCAGTTTTTCATGGCCTGCTCACTCTCCCCTTTAAGGTCTTCAAGGCCTGCTCACTCCCTCCCTAGCAGTTTGTCAGGGCCTGCCCACTCCCTTCTTAGCAGGTTTTCAGGGCCAGCTCATTCCATCCCCTGCAGGTCTTCAGGGCCAGCTCATTCCATCCCCTGCAGGTCTTCAGGGCTGGTTCACTCCCTCCCATTTGGGTCTTCATGGCCTTCTCACTCCCTGCCTTGCAGGTCTTCAGGACCTTCTCACTCCCTGTATTACATGTCTTCAGAGCCTACTCATTCCCTACCCTGAAGGCCTTCATGGCCTACTCACTCCCTCCCTTCTAGGTCTTCAGGGCCTTCTCCCTCCCTAGCAGTTTGTCAGGGACTGCACACCCCATCTCTAGTAATTCTTTATGGCCTTCTCAATCCCTCCCTTTCACGTCTTCAGGGCCAGTTCAATCTATCCCGTTGCAGGTCTTCATGGCCTCCTCACTCCATCCCCTGCAGGTGTTCAAGGCCAGCTCATTCCCTCCCTTCTAGGTTCAGGGCCTGCTCACTCCCTCCCTTGCAAGGTCTTCATGGCCTGTTTTTTCCCTCCCTTGCAGGTCTTCGGGGCATGCTCATTCCCTCCCTTGTAGCTCTTCGTGGCCTGTTTATTTTCTCTCTTCCAGATCTTCAGGGCCTGCCCCCTCCCTCCCTGTAGATCTTCATGGCCCGCTCGCTCTCTCCCATACAGGTCTTCATGGCCTCTTGATTTCCTTCCTTAAAGATCTTATAAGCCTGATAACTCTCTCCCTTGCCAGCTCTTCAGGGCCTCCTTACTCCCTCCCTTGCAGTTCTTCATGGCCTCCTCACTCCCTCCCTTGCAGGTCTTCAGGGCCTGCTCCCTCCCTCCCTTGCAGGTCTTCATGACTTGCTCCCTTCCTCCCTAGTAAGTCTAAATGCCCTGCTGTCTCCCTCCCAGGCAGGTCTTGAGAGTCAACTCATTCTGTCCCCTTGCAGGTCTTCATGGCCTCCTCACTCCATCCCCTGCAGGTCTCCAAGGCCAACTCATTCCCTCCCTCACTGGTCTTCAGGGTCTGCTCACTCCCTCCTTTGCAGGTCTTCCTGGTCTGCTGACTCCCTCTCTTGCAGGTCTTCGTAGCCTGCCCTCTATCTCCCTCAGAGGTCTTCAGGGCCTGTTCACTCCTTCCCTTGCTGGTCTTCAAGACTTGCTCATTTCATCTTAATAGTGGGGGAGGAGGGCGGTGCAGCTTCACTGTAGTCGGGGGGGCGCCCATATTGTTCTTGTCTGTCTGTGTCCCCTGATTAGACCGTAAGCCCATCAGAGGGCAGGGACTGTCTCTATCTGTTGCCAATTTGTACATTCCAAGTGCCTAGTACAGGGCTCTGCTCATAGTAAGCGCTCAATAAATAAATACTATTGAATGAATCTCCTATTCATTACTCCACCTCAGGCCTCCAAGGCCTTTGAACTGAGCATGAATGAGCGAACGTTTGAGGTATAAAAGGGGAAATTTGCTTCATGCAAAAATCTCCAGCTTAGATTTCTCTCCCTAAGATCTTCAAGGCCAGCAAAGAGACTATTTAAGGTCAGAAAGGAGAAAATTGCTTACTGAAAACCATCTCCAGCTTTTCTTTCTCTACCTAAGGTCTTGGAGGCCTTAAAAGAGGGTACTTGAGCTGAAAACAGAGAAAGTTAGTTTCATGTATGCAATCTCCAGTTTAGGTTTCTCGGAGGTCTTCAAGGTCTCCGAAGAGACTATTTCAAGTGGAAGAGGAGAAATTGGCTTTATGTAAACCATTTCCTACTAGCAGTTTTCTAACTAAAAGTCTTCAAGGCCTGAATATATATGGCATTTGAAAAGGACAATTTTGCTTCTTGCAAAAACCGCCAGCTCATTTGTCCACCTTAAGGTTATAAGGCCTTCAGAGGTAACCTAGCAGGTGAAAAATGATCAATTGGCTTCATGCCCCCCATTATCCACCTTTGAGTACTGGAAGGTCTTCAAAGCCTAGAAAGAGAATGATTTAGGTGACAAGGGAGAAATTTTCTTCATGTCATAGATACTTCTCGAGTTCGTTTCTCCACTTGAAGCCTTCAAGCCTTTTGAACGGAGAATGAAAAGAGAATAGTTGAGGGTTAAAAGGAGAAATTTGCTTCATACAAACCACTTCCAACTTGTATTTCTCTGGCTATGGCCTTCAAGGCCAGGAAAGAGAATATTTGCAGTGTAAAAGAAGCAATTTGCTTCACGTGAACAAACTCCAGGTTTTGTCTGTCTAAGGCCTTCGGGGCCTCCCAAGAGAAAATTTGAGGTGAAAAAGCAGAAATTTGTTCGATCCAAACAGTCTCCTGCTTTCTTTCTCTATGAAAGGTCTTCAAGACCTGAGAAGATAGTATATGGCATTAAAAAAGGAGAACTTTGCTTCATGCAAAAACTGTCCTGCTTATTGTTCAATCCGAGGTCTTCAAGGCCATCAAAGGGAATATATGAGTTGAAAAAGGATGAATTTGCTTCCTGTAAACCATCTCCAGCTCTTATGTCCCCATACAAGGTGTTCAAGGCCTTAAAAGAGATTTTTTTAGGTGAAAAAAGAGAAATTTGCTTCATGCAAATACACTTCCTGTTCATTCCCCCACCTCAGGCCTTCAAGGCCTTTGAATTGAGAGTGACTAGAGGATATGTGAGGTGTGAAAGGAGGAGTTGGCTTCACGCAAAGCATCTCCAGCTTGTATTTCTCTATACAGGGACTTCAAGGCCTAAAAAGAAAGTATTTAAGGTGCAATAGCAGAACTGTATCTTGCTTTGCAAATGTCTTCAAGGCCTCCAAAGAGAATATTTCAGGTGGTACAAAGAGAAATTTGCTTTATGCAAACAATCTCCAGCTTTTATGTCTTTTTCTAAGGTGTTCAAGGCCGTGAAAGAGAACATTTGCGATGAAAGTGGAGAAGTTAGCTTTCTGCATACATTCTCCAGGCTTTATTTCTCCAAGGTCTTCAAGGCCACAAAAGAAAGTATTTAAGGGTTAGGAAGATTAATTTGGTTTAGGTACACCTCCTACCACTTTGGTATCTCTACCAAACGTCTTCCGGAGCCAAAAAGAGAATATCTGTGTCCAAAAAGTACAAATTTTCTTCCTGCAAACCATTTCCTGCTCTTGCTTCTCTTCATAAGGGCTGGAAAGACTAATATATGAGATTAAATAAGGAAAGCTTTGCCTCCTAGAAAAACTCACCTCATCATTTTTCTATCTGAGGTCTTCATGACCTGAAGAGAAAATATATGAAGGGGAAAAGGAGAAGTCTGCTTCACGCAGAAACATCTCCTATGTGTTACTCCCCTTAGGCCTTCAAGGCCTTTTCCAAGACAATTCATTGAGAATCTTGGTGGTGGAAAGGAGAAATTTGCTTCATGCCAAAAAATCTTGTTTTATTTCTCTACCTCAGGTCTTCAGGGCCTGAAAAGAGAAGATTAGAAGTGAGAAAGGAGAAGCCCGCTTCACGCAGAAATATCTCCTGTGCGTTATTCCACTTGAGGCCTTCAAGACCTATGAATCGAGAGTGATACACTTTCTATGCATTCCCCCACCTCAGGCCTTCAAGGCCTTTGAATTGAGAGTGACTAGAGGGTATGTAAAATGTGCAAGAAGAGAAGTTGGCTTCACACGAACCATCTTCAGCTTGTATTTCTCTATACAGGGACTTCAAGGCCTTTAAAGAAGGGCTTGCGGTGCAACAGGGGAAATTTGCTTCTTTGCTTCACGTGAACCACCAGTAGCCATGATTTATCTTGCCAAGGTCTTCAAGGCCTTCAAAGAGAATATTTGAGGTGGAATAAAGAGAAATTTGCCTCATGCAAACAATCTCCAGTTTTTATGTCCTTTCTTGAGGTGTTCAAGGCCATGAAAGAGAACATTTGCGGTGAAAGTGGAGAAATTAGCTTTCTGTGTACAGTCTCCAGGCTTGATTTCTCTAAGGTTTTCAAGAGCTCCAAAGAAAGTATTTTAGGCTTCAAAGGAGAAATTTGCATCTTGAAAACAAGCTCCTTTTTTCACTTATCATCTCAAAGACCTGAAAAGAGAAAATTTGAGACAGAAGAGGAGAAATTTCTTTCAGGCAAACAATCTCCTACTTTTCTTTCCCTCCTTGAGGTCTTCAAGGCTTCAGAATAAAATATTTAGGGCTTAAAAAGAGAAATTGGCTTCATTTAAGCCATCTCCCACTTTGGTTTCTCTACTGAAGGTCTTCAAGACCCAAAAAGACAATATCTGTGTCCAAAAAATACAAAGTTTTTTCCTGCAGTCCACCTCCTGTTTTGGTTTCTCTTCCTAAGGGCTGGAAAGACTAATAGAGTTAAAGAAGAAAAATTTGCCTCCTAGAATAACTCACCTCATCATTTTTCTACCTAAGGTCTTCAAGACCTGAAAAGAAAATATACGAAGTGTAAAGGAGAAGTCTGCTTCAGGCAGAAATGTCTCCTGTGCATTACTCCACTTGAAGCCTGCAAGGCCTTTTGGCCTTTTAGAAGACAATTCATCAGGAATGATGGTGGTGGAAAGGAGAAATTTGCTTCATGCAAAAAAAAAATCTTTTATTTCTCTACCTAAGGTCTTCAGAGCCTGAAAAGAGAAGATGTGAAGTGAAAAAGGAGAAGTCCACTTCACGCAGATATATCTCTTGTGTTTTACTCCACTTGAGGCCTTCAAGGCCTGTGAATGGAGAAGATCTGAGGTGAAAAAAAGGAGAAATTTGCTTCATGCAAACAATCTTCTGCTTTCGTATTTCTCCCTAAGTTCTTCAAGACCTGAAAAGAGAATGTTTCTTTTGAAAAAGGAGTTTTCTGGATGCCATCTCCTGCTACTTTTTCTCTCCCTAATGTCTTCAAGACCTTAAAAGAGAGTATTTCCAGTGGTCACCAGGAGAAATTTACTTCATGCGGATACTCCTTCCTCTGCATTACTCCACCCCAGCCTTCAAGACCTTTTAATTGAGAATGAAAAGAGAATCTCTGAGGTGCAAAAGGAGGAATTTGCTTCATGCCAACCTTGTCTAGCCTTTCCTTCTCTGTCTTAGGTCTTCAAGGCCTCAGAAGAGACTCTTTAAGGTGAAGGAGAAATTTGCTTTATACAAACCATTTCCAGCTTTTCCTACTTTTTCTAAGGCGTTCAAGGCCCTGAAAGAGAACTTTTGCAGTGTAAATGGAGAAATTGCCCTCATCTGTGCAACTCCAGCTTTTAGTTCTCTGAGGCCTTCAAGGCTGCCGTAACAAATATTTGAGGCTTAAATGGAGGAATTGTCCTTATGAAAATCATGTTCTTCTTTCATGTGTCCACCTGAGGTCTCCAAGGCATGGAAAAAGAATACTTGAGGCCTAAAAAGGAGAAATTTGCTTCATGCAAACAAATCTCCTACTTTTATTTCTCTACCTAAGGTTTTCAAGGCCTCGAACACAAACATTTATGGCTTAAAAGGAGAAATTTGTGTCAAGAAAACCAGCTCCCGCTTTCATTTCTCTCCCTAAAGACCTGAACAGAGAATATTTAAGGTGGAAGAGAGGAAATTTGCTTCATGCAAACAATCTCCTATTATTTGATTTCTCTTCCCAAGCTCTTCGAGGCCTGAAAAGAGACACTTTGAATTTGAAAAGAAGACATTTGCTCCCTGTAAGCCACCTCCCACTTTGGTTTCTCTACCACAGGTCTTCAAGACCTGAAAAGAGACTCTCTGTGTCCAAAGGTACATGTTTTCTTCTTGCAAACCATCTCCTGCTTTTATTTCTCTACCTAAGGGCCGGAAAGAGTTATATGTAGGGTTAAAGAAGGAAAAATCTGCCTCCGAGAAAAACTCACCTCATCATTTTTCTACCTATGGTCTTCAAAGACCTGAAGAGAAAATATACGAAGCAGAAAAGATGTCTGTTTCAAGCAGAAACATCTCCTGTGCCTCACTGCACTTGAGGCTTTCAAGGCCTTTTAGAAGACAATTCATCGAGAATGTTGGTGGTGGAAAGGAGAAATTTGCCTCATGCAAAAAAAAAAATCTCCCTTAATTTCTCTACCTCAGGTCTTGAGGGCCTGAAAAGGAAGATTGGAAGTGAGAAAGGAGAGAGAAGCCTGCTTCCTGCAGAAACGTCTCCTGTGCCTTACTCTATTTGAGGCCTTCAGGGCCTTCTAGAAGGCAATGCATTGAGAATGTTGGTGGTGGAAAGGAGAAATTTGCCTCAAGAAAAAAAATCTCCCTTAATTTCTCTACCTCAGGTCTTCAGGGCCTGAAAAGGAAGTTTTGAAGTGAGAAAAGAGAAGGCTGCTTTATGCGAGAACATCTCTTTTGCATTACTCCACTTGAGGCCTTCAAGACCTATGAATCGAGAATATCTGAGGTGACCAGAGGAGAAATTTGCTTCAGGCAAACAATCCTGTGCTTTTGTATTTTTCCACTGGGTCTTCAAGATCTGAAAAGAAAATGTTTGCGTTGCAAATGGAGTTTTCTGGTTGCCATCTCCCGCTATTCTATGTTTCCCTAAGGTCTTCACGACCTTAAAAGAGACTATTTCCAGTGGTCCAAAGGAGATGTTTGCTTCATGCGGATACTACTTGTGCATTACTCCACCTCAGGCCTTCAAGGCCTTTTAATGGAGAATGAATAGTGAATCTCTGAGGTGCAAAGGAGGATTTGCTTCATGCAAATCGTGTCCAGCTCTTCCTTCTGTGTCTAAGGCCTTCAAGGCCTCAGAATAGACTATTTGAGGGAAAGAAGGAGAAATTTGCTTCATGCAAACAATCTCCCACTTTTTGTTCTCTCCCTATTGTCTTCTAGGCCTTTAAAGAGAATCTTGGAGGTGAAGATGGAGAACCTTGCTTCATGCACAACCATCTCCTACCTTCTTTTCTCTCCCTCAGGTCTTCAAGACCTGAAAGGAGAGTCTTTGAGGTTTAAGAGGTGAAATTTGCTTCATGCATACCATCTCCCACTTTCACCTCTCAAACTGAGGTGTTCACGTCCTGAAAAGAGAATATCTGTGGGGAACTAGGACAGGTGTTGTTCATGCAAACAATCCCGTTTCTTCTTCTCCACCTGAGGGCTTGGAAAAACCAATAGATGGGGTTAAAAAATGGAGAAATTTGCTACGTGCAAATGATCTAAGGTCCTCAAGGCCGAAAGAGAAAATATGTGACCTGGAAAAGGAGGCATTGGCTCCATGCAGATACATCTCCTGTGCATTAGTCCATTTCAGGCCTTCAAGGCCTATTAAGAAAGAACAAAGAGGGAATATTTCATTTGAAAAAGGAGGAATTTATATCATGTACACTGTCTCCTGCATATGTTTCTCTACCCTGAGGTCTTCAAGGCCAGAAAAGGGACTGTTTGGGTTGAAAAAGAGAAATTCTACTTCACTGAACAAATCTCATTTTCATTACGCCCTCCCCCCACCCCCTGCTTCGCTTTTAGAGTGCTTTAATTGAGAATGAGGAGGGAATATCGAATGGGCAAGGGAAAGTATTTGTTTCATGGCAGAAAATATCCCCTTATTTCTTTACCTCTGGTTTTCAAGGCCTGCAAAGAGAGAATGCATATGAGCTGGCAAAGGAGAGGTTTGGCATCATGCAAAAAGCGTTACCATTTGTTATGCCACCTAAGACCTTGGAGGCCTTTAATTGAGAATTTAGAAGAGAAAATATAAAAGGTGGAAAAGGAGAAACATACTTCATGCAAACAGTTTCCTGTTTGAATTTGTCTACCTAAGGTCTTCAAGACATGACAGGAGGCTATACGAGATTGAAAAAGAAGACATTTGCTTCCTGCAAAAACTCACCTGCTCATCTTTTCCCTTAAGGTCTTCAAGGCCTGAAGAGAAAATAGATGAGCTGGAAAGGGAGAAGTGTGCTTGATGCAGACACATCTCCTGGGCATTGGTCCACCTGAGGCCTCAAGGCCTTTGAGGTGAGAGTGAGTTGAGATTATGTGAGGTGAAACAGGAGAGATTTGCTTCATGCCAACAACCTCCTGCTTTCACTTCTCTACCGCAGGTCTTCAAGACTTGAAAAGAGAATATCGGAGGGGGAAGAAGAGAAATTTGTTTTACGCAAAAACTCTCTCGTCTGTGTGTCTGCCTAAGATCTACAAGACCTGAAGAGAAAATCAATATATGAGCTGGAAAGGGAGAAATGTAACTTCCTACAATAATGTCTCCTGAACCTAAGTCTACCTGCAACCTTGCAGACCTTTGAATTGAGAATGAATAAGGAATACTTGAGGTGGAACAGGAGAAATGGGCTTCACGCCCAAAACCTCCTGCATTGATTTCTCTCTTGGTAAGGTCTTTAAGGCCTCAGAAGAGAAGGTATGAGATGCAAAGGGAGAAATTTGTGTCCTGAAAACTCTCTCTCACATTTTTTTTCTCCACCTCAGGCTTTTCAAGGCTTTTGAAGTGAGGGTGAATCAAGATTATCCAAAGTGAGAAAGGAGAAATTTCCAAGGAGCAAAACCCCTCCAGCTTTGATTTTGCTAGCTCTGGTTTTCAATGCCTGAAAAGACTATTTAAAGTGAAAGAGGAGAAATTTGCTGCATGTAAAAATGATCACGCAAATTTCTCTGCCTCAGGTCTTCAAGAACTGAAAAGACACTAACTGGGGTCGAAAAGGAGAAATTTGCTGCATGCAGACTCTAAGACCTGCAATGAGAACATTTGAGGAGTGAAAGAGATAGGGCCCAACTGCCAATTTCCTCTCTCTTTACTTTTTCAACCTCATCCTTAAAGTCCTTGTCTTCTTTGACAGAGAAAGTATGATCAACTCAGTGTGAAAAGGAGAAGTTTTCTTGCTGCAAAATTTTCCCCTTTATTTTGCCACCAATGGCTTTGCCTTCCCAAACCTTTTTATTAGGAGAGAAAATAAAATATTTGGGACAAAAGGACAAGGTAAAACTTGCTACATGCAAACAACCCTCCTTCTAATTATACCCCCTCAGGACTTCAAGGCGCTTTCATTTTAGAGTTGAGGTGGAAAAGAAGGCAGGTGCTTCATGCCAGTCAATCGGGAATCTCTTCTGGATCCCAGGCTGTGCCTCGAACCTCTGTTCCAAGGTATTGGAGGGCGATCAATGAACATTTGAGGTGGAGGAGGAAGAGGAGGAATTTTCGCATCGTGCCAAATTACTGAAAAACTTAGCTTCATGTAAAACAGCCTCTCTTGTGATGACCTCCTGCCTTGGGTCTTCAAGACCCAGGGGCAAGTAGGGTGAAAGTAGCTTCATGCCCAAATCTCTTGTTGGATCCATCACATCCCATCTGGCTACTCTGGTCTTTGTGGTGGTTGGTGGAGGCTGGGCTGGGGGCCAGGGGAGGCGGTGCTGGGGCTGAGGTGCGGGGGAGGGGTGGGCGGCGAGCCGGGGAGGGAAACCCCAAAGAAACTTTGCAGGGGGAAATGGGAGGCGATTCCCTCCTTGCAGAATCTCCTGAAAAACATAGTCTGGTTGTCCAAGAAATCCCTAGTTGGCCCTTCAGGGCTGCATTTCTAGACCAAGAGGTTATCATCCTCATCGACAATCTGGGCTACCTCTCTTGTGAGCCTTCCTTTTTTCAGAGAGGTTAGAGCTGCTCCAATTGGACCGTGTCGGCTCATTTTCCATGTTAAGAAGTTGTCCGGTCCTATCTGGAGATAACTTTCACAATTCTATAGTGTTTTGTCAGGATTTCAATTTCTAAGCTGTTTGACACAAGCCCGACAGAGATAACTCCTTGTCCTTCTCTAAATCCTGGTTGGCCAACTCAGTGTTCAATGGAATGTTCTTTTTCTTTCACTCAACTGATATAAAACAACTAAAGGATTTGTGCAGCACATCACACCAGCATTTTAAAAGTCAATAACATATAAAATTGACATATAAATTTATACAACACTCATTCCATTGAACTTAGACATCTGGGATATCTTGGGATTCAAAAGCAAAACAAAAGAAAACTACCATACATTGGAAGACCTAAAACAGTGAGGTTTATCTCTCTGCCCTTTCTAACGTGATTAGAAGAATGGCTTTATGAACGCAAACTGATGATAACACTATAGACCTACCTAAAAACTTTGAGAGAAAATTCCATCCAACTTCAAAGCAATTTCACTTCCTATGCTTTGTTTAAGAACGTCTGACGCACTGAGTATTTTGTCCTCAAAGTTTTCAATCTGTACAGCTTTGGGAGGCTGCCACTTTGGACTGGATCTTTCCTGGATGAGGTAGGCCCCGGTAGAAGCAGAGGTAGGCGCGGGTCAGAAGGGAGAAATTTTCTAATTCCCAGCAAGGGTGGTGGTGGGGAGGGGAGGCATTCAAGGGATATCCTCAGGGTGGCCCTGGGAGCCGGCAAGTGTTGCCTCGATGGCTGTCAGTGCATTTCCTCCTGCCTTAGCTTTTCTACTTCAAAATCTGCAGGTAGGATTTTTGTTCCCCACACGCAACAAGGAGAGAATCGGCGTTCCTAAATCTGGGGAAGAAATGAGGCGAAGGGGCAGCGGAGTAAGAAGAATTCACACGATGGTGCCTCCCATCGGAGTCATGGGCACTGCCCCTGCAGCCCCTTATTGCAGCGGGGGGAAGCAGGGGCAGTCTGGTGAGAGGGGGGCAGGGGTGGAAGGAGGTGGCAGCCGAGGCCTGCCTGAGGAGGGCAGATGGAGGGTCTAAGGCCACTGCGGCACTGCCACTAGGTGGGAGTCCCACTGCAGGGCGCATAGTGACAATGCAGGGGAGGGAACGGCAGGGAAGAGGGGATTGCTGGGGACCCCTTCTGTATCTTCTCCTCTCTCCACCTCCCTTTTTCTCCAGCCACCTCCATTTCTCCTCCTTCCCGTTCTTCCCCAAAATAAAAGGAATAACTATTGTTTCAACAGCACCCCTAAATTTGAGGATCCAAGGCCTCCAGTCAAGCCACCTCTAACGTCATTCTGGACGCTGAACATCCCGAGGGAAACCATCCTGAAGCACTGCTGCCTCCACTCTAAGGACCCCAGCCCTCCAGTCAAGCCAGCTCCAGCTTCTTCCTGGACTCACAACACCCTGATGGAAACCCTCCTGAAGCACTCCTGACTCCATCCCAACCCCAAACAACCCCAGACCCAGGCCACAAGATGTCTTCTGAGCTTGGGGTTGTCTCTGACCTCCCTGTCCACTTCTCCACCTCCAACCCTCCCACCCTCCCGTCCCCCCACCCCACACACAATCCTGATCGCCCTGTCCTCCTCCCCACCCAAACCCTAGCCACCTCTCCCCCATTAAACATCCCCCCACACTACCCCTGCCAGCTATTCAGAAGTAAGCTTTTCTTCCCCAGAACACTTGGTTAGTGATTAAATGATGTTAAAATCCCATCTCACATCTGATGGTCTTTTTTGGTTTGTGGATTGGGTCTTTGTATGCTTCAAAGAGATGAATCTCCTGTGCAGACACCAAGACAGATGTTCATAGCTGATGAGTAAAACTCCTCTTTGTACAAAGGCTAGTGAAGGTGGCAGCCCTGCCTGAGGGCTTTCCAGTAAGCAGCTGGGTGGGAACTCTTAAGCCAGCCAAAGGTGTGTCAGTTCTGCGGGGAAAGTAGAAGGGTGATCCATGGCACTGGATGTCCCCTCTTCCTTAGAAGTTTCTTTCTCTCTTGCACTCTTTCTCTCCCCTAGCTCCCAGGAGACCTGATGTGCCCCAGGTCCAGACTGATACTTTGCAAGGTATATTTCACAGTGTGGACAGCCACCTTGGAATAATGGGCCAAGTAGAAGGCAAGCAAAACTCACATGTCCTTGTTGTACCTACTGGCTTTGAAACCGCACTTTCACACCTTTCCCCTTTCCCCACGTAAATATCCCTGCTCCCTTTTACCCACCCTCCTTAAGACACTAACACAACACTTTGCTGTCCCCTTATGGTCCACACTTCTTCACACATACTCCTTTAAGTTTCTTCCACTGCTGTACATCACTAAACATACAGCCCCACACAAAGAAAAGAATTGATTAGAATGTTCCACCCTGAGGATTTCAGAAACCAGACAGGCAAATATTAAAAAAGGTAAGGGATCAGAATTCTGATATTCTGATTCAATATCAGAATAATCATTGGTTACTACTGGACATTCACATGGTGACTCCTTACTTTCCTCCCGGAAAGCTTTATGGTGCATGATCAAGATTGGGCTCTCACTCCAAAGGGAACACCGTTGGTGAGACTGCATCTCTGTATTGTTGTGAGAGACTATGGCACATTTTTCCCCATCAAAACACCATCGGGCATCTCATCCGGTCCCATGACCTGTGGGGGTCATTGCTCCAAGAGGACTGTTTAATTATGGGAAGGGTATGTCCTCCTGCCATCAGTTTAGGCGATAGAAATGCCTCATCAACATATCCATCTAGTCCCTCACTTCCCCTCATTTATAAATAATAATAATAATGATGATGATGATTCTAAGTATGGTATCCGCTAAGCGCTTGCTATGTGCCAAGCAGTGTTCTCAGCATTTTTTAAAAAAATATTTTATGGGAGTCCCAGGCCAGAGGTAGGAAGTGGGCCAGCGACCGGTGGCGAGACAGGTGAGATCGAGGCCCAGTGAGAAGCTTAGCACCAGAGGAGCGGACTGTGCTGGCCGGGATGTAGAAGGAGAGAAGGGAGGTGAAACAGGAAAGGGCAAAGTGATAGAGTGCCTTAAGACTGAGAATGAGGAGTTTTTGGTTGATGCGGGGGTTGATGGGCAACCAGTGGAGATGTTGGAGGAGGAGGGTAACATGTCCTAAAACCTGTAGAAATATAATCTGGGTAGCGGAGTGAAGTATGAAGTGAAGTGGGAAGAGGCAGAAGGTTGGGAGGGCAGAAAGGAGGCTGATGCAGTAATCCAGTCAGAATAGGATGAGTGGCTGTACTAACGTGGTAGCAGTTTGGATGGAGAGAAAAGGGCAGGTCTTGGCAATGTTTTGAAGGTGAGACTGAAAGGATTTAGCTAAGGATTGGATGTATGGGATGAAAGAGGGGGCGGAGTCATGAATGACATCAAGGTTACGGGCTTGTGAAATGAAAAGAATTGTTGTGCCATCTAGAGTGAGGGGAAAGTTCGGGAGGGGATAGGGTTTGGGAGGGAAGATAAGGAGTTCTGTCTTGGACATGTTGAGTTTGAGGTGGCAAGAGAGCATCCAAGTAGAGATGTCCCGAAAGCAGGAGGAGATGCGAGCCTGAAGAGAGGGAAAGAGGACAGAGGAGGAGATATAGATTTGGGTGTCATCCGCATAGAGGCGATAGTTGAAGCTGTGGGAGCGAATGAGTTCTCCAAGGGAGTGAGTGTAGATGGAGAATAGAAGGGAAAGAAAGACTGAACCTTTGAGGGAGGTGGAGGAAGAATCTGCAAAGGAGACTGAGAATGAACTGCCAGAGAATTAAGAGAAGCAGGAGAGGACAGAGTCAATGAAGCCAAGGTTCATTCATTCATTCGGTTGTATTTATTGAGCGCTTACTGTGTGCAGAGCACTGTACCAAGCCCTTAGAAAGTACTGTACCTTGATGGCATCGCCTATTTGGGCTTAACGACGGAAATGATAATGATCACCATTAATGGTATGTGTGAGCAGTTAACATGTACAGAGCAGCGGACCGAGCATATGGGAAAATCCCACAGAATCGGCAGACACGTTCCCAACCCTCAGTGACCTTAAGTTCTCGAGGCAGGTATGGTAAAGCGTATGGTAAAGTTGATAGCTTTGAAAAATGTGTGATATTTTCCAAAGATTTACTATAGGGCAGGTCTGAACTAACCTCCAGTGGGGCTCATGGTCTAAGGAGGAGGAAGAATGGGTTTTGAATATCTGTTTTACAGATGAGGGAAGTGCGACCCATCGAAAAGGGACTGCGTGCCTCAAGAATCGTGACAGGAAAAGAGTGGGAAGTATGTAGGTGCAGGTGGGGGCTGGATGACCAAGGGGAGCATCCTACTGGCTACTGCTCACTTTACAGTTGCGGCTCCTCACAACTCCCCACTCTTGAAGTTTATCCCCCTGTGTTTGGGCAGTCAGGTCAATTCCCAAATATACCCTACCACTGAAAGACGGAACTCTGTAATGCAGTCCCCCTCAAAGGGAAGGTGGGGTGTGTGTGCTTGTGTGTATGAAAAATGGAGTTAGCTTTGGGGAGAGTAATAAGGAGGGAGCTTCCACTGTTAACACCAAGGCTGGTTCCAGACTCAGGAACTGGGGCTTGGGGCAGGGAACTGACTTTGGCTTGAGCAAATGAGCAGACCTGAAGCCCTGCACACTCCTGTCCACAAGTGGGGACCCCCTTCATGTCCACAGCAATGCATTTCCCAAAAGAAACGGGATGGTGTAGTGGAGAGCCCAGGCCTAGGAGTAGGAAGGTCATGGGTTCTAATCCCAGCTTCACCACTGGTCTGCTGAGTGACTTTGGGCAAATCGCTTTACTTCTCTGGTCCTTAGTTCCCTCATCTGTAAAATGGGGATTTAGACTGTGAGCCCCAAGGGTCAGGGACTGTGTCAGAAGCAGCGTGGCTCAGTGGAAAGAACATGGGTTTGGGAGTCAGAGGATGTGAGTTTTAATCCCAGCTCTTCCACTGCCTGCTGTGTGATCTTGGGCAAGCCACTTAACTTCTCTGTGCCTCAGTTACTTCATCTGTAAAATGGGGATTAAGACTGCGAGCCCCACGTGGGACATCCTGATTGCCTTGTATTTACCCCAGCAGTTAGAACAGTGCTTGGCACATTTTAAGTGCTTAGCCAATACCATCATAATAATCCTTGGGGAGAGATGGAGTCAGGAGCTGTGCCGCCACCTCTAAGGGAAGGTGTTGTTTGTGGTTGGTGAATATGTTTGTGTTTGAATTTCCATGCTTCAAAGTTCATCTCTGGAAGAGGAGAAAAGAGAGGACGGGGTGCCACTCCCAGCACAGAGGGTGGTAGTGGAAACGGGGACTGGGCCTCTATGCAGGGAACTGGTTCTGTCTGACCCGGCTGTGGAACGGACAAGACCCGAATTCCTTAATTTTCTAGGTGGATCGAACCTCCTTTTGCCCCCAGTCCTGTTTGTAGGCTCATTTTGCACAGCTTCAGTCCTCAGAGAAGGGATGCTTCCCTGACAGTGTGGTCTTGACAGTGGTGGCTTCTGGGGGATGGGGGAAGGGTCTACTGTCAGGAGTAGGAGAGGGTAACATTAGCACGTCCACGCTGTTCTTCTTTGAGGAGCAGAGCCATGTGGACTTCAGTTCTAGCATAATTCAGCAGGAATGCAGGGCCTGAATTCTGCCCAGTCTGTAGTAGTTCTGGGCATCCAGTCCCTGGAGAATAACTAATGGACTTGGAAATATGAAGATGGGGTTAGTTGAGGGATTAGAGCTGCAAGATGCAGCAGTCTGCTTAGCTGCGACTGTCAAACTTAACCTCTGCTGGGCAATCCATGTTTTGGGGGAGACTCATGTTTGCGAAACTGGATTGTTTTCATGCTGCTAACTCTCCCTTTCTATCAGACAAATGGTTCTCCTGGAGCCCAAAGTGTCCCACAGATGTCTTTTCTACCTGGTGATGGAGGGCAGGGTGGCGAGACTTACGCCTCCACAGTCACTCATCCAGGCCTGTCTTCTGGGGCCAGATCTCACAACGCCAGACATGGTGGAGCACTAACTGTGCAGAGCACTGTATGAAGCTCTTGGGAGAGTATAATAGGACACACACATTACCTGCCTACAGCAACATGGCCCAGTGGCAAGAGCACGGGCTTGAGAGTCAGAGGATGTGGGTTCTAATCCCATCCCTGCCACTTGTCTACTGTGTGACCTTGGGCAAGTCATTCACCTTCTTTGGGCCTCAGTTGCCTCATCTGTAAAATTGAGATTAAAACTGGGAGCCCCAAGTGGGATAATCTGATTACCTTGTATCTACCCCTAGAAGCAGCGTGGCTCAGTAGAAAGAGCACGGGCTTGGTAGGCAGAGGTCATGGGTTCGAATCCCAGATCTGCCACTTGTCAGCTGTGTGACTGTGGGCAAGTCACTTAATTTCTCTGTGCCTCAGTTACCTCATCTGTAAAATGGGGATGAAGACTGTGAGCCTCATGTGGGACAACCTGATTACCCTGTATCTACCCCAGCACATAGAACCGTGCTCTGCACATAGTAAGTGCTTAACAAATACCAACATTATTATCATTATTATTATTACAGTGTTTGGCACGTAGTAAGTACTTAAACACCGTAACGATAATTCAGATTCATACTTCCTCAGGATATCCTACAGTACTTTGCACAAAGTACTTCGCTTGGTAATCACCAGTATTTTTTCACCTCATTCTCTCCTTGGTGGCTAGAAAAGGGGCCTGGGAGTCAAAGGTAATGGGTTCCAATCCTGGTTCTGCCACTTGTCTGCTGTGTGGCTCTTTGACAAGTCACTTAATTCCTCTTTGCCTCATTTACCTGATCTGTATAATGGGGATTGCGGACTGTGAGCTCCACGTGGGACAAGGACTGGTCGAAACCATTTTCTTGTATCAACCACAATGCTTAGTACAGTGCCTGGCATGTTGTAAGTGCTAAAGAAGTGTGGCATTACTCATAATAATTATTATTAATGATAGTATAATTGACTAATCCCTCTGGGCTCACAACCACTGCATTTCTAGACACAAAATGCATAGTTTACAGATATGCACATAAATGTTGTAGGGAAAATAGGGAATGTCCACAGGTCACGGATCCAAGGTTGTAGAGGATGCAGAAGGGCAAAGAAGCCGAGGGGAAAAGAGCTTCATCAGAGAATCCGACTTGGCGAAGTTGCCATCTTAATAATGCTTCGAAGAGATGGCGAGTGGTGGTCTGGCCTATGTGGAGAGGGAGGAAGTAACAAGCTAGGGGGAGGCTGTGGGAAAGGAGTCAGAGGCGACCTAGGGGAGCTGGAGGTCCAGGAAGGAAGCCGGAGCAGTAGGAGCAAAGTGCCACCAGATGGCGATAGAGAGGCGTGGCCGCCCAGAATCACCGTCTGGGAGAGAAGTATCGCCGCCTGG